>NW_027490192.1:0-632526 GCF_050948175.1 Xylocopa sonorina | reverse complement strand
TTTGAAGTGTGGACGAGGAATACATAACACTTCGCAAATCATATTACATCTTACCATGAAACATAGAAATGAGATGCGATATCGCGTTTTAAGAATCATAAAAACTCTATTGCTACGATACGTAGACATCTGCAAACGCTATTTCCTTACAAGGAAGTGTCGCATTTACATTCATTTGAATCGCAGACGAGGAATGCATAACACTTCGCAATGAATATTACATCTTACCATGAAACATAGAAATGAGGTGCGATATCGCGTTTTAAGAAGCATTAGAACTCTATTCCTACGATACGTAGACATCTGCAAGCGCTATTTCCTAGCGAGGAAGCGTCGCATTCTTGTTCATTTGAAGTATACACGAGGAATGCATAACACTTCGGAATGAATATTATATCTTACCATGAAACATAGAAATGAGATGCGATATCGCGTTTTAAGAAGCATTAGATCTCTTTTGCTACGATACCTAGACATCTGCAGACGCTATTTCCTAGCAAGGAAGTGTCGCATTTACATTCATTTGAAGTGTAGACGAGGAATACATGACACTTCGCAAATCATATTATATCTTACCATGAAACATAGAAATGAGATGCGATATCGCGTTTTAAGAATCATAAGAACTCCATTGCTAAGATACCTAGACATCTGCAGACGCTATTTCCTTGCAAGGAAGTGTCACATTTACATTCATTTGAATAGTAGACGAGGAATGCATAACACTTCGCAATGAATATTATATCTTATCATGAAACATAGATATGAGATGCAATATCTCGTTTTAAGAAGCATTTGAACTCTATTGCTACGATACGTAGACATCTGCAATCGCTATTTCCTTGCAAGGAAGTGTCGCATTTACTTTCATTTGAATCGTAGACGAGGAATGCATAACACTTCGCAATGAATATTACATCTTGCCATGAAACATAGAAATGAGGCGCGATATCGCGCTTTAAGAAGCATTAGAAATCTATTGCTGCGATACGTAGACATCTGCAAACGCTATTTCCTTGCAAGGAAGTGTCGCATTTACATTCATTTGAATCGTAGACAAGGAATGCATAACACTTCGCAATGAATATTATATCTTATCATGAAACATAGATATGAGATGCAATATCTCGTTTTAAGAAGCATTTGAACTCCATTTCTTCGATACGTAGACATCTGCAAACGCTATTTCCTTACAAGGAAGTGTCGCATTTACATTCATTTGAAGTGTAGACGAGGAATACATAACACTTCGCAAATCATATTATATCTTACCATGAAACATAGAAATGAGATGCGATATCGTCTTTTAAGAAGCATTAGAACTCTATTGCTACGATAGGTAGACATCTGCAAACGCTATTTCCTTACAAGGAAGTGTCGCATTTACAATCATTTGAAGTGTAGACGAGGAATACATAACACTTCGCAAATCATATTATATCTTACCATGAAACATAGAAATGAGATGCGATATCGCGTTTTAAGAAGCATCAGAAATCTATTGCTGCGATACGTAGACATCTGCAAACGCTATTTCCTCGCAAGGAAGTGTCGCATTTACATTCATTTGAATCGTAGACTAGGAATGCATAACACTTCGCAATGAATATTGCATCATATCATGAAACATAGATATGAGATGCAATATCTCGTTTTAAGAAGCATTTGAACTCTATTGCTTCGATACGTAGACATCCGCAAACGCTATTTCCTTGCAAGGAAGTGTCGCATTTACATTCATTTGAAGTGTGGACGAGGAATACATAACACTTCGCAAATCATATTACATCTTACCATGAAACATAGAAATGAGATGCGATATCGCGTTTTAAGAATCATAAAAACTCTATTGCTACGATACGTAGACATCTGCAAACGCTATTTCCTTACAAGGAAGTGTCGCATTTACATTCATTTGAATCGCAGACGAGGAATGCATAACACTTCGCAATGAATATTACATCTTACCATGAAACATAGAAATGAGGTGCGATATCGCGTTTTAAGAAGCATTAGAACTCTATTCCTACGATACGTAGACATCTGCAAGCGCTATTTCCTAGCGAGGAAGCGTCGCATTCTTGTTCATTTGAAGTATACACGAGGAATGCATAACACTTCGGAATGAATATTATATCTTACCATGAAACATAGAAATGAGATGCGATATCGCGTTTTAAGAAGCATTAGATCTCTTTTGCTACGATACCTAGACATCTGCAGACGCTATTTCCTAGCAAGGAAGTGTCGCATTTACATTCATTTGAAGTGTAGACGAGGAATACATGACACTTCGCAAATCATATTATATCTTACCATGAAACATAGAAATGAGATGCGATATCGCGTTTTAAGAATCATAAGAACTCCATTGCTAAGATACCTAGACATCTGCAGACGCTATTTCCTTGCAAGGAAGTGTCACATTTACATTCATTTGAATAGTAGACGAGGAATGCATAACACTTCGCAATGAATATTATATCTTATCATGAAACATAGATATGAGATGCAATATCTCGTTTTAAGAAGCATTTGAACTCTATTGCTACGATACGTAGACATCTGCAATCGCTATTTCCTTGCAAGGAAGTGTCGCATTTACTTTCATTTGAATCGTAGACGAGGAATGCATAACACTTCGCAATGAATATTACATCTTGCCATGAAACATAGAAATGAGGCGCGATATCGCGCTTTAAGAAGCATTAGAAATCTATTGCTGCGATACGTAGACATCTGCAAACGCTATTTCCTTGCAAGGAAGTGTCGCATTTACATTCATTTGAATCGTAGACAAGGAATGCATAACACTTCGCAATGAATATTATATCTTATCATGAAACATAGATATGAGATGCAATATCTCGTTTTAAGAAGCATTTGAACTCCATTGCTTCGATACGTAGACATCTGCAAACGCTATTTCCTTACAAGGAAGTGTCGCATTTACATTCATTTGAAGTGTAGACGAGGAATACATAACACTTCGCAAATCATATTATATCTTACCATGAAACATAGAAATGATATGCGATATCGCGTTTTAAGAAGCATTAGAACTCAATTGCTACGATAGGTAGACGTTTGCAAACGCTATTTCCTTGCAAGGAAGTGTCGCATTTACATTCATTTGAAGTGTAGACGAGGAATACATAACACTTCGCAAATCATATTATATCTTACCATGAAACATAGAAATGAGATGCGATATCGCGCTCTAAGAAGCATTAGAAATCTATTGCTACGATACGTAGACATCTGCAAACGCTATTTCCTTGCAAGGAAGTGTCGCATTTACATTCATTCGAAGTGTAGACGAGGAATACATGACACTTCGGAAATCATATTATATCTTACCATGAAACATAGAAATGAGATGCGATATCGCGCTCTAAGCAGCATTAAAAATCTATTGCTACGATACGTAGACATCTGCAAACGCTATTTCCTTGCAAGGAAGTGTCGCATTTACATTCATTCGAAGTGTAGACGAGGAAAACATGACACTTCGGAAATCATATTATATCTTACCATGAAACATAGAAATGAGATGCGATATCGCTTTTTAAGAAGCCTTAGAACTCTATTGCTACGATAGGTAGACATCTGCAAACGCTATTTCCTTACAAGGAAGTGTCGCATTTACATTCATTTGAAGTGTAGACGAGGAATACATAACACTTCGCAAATCATATTATATCTTACCATGAAATATAGAAATCAGATGCGATATCACGTATTAAGAAGCATTAGAACTCTATTGCTACGATACCTAGACATCTACAGACGTTATTTCCTAGCAAGGAAGTGTCGCATTTACATTCATTTGAAGTGTAGACGAGGAATACATAATACTTCGCAAATCGTATTATATCTTACCATGAAACATAGAAATGAAATGCGATATCGCGTTTTAAGAAGCATTAGAACGCTATTGTTACGATACCTAGACATCTGCAGACGCTATTTCCTAGCAAGGAAGTGTCGCATTTACATTCATTTGAAGTGTAGACGAGGAATACATAACACTTCGCAAATCGTATTATATCTTACCATGAAACATAGAAATGAAATGCGATATCGCGTTTTAAGAAGCATTAGAACGCTATTGTTACGATACCTAGACATCTGCAGACGCTATTTCCTAGCAAGGAAGTGTCGCATTTACATTCATTTGAAGTGTAGACGAGGAATACATAACACTTCGCAAATCATATTATACCTTACCATGAAACATAGAAATGAGATGCGATATCGCGTTTTAGGAATCATAAGAACTCTATTGCTACGATACGTAGACATCTGCAAACGCTATTTCCTTGCAAGGAAGTGTCGCATTTACATTCATTTGAATTGTAGACGAGGAATACATAACACTTCGCAAATCATATTATATCTTACCATGAAACATAGAAATGAGATGCGATATCGTCTTTTAAGAAGCATTAGAACTCTATTGCTACGATAGGTAGACATCTGCAAACGCTATTTCCTTACAAGGAAGTGTCGCATTTACAATCATTTGAAGTGTAGACGAGGAATACATAACACTTCGCAAATCATATTATATCTTACCATGAAACATAGAAATGAGATGCGATATCGCGTTTTAAGAAGCATCAGAAATCTATTGCTGCGATACGTAGACATCTGCAAACGCTATTTCCTCGCAAGGAAGTGTCGCATTTACATTCATTTGAAGTGTAGACGAGGAATACATAACACTTCGCAAATCATATTATACCTTACCATGAAACATAGAAATGAGATTCTATATCGCGTTTTAAGAATCATAAGAACTCTATTGCTACGATACGTAAATATCTGCAGACGCTATTTCCTAGCAAGGAAGTGTCGCATTTACATTCATTTGAAGTGTAGACGAGGAATACATGACACTTCGCAAATCATATTATATCTTACCATGAAACATAGAAATGAGATGCGATATCGCGTTTTAAGAAGCATTAGAACTCTATTGCTACGATAGGTAGACATCTGCAAACGCTATTTCCTTACAAGGAAGTGTCGCATTTACATTCATTTGAAGTGTAGACGAGGAATACATAACACTTCGCAAATCATATTATATCTTACCATGAAACATAGAAATGAGATGCGATATCGCGTTTTAAGAAGCATTAGAACTCTATTGCTACGATAGGTAGACACCTGCAAACGCCATTTCCTTGCAAGGAAGTGTCGCATTTACATTCATTCGAAGTGTACACGAGGAATACATGACACTTCGGAAATCATATTATATCTTACCATGAAACATAGAAATGAGATGCGATATCGCGTTTTAAGAAGCATTAGAACTCTATTGCTACGATAGGTAGACATCTGCAAACGCTATTTCCTTGCAAGGAAGTGTCGCATTTACATTCATTTGAAGTGTAGACGAGGAATACATGACACTTCGCAAATCATATTATATCTTACCATGAAACATAGAAATGAGATGCGATATCGCGTTTTAAGAATCATAAGAACTCCATTGCTACGATACGTAGACATCTGCAAACGCTATTTCCTTGCAAGGAAGTGTCGCATTTACATTCATTTGAATCGTAGACGAGGAATGCATAACACTTCGCAATGAATATTATATCATATCATGAAACATAGATATGAGATGCAATATCTCGATTTAAGAAGCATTTGAACACTATTGCTTCGATACGTAAACATCCGCAAACGCAATTTCCTTGCAAGGAAGTGTCGCATTTACATTCATTTGAAGTGTAGACGAGGAATACATAACACTTCGCAAATCATATTACATCTTACCATGAAACATAGAAATGATATGCGATATAGCGTTTTAAGAAGCATTAGAACTCTATTCCTACGATACGTAGACATCTGCAATCGCTATTTCCTTGCAAGGAAGTGTCGTATTTACATTCATTTGGAGTGTAGACGAGGAATACATGACACTTCGCAAATCATATTATATCTTACCATGAAACATAGAAATGATATGCGATATCGCGTTTTAAGAATCATAAGAACACTATTGCTACGATACGTAGACATCTGCAAACGCTATTTCCTTGCAAGGAAGTGTCGCATTTACATTCATTTGAAGTGTAGACGAGGAATACATAACACTTCGCAAATCATATTATACCTTACCATGAAACATAGAAATGAGATGCGATATCGCGTTTTAAGAATCATAAGAACTCTATTGCTACGATACGTAGACATCTGCAAACGCCATTTCCTTGCAAGGAAGTGTCGCATTTACATTCATTTGAAGTGTAGACGAGGAATACATAACACTTCGCAAATCATATTATACCTTACCATGAAACATAGAAATGAGATGCGATATCGCGTTTTAAGAATCATAAGAACTCTATTGCTACGATACGTAGACATCTGCAAACGCCATTTCCTTGCAAGGAAGTGTCGCATTTACATTCATTTGAAGTGTAGACGAGGAATACATAACACTTCGCAAATCATATTATATCTTACCATGAAACATAGAAATGATATGCGATATCGCGTTTTAAGAAGCATTAGAACTCTATTGCTACGATAGGTAGACGTTTGCAAACGCTATTTCCTTGCAAGGAAGTGTCGCATTTACATTCATTTGAAGTGTAAACGAGGAATACATGACACTTCGCAAATCATATTATATCTTACCATGAAATATAGAAATGAGATGCGATATCACGTTTTAAGAAGCATTAGAACTCTATTGCTACGATAGGTAGACGTTTGCAAACACTATTTCCTTGCAAGGAAGTGTCGCATTTACATTCATTTGAAGTGTAGACGAGGAATACATAACACTTCGCAAATCATATTATATCTTACCATGAAACATAGAAATGAGATGCGATATCGCGTTTTAAGAATCATAAAAACTCTATTGCTACGATACGTAGACATCTGCAAACGCTATTTCCTTGCAAGGAAGTGTCGCATTTACATTCATTTGAATCGCAGACGAGGAATGCATAACACTTCGCAATGAATATTACATCTTACCATGAAACATAGAAATGAGGTGCGATATCGCGTTATAAGAAGCATTAGAATTCTATTCCTACGGTACGTAGACATCTGCAAGCGCTATTTCCTAGCGAGGAAGCGTCGCATTCTCGTTCATTTGAAGTATACACGAGGAATGCATAACACTTCGCAATGAGTATTATATCTTACCATGAAACATAGAAATGAGATGCGATATCGCGTTTTAAGAAGCATTAGAACTTTATTGCTACGATAGGTAGACATCTGCAAACGCTATTTCCTTACAAGGAAGTGTCGCATTTACATTCATTTGAAGTGTAGACGAGGAATACATAACACTTCGCAAATCATATTATATCTTACCATGAAACATAGAAATGATATGCGATATCGCGTTTTAAGAAGCATTAGAACTCTATTGCTACGATAGGTAGACGTTTGCAAACGCTATTTCCTTGCAAGGAAGTGTCGCATTTACATTCATTTGAAGTGTAAACGAGGAATACATGACACTTCGCAAATCATATTATATCTTACCATGAAATATAGAAATGAGATGCGATATCACGTTTTAAGAAGCATTAGAACTCTATTGCTACGATAGGTAGACGTTTGCAAACGCTATTTCCTTGCAAGGAAGTGTCGCATTTACATCCATTTAAAGTGTAGACGAGGAATACATAACACTTCGCAAATCATATTATATCTTACCATGAAATATAGAAATCAGATGCGATATCGCGTATTAAGAAGCATTAGAACTCTATTGTTACGATACCTAGACATCTACAGACGTTATTTCCTAGCAAGGAAGTGTCGCATTTACATTCATTTGAAGTGTAGACGAGGAATACATAACACTTCGCAAATCGTATTATATCTTACCATGAAACATAGAAATGAAATGCGATATCGCGTTTTAAGAAGCATTAGAACGCTATTGTTACGATACCTAGACATCTGCAGACGCTATTTCCTAGCAAGGAAGTGTCGCATTTACATTCATTTGAAGTGTAGACGAGGAATACATAACACTTCGCAAATCGTATTATATCTTACCATGAAACATAGAAATGAAATGCGATATCGCGTTTTAAGAAGCATTAGAACGCTATTGTTACGATACCTAGACATCTGCAGACGCTATTTCCTAGCAAGGAAGTGTCGCATTTACATTCATTTGAAGTGTAGACGAGGAATACATAACACTTCGCAAATCATATTATACCTTACAATGAAACATAGAAATGAGATGCGATATCGCGTTTTAAGAATCATAAGAACTCTATTGCTACGATACGTAGACATCTGCAAACGCTATTTCCTTGCAAGGATGTGTCGCATTTACATTCATTTGAATTGTAGACGAGGAATACATAACACTTCGCAAATCATATTATATCTTACCATGAAACATAGAAATGAGATGCGATATCGTCTTTTAAGAAGCATTAGAACTCTATTGCTACGATAGGTAGACATCTGCAAACGCTATTTCCTTACAAGGAAGTGTCGCATTTACAATCATTTGAAGTGTAGACGAGGAATACATAACACTTCGCAAATCATATTATATCTTACCATGAAACATAGAAATGAGATGCGATATCGCGTTTTAAGAAGCATCAGAAATCTATTGCTGCGATACGTAGACATCTGCAAACGCTATTTCCTCGCAAGGAAGTGTCGCATTTACAATCATTTGAAGTGTAGACGAGGAATACATAACACTTCGCAAATCATATTATACCTTACCATGAAACATAGAAATGAGATGCTATATCGCGTTTTAAGAATCATAAGAACTCTATTGCTACGATACGTAAATATCTGCAGACGCTATTTCCTAGCAAGGAAGTGTCGCATTTACATTCATTTGAAGTGTAGACGAGGAATACATGACACTTCGCAAATCATATTATATCTTACCATGAAACATAGAAATGAGATGCGATATCGCGTTTTAAGAAGCATTAGAACTCTATTGCTACGATAGGTAGACATCTGCAAACGCTATTTCCTTACAAGGAAGTGTCGCATTTACATTCATTTGAAGTGTAGACGAGGAATACATAACACTTCGCAAATCATATTATATCTTACCATGAAACATAGAAATGAGATGCGATATCGCGTTTTAAGAAGCATTAGAACTCTATTGCTACGATAGGTAGACATCTGCAAACGCCATTTCCTTGCAAGGAAGTGTCGCATTTACATTCATTCGAAGTGTACACGAGGAATACATGACACTTCGGAAATCATATTATATGTTACCATGAAACATAGAAATGAGATGCGATATCGCGTTTTAAGAAGCATTAGAACTCTATTGCTACGATAGGTAGACATCTGCAAACGCTATTTCCTTGCAAGGAAGTGTCGCATTTACATTCATTTGAAGTGTAGACGAGGAATACATGACACTTCGCAAATCAGATTATATCTTACCATGAAACATAGAAATGAGATGCGATATCGCGTTTTAAGAATCATAAGAACTCCATTGCTACGATACGTAGACATCTGCAAACGCTATTTCCTTGCAAGGAAGTGTCGCATTTACATTCATTTGAAGTGTAGACGAGGAATGCATAACACTTCGCAATGAATATTACATCTTACCATGAAACATAGAAATGAGGTGCAATATCGCGTTTTAAGAAGCATTAGAACTCTATTCCTACGGTACGTAGACATCTGCAAGCGCTATTTCCTAGCGAGGAAGCGTCGCATTCTCTTTCATTTGAAGTATACACGAGGAATGCATAACACTTCGCAATGAATATTATATCTTACCATGAAACATAGAAATGAGATGCGATATCGCGTTTTAAGAAGCATTAGAACTCTATTGCTACGATACCTAGACATCTGCAGACGCTATTTCCTAGCAAGGAAGTGTCGCATTTACATTCATTTGAAGTGTAGACGAGGAATACATGACACTTCGCAAATCATATTATATCTTACCATGAAACATAGAAATGAGATGCGATATCGCGTTTTAAGAAGCATTAGAACTCTATTGCTACGATAGGTAGACATCTGCAAACGCTATTTCCTTACAAGGAAGTGTCGCATTTACATTCATTTGAAGTGTAGACGAGGAATACATAACACTTCGCAAATCATATTATATCTTACCATGAAACATAGAAATGAGATGCTATATCGCGTTTTAAGAAGCATCAGAACTCTATTGCTACGATAGGTAGACATCTGCAAACGCTATTTCCTTACAAGGAAGTGTCGCATTTACATTCATTTGAAGTGTAGACGAGGAATACATAACACTTCGCAAATCATATTATATCTTACCATGAAACATAGAAATGATATGCGATATCGCGTTTTAAGAAGCATTAGAACCCTATTGCTACGATAGGTAGACGTTTGCAAACGCTATTTCCTTGCAAGGATGTGTCGCATTTACATTCATTTGAAGTGTAAACGAGGAATACATGACACTTCGCAAATCATATTATATCTTACCATGAAATATAGAAATGAGATGCGATATCACGTTTTAAGAAGCATTAGAACTCTATTGCTACGATAGGTAGACGTTTGCAAACGCTATTTCCTTGCAAGGAAGTGTCGCATTTACATTCATTTAAAGTGTAGACGAGGAATACATAACACTTCGCAAATCATATTATATCTTACCATGAAATATAGAAATCAGATGCGATATCGCGTATTAAGAAGCATTAGAACTCTATTGTTACGATACCTAGACATCTACAGACGTTATTTCCTAGCAAGGAAGTGTCGCATTTACATTCATTTGAAGTGTAGACGAGGTATACATAACACTTCGCAAATCGTATTATATCTTACCATGAAACATAGAAATGAAATGCGATATCGCGTTTTAAGAAGCATTAGAACGCTATTGTTACGATACCTAGACATCTGCAGACGCTATTTCCTAGCAAGGAAGTGTCGCATTTACATTCATTTGAAGTGTAGACGAGGAATACATAACACTTCGCAAATCGTATTATATCTTACCATGAAACATAGAAATGAAATGCGATATCGCGTTTTAAGAAGCATTAGAACGCTATTGTTACGATACCTAGACATCTGCAGACGCTATTTCCTAGCAAGGAAGTGTCGCATTTACATTCATTTGAAGTGTAGACGAGGAATACACAACACTTCGCAAATCATATTATACCTTACCATGAAACATAGAAATGAGATGCGATATCGCGTTTTAAGAATCATAAGAACTCTATTGCTACGATACGTAGACATCTGCAAACGCTATTTCCTTGCAAGGAAGTGTCGCATTTACATTCATTTGAATTGTAGACGAGGAATACATAACACTTCGCAAATCATATTATATCTTACCATGAAACATAGAAATGAGATGCGATATCGTCTTTTAAGAAGCATTAGAACTCTATTGCTACGATAGGTAGACATCTGCAAACGCTATTTCCTTACAAGGAAGTGTCGCATTTACAATCATTTGAAGTGTAGACGAGGAATACATAACACTTCGCAAATCATATTATATCTTACCATGAAACATAGAAATGAGATGCGATATCGCGTTTTAAGAAGCATCAGAAATCTATTGCTGCGATACGTAGACATCTGCAAACGCAATTTCCTCGCAAGGAAGTGTCGCATTTACATTCATTTGAATCGTAGACTAGGAATGCATAACACTTCGCAATGAATATTACATCATATCATGAAACATATGTATGAGATGCAATATCTCGTTTTAAGAAGCATTTGAACTCTATTGCTTCGATACGTAGACATCCGCAAACGCTATTTCCTTGCAAGGAAGTGTCGCATTTACATTCATTTGAAGTGTGGACGAGGAATACATAACACTTCGCAAATCATATTACATCTTACCATGAAACATAGAAATGAGATGCGATATCGCGTTTTAAGAATCATAAATACTCTATTGCTACGATACGTAGACATCTGCAAACGCTATTTCCTTACAAGGAAGTGTCGCATTTACATTCATTTGAATCGCAGACGAGGAATGCATAACACTTCGCAATGAATATTACATCTTACCATGAAACATAGAAATGAGGTGCGATATCGCGTTTTAAGAAGCATTAGAACTCTATTCCTACGATACGTAGACATCTGCAAGCGCTATTTCCTAGCGAGGAAGCGTCGCATTCTTGTTCATTTGAAGTATACACGAGGAATGCATAACACTTCGGAATGAATATTATATCTTACCATGAAACATAGAAATGAGATGCGATATCGCGTTTTAAAAAGCATTAGAACTCTTTTGCTACGATACCTAGACATCTGCAGACGCTATTTCCTAGCAAGGAAGTGTCACATTTACATTCATTTGATGTGTAGACGAGGAATACATGACACTTCGCAAATCATATTATATCTTACCATGAAACATAGAAATGAGATGCGATATCGCGTTTTAAGAAGCATTAGAACTCTATTGCTGCGATAGGTAGACATCTGCAAACGCTATTTCCTTACAAGGAAGTGTCGCATTTACATTCATTTGAAGTGTAGACGAGGAATACATGACACTTCGCAAATCATATTATATCTTACCATGAAACATAGAAATGAGATGCGATATCGCGTTTTAAGAATCATAAGAACTCCATTGCTAAGATACCTAGACATCTGCAGACGCTATTTCCTTGCAAGGAAGTGTCACATTTACATTCATTTGAATAGTAGACGAGGAATGCATAACACTTCGCAATGAATATTATATCTTATCATGAAACATAGATATGAGATGCAATATCTCGTTTTAAGAAGCATTTGAACTCTATTGCTACGATACGTAGACATCTGCAATCGCTATTTCCTTGCAAGGAAGTGTCGCATTTACATTCATTTGAAGTGTAGACGAGGAATACATAACACTTCGCAAATCATATTATATCTTACCATGAAACATAGAAATGAGATGCGATATCGCGTTCTAAGAATCATAAGAACTCCATTGCTACGATACGTAGACATCTGCAATCGCTATTTCCTTGCAAGGAAGTGTCGTATTTACATTCATTTGAAGTGTAGACGAGGAATACATGACACTTCGCAAATCGTATTATATCTTACCATGAAACATAGAAATGGAATGCGATATCGCGTTTTAAGAAGCATTAGAACGCTATTGTTACGATACCTAGACATCTGCAGACGCTATTTCCTTGGAAGGAAGTGTCGCATTTACATTCATTTGAAGTGTAGACGAGGAATACATAACACTTCGCAAATCATATTATACCTTACCATGAAACATAGAAATGAGATGCTATATCGCGTTTTAAGAATCATAAGAACTCTATTGCTACGATACGTAGACATCTGCAAACGCTATTTCCTTGCAAGGAAGTGTCGCATTTACATTCATTTGAATCGCAGACGAGGAATGCATAACACTTCGCAATGAATATTACATCTTACCATGAAACATAGAAATGAGGTGCGATATCGCGTTTTAAGAAGCATTAGAATTCTATTCCTACGGTACGTAGACATCTGCAAGCGCTATTTCCTAGCGAGGAAGCGTCGCATTCTCGTTCATTTGAAGTATACACGAGGAATGCATAACACTTCGCAATGAATATTATATCTTACCATGAAACATAGAAATGAGATGCGATATCGCGTTTTAAGAAGCATTAGAACTCTATTGCTACGATACCTAGACATCTGCAGACGCTATTTCCTAGCAAGGAAGTGTCGCATTTACATTCATTTGAAGTGTAGACGAGGAATACATGACACTTCGCAAATCATATTATATCTTACCATGAAACATAGAAATGAGATGCGATATCGCGTTTTAAGAAGCATTAGAACTCTATTGCTACGATAGGTAGACATCTGCAAACGCTATTTCCTTACAAGGAAGTGTCGCATTTACATTCATTTGAAGTGTAGACGAGGAATACATAACACTTCGCAAATCATATTATATCTTACCATGAAACATAGAAATGATATGCGATATCGCGTTTTAAGAAGCATTAGAACTCTATTGCTACGATAGGTAGACGTTTGCAAACGCTATTTCCTTGCAAGGAAGTGTCGCATTTACATTCATTTGAAGTGTAAACGAGGAATACATGACACTTCGCAAATCATATTATATCTTACCATGAAATATAGAAATGAGATGCGATATCACGTTTTAAGAAGCATTAGAACTCTATTGCTACGATAGGTAGACGTTTGCAAACGCTATTTTCTTGCAAGGAAGTGTCGCATTTACATTCATTTAAAGTGTAGACGAGGAATACATAACACTTCGCAAATCATATTATATCTTACCATGAAATATAGAAATCAGATGCGATATCGCGTATTAAGAAGCATTAGAACTCTATTGTTACGATACCTAGACATCTACAGACGTTATTTCCTAGCAAGGAAGTGTCGCATTTACATTCATTTGAAGTGTAGACGAGGAATACATAACACTTCGCAAATCGTATTATATCTTACCATGAAACATAGAAATGAAATGCGATATCGCGTTTTAAGAAGCATTAGAACGCTATTGTTACAATACCTAGACATCTGCAGACGCTATTTCCTAGCAACGAAGTGTCGCATTTACATTCATTTGAAGTGTAGACGAGGAATACATAACACTTCGCAAATCGTATTATATCTTACCATGAAACATAGAAATGAAATGCGATATCGCGTTTTAAGAAGCATTAGAACGCTATTGTTACGATACCTAGACATCTGCAGACGCTATTTCCTAGCAAGGAAGTGTCGCATTTACATTCATTTGAAGTGTAGACGAGGAATACATAACACTTCGCAAATCATATTATACCTTACCATGAAACATAGAAATGAGATGCGATATCGCGTTTTAAGAATCATAAGAACTCTATTGCTACGATACGTAGACATCTGCAAACGCTATTTCCTTGCAAGGAAGTGTCGCATTTACATTCATTTGAATTGTAGACGAGGAATACATAACACTTCGCAAATCATATTATATCTTACCATGAAACATAGAAATGAGATGCGATATCGTCTTTTAAGAAGCATTAGAACTCTACTGCTACGATAGGTAGACATCTGCAAACGCTATTTCCTTACAAGGAAGTGTCGCATTTACAATCATTTGAAGTGTAGACGAGGAATACATAACACTTCGCAAATCATATTATATCTTACCATGAAACATAGAAATGAGATGCGATATCGCGTTTTAAGAAGCATCAGAAATCTATTGCTGCGATACGTAGACATCTGCAAACGCTATTTCCTCGCAAGGAAGTGTCGCATTTACATTCATTTGAAGTGTAGACGAGGAATACATAACACTTCGCAAATCGTATTATATCTTACCATGAAACATAGAAATGGAATGCGATATCGCGTTTTAAGAAGCATTAGAACGCTATTGTTACGATACCTAGACATCTGCAGACGCTATTTCCTTGGAAGGAAGTGTCGCATTTACATTCATTTGAAGTGTAGACGAGGAATACATAACACTTCGCAAATCATATTATATCTTACCATGAAACATAGAAATGAGATGCGATATCGCGTTTTAAGAAGCATTAGAACTCTATTGCTACGATAGGTAGACATCTGCAAACGCCATTTCCTTGCAAGGAAGTGTCGCATTTACATTCATTCGAGGTGTACACGAGGAATACATGACACTTCGGAAATCATATTATATCTTACCATGAAACATAGAAATGAGATGCGATATCGCGTTTTAAGAAGCATTAGAACTCTATTGCTACGATAGGTAGACATCTGCAAACGCTATTTCCTTGCAAGGAAGTGTCGCATTTACATTCATTTGAAGTGTAGACGAGGAATACATGACACTTCGCAAATCATATTATATCTTACCATGAAACATAGAAATGAGATGCGATATCGCGTTTTAAGAATCATAAGAACTCCATTGCTACGATACGTAGACATCTGCAAACGCTATTTCCTTGCAAGGAAGTGTCGCATTTACATTCATTTGAATCGTAGACGAGGAATGCATAACACTTCGCAATGAATATTATATCATATCATGAAACATAGATATGAGATGCAATATCTCGATTTAAGAAGCATTTGAACACTATTGCTTCGATACGTAAACATCCGCAAACGCTATTTCCTTGCAAGGAAGTGTCGCATTTGCATTCATTTGAAGTGTAGACGAGGAATACATAACACTTCGCAAATCATATTACATCTTACCATGAAACATAGAAATGATATGCGATATCGCGTTTTAAGAAGCATTAGAACTCTATTCCTACGATACGTAGACATCTGCAATCGCTATTTCCTTGCAAGGAAGTGTCGTATTTACATTCATTTGGAGTGTAGACGAGGAATACATGACACTTCGCAAATCATATTATATCTTACCATGAAACATAGAAATGATATGCGATATCGCGTTTTAAGAATCATAAGAACACTATTGCTACGATACGTAGACATCTGCAAACGCTATTTCCTTGCAAGGAAGTGTCGCATTTACATTCATTTGAAGTGTAGACGAGGAATACATAACACTTCGCAAATCATATTATACCTTACCATGAAACATAGAAATGAGATGCGATATCGCGTTTTAAGAATCATAAGAACTCTATTGCTACGATACGTAGACATCTGCAAACGCCATTTCCTTGCAAGGAAGAGTCGCATTTACATTCATTTGAATCGCAGACGAGGAATGCATAACACTTCGCAATGAATATTACATCTTACCATGAAACATAGAAATGAGGTGCGATATCGCGTTTTAAGAAGCATTAGAACTCTATTCCTACGGTACGTAGACATCTGCAAGCGCTATTTCCTAGCGAGGAAGCGTCGCATTCTCGTTCATTTGAAGTATACACGAGAAATGCATAACACTTCGCAATGAATATTATATCTTACCATGAAACATAGAAATGAGATGCGATATCGCGTTTTAAGTAGCATTAGAACTCTATTGCTACGATACCTAGACATCTGCAGACGCTATTTCCTAGCAAGGAAGTGTCGCATTTACATTCATTTGAAGTGTAGACGAGGAATACATGACACTTCGCAAATCATATTATATCTTACCATGAAACATAGAAATGAGATGCGATATCGCGTTTTAAGAAGCATTAGAACTCTATTGCTACGATAGGTAGACATCTGCAAACGCTATTTCCTTACAAGGAAGTGTCGCATTTACATTCATTTGAAGTGTAGACGAGGAATACTTAACACTTCGCAAATCATATTATATCTTACCATGAAACATAGAAATGAGATGCGATATCGCGTTTTAAGAAGCATTAGAACTTTATTGCTACGATAGGTAGACATCTGCAAACGCTATTTCCTTACAAGGAAGTGTCGCATTTACATTCATTTGAAGTGTAGACGAGGAATACATAACACTTCGCAAATCATATTATATCTTACCATGAAACATAGAAATGATATGCGATATCGCGTTTTAAGAAGCATTAGAACTCTATTGCTACGATAGGTAGACGTTTGCAAACGCTATTTCCTTGCAAGGAAGTGTCGCATTTACATTCATTTGAAGTGTAAACGAGGAATACATGACACTTCGCAAATCATATTATATCTTACCATGAAATATAGAAATGAGATGCGATATCACGTTTTAAGAAGCATTAGAACTCTATTGCTACGATAGGTAGACGTTTGCAAACGCTATTTCCTTGCAAGGAAGTGTCGCATTTACATTCATTTAAAGTGTAGACGAGGAATACATAACACTTCGCAAATCATATTATATCTTACCATGAAATATAGAAATCAGATGCGATATCGCGTATTAAGAAGCATTAGAACTCTATTGTTACGATACCTAGACATCTACAGACGTTATTTCCTAGCAAGGAAGTGTCGCATTTACATTCATTTGAAGTGTAGACGAGGAATACATAACACTTCGCAAATCGTATTATATCTTACCATGAAACATAGAAATGAAATGTGATATCGCGTTTTAAGAAGCATTAGAACGCTATTGTTACGATACCTAGACATCTGCAGACGCTATTTCCTAGCAAGGAAGTGTCGCATTTACATTCATTTGAAGTGTAGACGAGGAATACATAACACTTCGCAAATCGTATTATATCTTACCATGAAACATAGAAATGAAATGCGATATCGCGTTTTAAGAAGCATTAGAACGCTATTGTTACGATACCTAGACATCTGCAGACGCTATTTCCTAGCAAGGAAGAGTCGCATTTACATTCATTTGAATCGCAGACGAGGAATGCATAACACTTCGCAATGAATATTACATCTTACCATGAAACATAGAAATGAGGTGCGATATCGCGTTTTAAGAAGCATTAGAACTCTATTCCTACGGTACGTAGACATCTGCAAGCGCTATTTCCTAGCGAGGAAGCGTCGCATTCTCGTTCATTTGAAGTATACACGAGGAATGCATAACACTTCGCAATGAATATTATATCTTACCATGAAACATAGAAATGAGATGCGATATCGCGTTTTAAGTAGCATTAGAACTCTATTGCTACGATACCTAGACATCTGCAGACGCTATTTCCTAGCAAGGAAGTGTCGCATTTACATTCATTTGAAGTGTAGACGAGGAATACATGACACTTCGCAAATCATATTATATCTTACCATGAAACATAGAAATGAGATGCGATATCGCGTTTTAAGAAGCATTAGAACTCTATTGCTACGATAGGTAGACATCTGCAAACGCTATTTCCTTACAAGGAAGTGTCGCATTTACATTCATTTGAAGTGTAGACGAGGAATACTTAACACTTCGCAAATCATATTATATCTTAACATGAAACATAGAAATGAGATGCGATATCGCGTTTTAAGAAGCATTAGAACTTTATTGCTACGATAGGTAGACATCTGCAAACGCTATTTCCTTACAAGGAAGTGTCGCATTTACATTCATTTGAAGTGTAGACGAGGAATACATAACACTTCGCAAATCATATTATATCTTACCATGAAACATAGAAATGATATGCGATATCGCGTTTTAAGAAGCATTAGAACTCTATTGCTACGATAGGTAGACGTTTGCAAACGCTATTTCCTTGCAAGGAAGTGTCGCATTTACATTCATTTGAAGTGTAAACGAGGAATACATGACACTTCGCAAATCATATTATATCTTACCATGAAATATAGAAATGAGATGCGATATCACGTTTTAAGAAGCATTAGAACTCTATTGCTACGATAGGTAGACGTTTGCAAACGCTATTTCCTTGCAAGGAAGTGTCGCATTTACATTCATTTAAAGTGTAGACGAGGAATACATAACACTTCGCAAATCATATTATATCTTACCATGAAATATAGAAATCAGATGCGATATCGCGTATTAAGAAGCATTAGAACTCTATTGTTACGATACCTAGACATCTACAGACGTTATTTCCTAGCAAGGAAGTGTCGCATTTACATTCATTTGAAGTGTAGACGAGGAATACATAACACTTCGCAAATCGTATTATATCTTACCATGAAACATAGAAATGAAATGTGATATCGCGTTTTAAGAAGCATTAGAACGCTATTGTTACGATACCTAGACATCTGCAGACGCTATTTCCTAGCAAGGAAGTGTCGCATTTACATTCATTTGAAGTGTAGACGAGGAATACATAACACTTCGCAAATCGTATTATATCTTACCATGAAACATAGAAATGAAATGCGATATCGCGTTTTAAGAAGCATTAGAACGCTATTGTTACGATACCTAGACATCTGCAGACGCTATTTCCTAGCAAGGAAGTGTCGCATTTACATTCATTTGAAGTGTAGACGAGGAATACATAACACTTCGCAAATCATATTATACCTTACCATGAAACATAGAAATGAGATGCGATATCGCGTTTTAAGAATCATAAGAACTCTATTGCTACGATACGTAGACATCTGCAAACGCTATTTCCTTGCAAGGAAGTGTCGCATTTACATTCATTTGAATTGTAGACGAGGAATACATAACACTTCGCAAATCATATTATATCTTACCATGAAACATAGAAATGAGATGCGATATCGTCTTTTAAGAAGCATTAGAACTCTATTGCTACGATAGGTAGACATCTGCAAACGCTATTTCCTTACAAGGAAGTGTCGCATTTACAATCATTTGAAGTGTAGACGAGGAATACATAACACTTCGCAAATCATATTATATCTTACCATGAAACATAGAAATGAGATGCGATATCGCGTTTTAAGAAGCATCAGAAATCTATTGCTGCGATACGTAGACATCTGCAAACGCAATTTCCTCGCAAGGAAGTGTCGCATTTACATTCATTTGAATCGTAGACTAGGAATGCATAACACTTCGCAATGAATATTACATCATATCATGAAACATAGATATGAGATGCAATATCTCGTTTTAAGAAGCATTTGAACTCTATTGCTTCGATACGTAGACATCCGCAAACGCTATTTCCTTGCAAGGAAGTGTCGCATTCACATTCATTTGAAGTGTGGACGAGGAATACATAACACTTCGCAAATCATATTACATCTTACCATGAAACATAGAAATGAGATGCGATATCGCGTTTTAAGAATCATAAAAACTCTATTGCTACGATACGTAGACATCTGCAAACGCTATTTCCTTACAAGGAAGTGTCGCATTTACATTCATTTGAATCGCAGACGAGGAATGCATAACACTTCGCAATGAATATTACATCTTACCATGAAACATAGAAATGAGGTGCGATATTGTCACGTCCCGAGGTGCGGTTGCGCTCGCAACGGTGGCACAAAGTCGTAACCGTTCCCGAAAATAACGCGAATTGCGTCCGGACCGGGTTCGTTGGCTTTTCGGACTCGATAAAACGGTAACTAACACTAAACTTACCTTGCGAAGGCTTGATTCCGCTGTCTGATTTCTCTTTCCAGGTACCTGGAACGCCTTGGATCCGCAACCGGGATGGCGGCGGCGTACGGCTGGAACGGAGGTACGTCTACGGGAATAAGCGTCCAGGCGGGTTGACTCCGGCTGGCAGGTATCGGCGTTTGGCCCTGACGATTGGCGACTCGTACGGGTCGTGCGGCGAAGGAAACCTCCTTCACAGGAACCAGGACTCGAACGTAGGAAATTGAATATTCTGGTGCATCACCCACGTATTCCCGAGCGAGACGACGAATGAACTCTCTCCTCCCCGCGCGTCGTGTACGCTTTGTCGGAGGTGCAAGGCTCATCGAGAATACTTGAACTTCGGTTGAATACGGCACGGCTAAGCGTTGGTTCGCTCTAGCTTACCGGGATCGACCTGGGCGCAAGATATTCTGTACACGGTAGAAGTGAGGATGGAGCAACTAAGCGCTGGTTCGCTCTAGTCGTCGAGCCTCAAGACTATCGTAGATGAGATATAGAATTAGAATAATCGCGAGCGTACCCGTGGATTAGAATTAAGGACTTGTATTTGAACTCGAATAAAGATACTTTGAATCTGGTAAAAATAAACTATATTCTATGATTTCACTATACTAGATACACTTGACTAAATTCTAAGTTACTGACTAGCGATTACAATGAGAATTAGAAATAGTATAAAGTATCGAATGGACTCCGCTATGGGAGTATGGATAGAGACGAATGCATTAGAGCTAATTGCTCGTTGCGAATGAGCCTATTGCTCGGATCGGAAGTGCATCGTTCGGATGCTGGATTAGAACTCCTCGGTTCGGAGATGAGATACGAACTGACTCTCGGATCTCGCGTCCGCGACCTCCTCGGGTCGCGCGGCGCGCGAGTCGCTGGGCCCTCGCGGTGGGGCGGACGGTCGGAGTAGGGCGGCCGCTCGGCCCTCGTGGTGGGGCGGCCGTTCGGAGTGGGGCGCGGCCCGCGTTAAGCGTGAGCCGCGAGCGTCGAGTGTGCGCGCGAGTGCACGGAACATAGCCGTGCATGAATGAAATATATACATATATTCACTTAAATCTAGGTGTGTGTTGGTGTGTATGTACATATATGAGTAGTGTGCTTATTCTAATCCCACATGTACGAGAAGTACGTATAGGGCTTCGTGATCGCTGGGGATTCGACCCAGTATGTGTCGGAGAGCTCCTCGCCCTCGTAATACGGGGTGAAGTCCTCCCCCTCGTGTGTGGAGATCGCGCGTGGGCGCGGCATGCTGCATCCCTCTTCCCTCTCGTACCTTTGTCTCCTTCTGTAGGGACGGCGAGTCGGCGGGTGGCCCGTGTGCAGGGGCTCCGGATACGGATGCTGGGGATGATGAGGTGGGCGCCGGAGGGTGGCAGGCGGTACGCCTGACGTTACAATATCGCGTTTTAAGAAGCATTAGAACTCTATTCCTACGATACGTAGACATCTGCAAGCGCTATTTCCTAGCGAGGAAGCGTCGCATTCTTGTTCATTTGAAGTATACACGAGGAATGCATAACACTTCGGAATGAATATTATATCTTACCATGAAACATAGAAATGAGATGCGATATCGCGTTTTAAGAAGCATTAGAACTCTTTTGCTGCGATACCTAGACATCTGCAGACGCTATTTCCTAGCAAGGAAGTGTCGCATTTACATTCATTTGATGTGTTGACGAGGAATACATGACACTTCGCAAATCATATTATATCTTACCATGAAACATAGAAATGAGATGCGATATCGCGTTTTAAGAAGCATTAGAACTCTATTGCTGCGATAGGTAGACATCTGCAAACGCTATTTCCTTACAAGGAAGTGTCGCATTTACATTCATTTGAAGTGTAGACGAGGAATACATGACACTTCGCAAATCATATTATATCTTACCATGAAACATAGAAATGAGATGCGATATCGCGTTTTAAGAATCATAAGAACTCCATTGCTAAGATACCTAGACATCTGCAGACGCTATTTCCTTGCAAGGAAGTGTCACATTTACATTCATTTGAATAGTAGACGAGGAATGCATAACACTTCGCAATGAATATTATATCTTATCATGAAACATAGATATGAGATGCAATATCTCGTTTTAAGAAGCATTTGAACTCTATTGCTACGATACGTAGACATCTGCTATCGCTATTTCCTTGCAAGGAAGTGTCGCATTTACATTCATTTGAAGTGTAGACGAGGAATACATAACACTTCGCAAATCATATTATATCTTACCATGAAACATAGAAATGAGATGCGATATCGCGTTCTAAGAATCATAAGAACTCCATTGCTACGATACGTAGACATCTGCAATCGCTATTTCCTTGCAAGGAAGTGTCGTATTTACATTCATTTGAAGTGTAGACGAGGAATACATGACACTTCGCAAATCGTATTATATCTTACCATGAAACATAGAAATGGAATGCGATATCGCGTTTTAAGAAGCATTAGAACGCTATTGTTACGATACCTAGACATCTGCAGACGCTATTTCCTTGCAAGGAAGTGTCGCATTTACATTCATTTGAAGTGTAGACGAGGAATACATAACACTTCGCAAATCATATTATACCTTACCATGAAACATAGAAATGAGATGCTATATCGCGTTTTAAGAATCATAAGAACTCTATTGCTACGATACGTAAACATCTGCAGACGCTATTTCCTAGCAAGGAAGTGTCGCATTTACATTCATTTGAAGTGTAGACGAGGAATACATGACACTTCGCAAATCATATTATATCTTACCATGAAACATAGAAATGAGATGCGATATCGCGTTTTAAGAAGCATCAGAAATCTATTGCTGCGATACGTAGACATCTGCAAACGCTATTTCCTCGCAAGGAAGTGTCGCATTTACATTCATTTGAAGTGTAGACGAGGAATACATAACACTTCGCAAATCATATTATACCTTACCATGAAACATAGAAATGAGATGCTATATCGCGTTTTAAGAATCATAAGAACTCTATTGCTACGATACGTAAATATCTGCAGACGCTATTTCCTAGCAAGGAAGTGTCGCATTTACATTCATTTGAAGTGTAGACGAGGAATACATGACACTTCGCAAATCATATTATATCTTACCATGAAACATAGAAATGAGATGCGATATCGCGTTTTAAGAAGCATTAGAACTCTATTGCTACGATAGGTAGACATCTGCAAACGCTATTTCCTTACAAGGAAGTGTCGCATTTACATTCATTTGAAGTGTAGACGAGGAATACATAACACTTCGCAAATCATATTATATCTTACCATGAAACATAGAAATGAGATGCGATATCGCGTTTTAAGAAGCATTAGAACTCTATTGCTACGATAGGTAGACATCTGCAAACGCCATTTCCTTGCAAGGAAGTGTCGCATTTACATTCATTCGAAGTGTACACGAGGAATACATGACACTTCGGAAATCATATTATATCTTACCATGAAACATAGAAATGAGATGCGATATCGCGTTTTAAGAAGCATTAGAACTCTATTGCTACGATAGGTAGACATCT
Source organism: Xylocopa sonorina (assembly GCF_050948175.1). Taxonomy (NCBI): domain Eukaryota; kingdom Metazoa; phylum Arthropoda; class Insecta; order Hymenoptera; family Apidae; genus Xylocopa; species Xylocopa sonorina. The sequence goes on along the minus strand of NW_027490192.1, from coordinate 608,036 downwards.
GCAAACGCTATTTCCTTGCAAGGAAGTGTCGCATTTACATTCATTTGAAGTGTAGACGAGGAATACATGACACTTCGCAAATCATATTATATCTTACCATGAAACATAGAAATGAGATGCGATATCGCGTTTTAAGAATCATAAGAACTCCATTGCTACGATACGTAGACATCTGCAAACGCTATTTCCTTGCAAGGAAGTGTCGCATTTACATTCACTTGAATCGTAGACGAGGAATGCATAACACTTCGCAATGAATATTATATCATATCATGAAACATAGATATGAGATGCAATATCTCGATTTAAGAAGCATTTGAACACTATTGCTTCGATACGTAAACATCCGCAAACGCTATTTCCTTGCAAGGAAGTGTCGCATTTACATTCATTTGAAGTGTAGACGAGGAATACATAACACTTCGCAAATCATATTACATCTTACCATGAAACATAGAAATGATATGCGATATCGCGTTTTAAGAAGCATTAGAACTCTATTCCTACGATACGTAGACATCTGCAAGCGCTATTTCCTAGCGAGGAAGCGTGGCATTCTCGTTCATTTGAAGTATACACGAGGAATGCATAACACTTCGCAATGAATATTATATCTTACCATGAGACATAGAAATGAGATGCGATATCGCGTTTTAAGAAGCATTAGAACTCTATTGCTACGATAGGTAGACATCTGCAAACGCTATTTCCTTACAAGGAAGTGTCGCATTTACATTCATTTGAAGTGTAGACGAGGAATACATAACACTTCGCAAATCATATTATATCTTACCATGAAATATAGAAATCAGATGCGATATCGCGTATTAAGAAGCATTAGAACTCTATTGCTACGATACCTAGACATCTACAGACGTTATTTCCTAGCAAGGAAGTGTCGCATTTACATTCATTTGAAGTGTAGACGAGGAATACATAACACTTCGCAAATCGTATTATATCTTACCATGAAACATAGAAATGAGATGCGATAACGCGTTTTAAGAAGCATTAGAACGCTATTGTTACGATACCTAGACATCTGCAGACGCTATATCCTAGCAAGGAAGTGTCGCATTTACATTCATTTGAAGTGTAGACGAGGAATACATAACACTTCGCAAATCATTTTATATCTTACCATGAAACATAGAAATGAGATGCGATATCGCGTTTTAAGAAGCATTAGAACTTTATTGCTACGATAGGTAGACATCTGCAAACGCTATTTCCTTACAAGGAAGTGTCGCATTTACATTCATTTGAAGTGTAGACGAGGAATACATAACACTTCGCAAATCATATTATATCTTACCATGAAATATAGAAATCAGATGCGATATCGCGTTTTAAGAATCATAAGAACTCCATTGCTACGATACGTAGACATCTGCAAACGCTATTTCCTTGTAAGGAAGTGTCGCATTTACATTCATTTGAATCGTAGACGAGGAATGCATAACACTTCGCAATGAATATTATATCATATCATGAAACATAGATATGAGATGCAATATCTCGATTTCAGAAGCATTTGAACACTATTGCTTCGATACGTAAACATCCGCAAACGCTATTTCCTTGCAAGGAAGTGTCGCATTTACATTCATTTGAAGTGTAGACGAGGAATACATAACACTTCGCAAATCATATTACATCTTACCATGAAACATAGAAATGATATGCGATATCGCGTTTTAAGAAGCATTAGAACTCTATTCCTACGATACGTAGACATCTGCAATCGCTATTTCCTTGCATGGAAGTGTCGTATTTACATTCATTTGGAGTGTAGACGAGGAATACATGACACTTCGCAAATCATATTGTATCTTACCATGAAATATAGAAATGAGATGCGATATCGCGTATTAAGAAGCATTAGAACTCTATTGCTACGATACCTAGACATCTACAGACGTTATTTCCTAGCAAGGAAGTGTCGCATTTACATTCATTTGAAGTGTAGACGAGGAATACATAACACTTCGCAAATCGTATTATATCTTACCATGAAACATAGTAATGAAATGCGATATCGCGTTTTAAGAAGCATTAGAACGCTATTGTTACGATACCTAGACATCTGCAGACGCTATTTCCTAGCAAGGAAGTGTCGCATTTACATTCATTTGAAGTGTAGACGAGGAATACATAACACTTTGCAAATCATATTATACCTTACCATGAAACATAGAAATGAGATGCGATATCGCGTTTTAAGAATCATAAGAACTCTATTGCTGCGATACGTAGACATCTGCAAACGCTATTTCCTTGCAAGGAAGTGTCGCATTTACATTCATTTGAATTGTAGACGAGGAATACATAACACTTCGCAAATCATATTATATCTTACCATGAAACATAGAAATGAGATGCGATATCGTCTTTTAAGAAGCATTAGAACTCTATTGCTACGATAGGTAGACATCTGCAAACGCTATTTCCTTACAAGGAAGTGTCGCATTTACAATCATTTGAAGTGTAGACGAGGAATACATAACACTTCGCAAATCATATTATATCTTACCATGAAACATAGAAATGAGATGCGATATCGCGTTTTAAGAAGCATCAGAAATCTATTGCTGCGATACGTAGACATCTGCAAACGCTATTTCCTCGCAAGGAAGTGTCGCATTTACATTCATTTGAAGTGTAGACGAGGAATACATAACACTTCGCAAATCATATTATACCTTACCATGAAACATAGAAATGAGATGCTATATCGCGTTTTAAGAATCATAAGAACTCTATTGCTACGATACGTAAATATCTGCAGACGCTATTTCCTAGCAAGGAAGTGTCGCATTTACATTCATTTGAAGTGTAGACGAGGAATACATGACACTTCGCAAATCATATTATATCTTACCATGAAACATAGAAATGAGATGCGATATCGCGTTTTAAGAAGCATTAGAACTCTATTGCTACGATAGGTAGACATCTGCAAACGCTATTTCCTTACAAGGAAGTGTCGCATTTACATTCATTTGAAGTGTAGACGAGGAATACATAACACTTCGCAAATCATATTATATCTTACCATGAAACATAGAAATGAGATGCGATATCGCGTTTTAAGAAGCATTAGAACTCTATTGCTACGATAGGTAGACATCTGCAAACGCCATTTCCTTGCAAGGAAGTGTCGCATTTACATTCATTCGAAGTGTACACGAGGAATACATGACACTTCGGAAATCATATTATATCTTACCATGAAACATACAAATGAGATGCGATATCGCGTTTTAAGAAGCATTAGAACTCTATTGCTACGATAGGTAGACATCTGCAAACGCTATTTCCTTGCAAGGAAGTGTCGCATTTACATTCATTTGAAGTGTAGACGAGTAATACATGACACTTCGCAAATCATATTATATCTTACCATGAAACATAGAAATGAGATGCGATATCGCGTTTTAAGAATCATAAGAACTCCATTGCTACGATACGTAGACATCTGCAAACGCTATTTCCTTGCAAGGAAGTGTCGCATTTACATTCACTTGAATCGTAGACGAGGAATGCATAACACTTCGCAATGAATATTATATCATATCATGAAACATAGATATGAGATGCAATATCTCGATTTAAGAAGCATTTGAACACTATTGCTTCGATACGTAAACATCCGCAAACGCTATTTCCTTGCAAGGAAGTGTCGCATTTACATTCATTTGAAGTGTAGACGAGGAATACATAACACTTCGCAAATCATATTACATCTTACCATGAAACATAGAAATGATATGCGATATCGCGTTTTAAGAAGCATTAGAACTCTATTCCTACGATACGTAGACATCTGCAATCGCTATTTCCTTGCAAGGAAGTGTCGTATTTACATTCATTTGGAGTGTAGACGAGGAATACATGGCACTTCGCAAATCATATTATATCTTACCATGAAATATAGAAATGAGATGCGATATCGCGTATTAAGAAGCATTAGAACTCTATTGCTACGATACATAGACATCTGCAAACGCTATTTCCTTGCAAGGAAGTGTCGCATTTACATTCATTTGAAGTGTAGACGAGGAATACATAACACTTCGCAAATCATATTATACCTTACCATGAAACATAGAAATGAGATGCGATATCGCGTTTTAAGAAGCATTAGAACTCTATTGCTACGATAGGTAGACGTTTGCAAACGCTATTTCCTTGCAAGTATGTGTCGCATTTACATTCATTTGAAGTGTAGACGAGGAATACATAACACTTCGCAAATCATATTATATCTTACCATGAAATATAGAAATCAGATGCGATATCGCGTATTAAGAAGCATTAGAACTCTATTGCTACGATACCTAGACATCTACAGACGTTATTTCCTAGCAAGGAAGTGTCGCATTTATATTCATTTGAAGTGTAGACGAGGAATACATAACACTTCGCAAATCGTATTATATCTTACCATGAAACATAGAAATGAAATGCGATATCGCGTTTTAAGAAGCATTAGAACGCTATTGTTACGATACCTAGACATCTGCAGACGCTATTTCCTAGCAAGGAAGTGTCGCATTTACATTCATTTGAAGTGTAGACGAGGAATACATAACACTTCGCAAATCATATTATATCTTACCATGAAACATAGAAATGATATGCGATATCGCGTTTTAAGAATCATAAGAACTCCATTGCTACGATACGTAGACATCTGCAAACGCTATTTCCTTGCAAGGAAGTGTCGCATTTACATTTATTTGAATCGTAGACGAGGAATGCATAACACTTCGCAATGAATATTATATCATATCATGAAACATAGAAATGAGGTGCGATATCGCGTTTTAAGAAGCATTAGAACTCTATTCCTACGATACGTAGACATCTGCAAGCGCTATTTCCTAGCGAGGAAGCGTCGCATTCTCGTTCATTCGAAGTATACACGAGGAATGCATAACACTTCGCAATGAATATTATATCTTACCATGAAACATAGAAATGAGATGCGATATCGCGTTTTAAGAAGCATTAGAACTCTATTGCTACGATACCTAGACATCTGCAGACGCTATTTCCTAGCAAGGATGTGTCGCATTTACATTCATTTGAAGTGTAGACGAGGAATACATGACACTTCGCAAATCATATTATATCTTACCATGAAACATAGAAATGAGATGCGATATCGCGTTTTAAGAAGCATTAGAACTCTATTGCTACGATAGGTAGACATCTGCAAACGCTATTTCCTTACAAGGAAGTGTCGCATTTACATTCATTTGAAGTGTAGACGAGGAATACATAACACTTCGCAAATCATTTTATATCTTACCATGAAACATAGAAATGAGATGCGATATCGCGTTTTAAGAAGCATTAGAACTTTATTGCTACGATAGGTAGACATCTGCAAACGCTATTTCCTTACAAGGAAGTGTCGCATTTACATTCATTTGAAGTGTAGACGAGGAATACATAACACTTCGCAAATCATATTATATCTTACCATGAAACATAGAAATGATATGCGATATCGCGTTTTAAGAAGCATTAGAACTCTATTGCTACGATAGGTAGACGTTTGCAAACGCTATTTCCTTGCAAGGAAGTGTCGCATTTACATTCATTTGAAGTGTAAACAAGGAATACATGACACTTCGCAAATCATATTATAGCTTACCATGAAATATAGAAATAAGATGCGATATCACGTTTTAAGAAGCATTAGAACTCTATTGCTACGATAGGTAGACGTTTGCAAACGCTATTTCCTTGCAAGGAAGTGTCGCATTTACATTCATTTAAAGTGTAGACGAGGAATACATAACACTTCGCAAATCATATTATATCTTACCATGAAATATAGAAATCAGATGCGATATCGCGTATTAAGAAGCATTAGAACTCTATTGCTACGATACCTAGACATCTACAGACGTTATTTCCTAGCAAGGAAGTGTCGCATTTACATTCATTTGAAGTGTAGACGAGGAATACATAACACTTCGCAAATCATTTTATATCTTACCATGAAACATAGAAATGAGATGCGATATCACGTTTTAAGAAGCATTAGAAATCTATTGCTACGATACATAGACATCTGCAAACGCTATTTCCTTGCAAGGAAGTGTCGCATTTACATTCATTTGAAGTGTAGACGAGGAATACATAACACTTCGCAAATCATATTATACCTTACCATGAAACATAGAAATGAGATGCGATATCGCGTTTTAAGAAGCATTAGAACTCTATTGCTACGATAGGTAGACGTTTGCAAACGCTATTTCCTTGCAAGGAAGTGTCGCATTTACATTCATTTGAATTGTAGACGAGGAATACATAACACTTCGCAATGAATATTATATCATATCATGAAACATAGATATGAGATGCAATATCTCGATTTAAGAAGCATTTGAACACTATTGCTTCGATACGTAAACATCCGCAAACGCTATTTCCTTGCAAGGAAGTGTCGCATTTACATTCATTTGAAGTGTAGACGAGGAATACATAACACTTCGCAAATCATATTACATCTTACCATGAAACATAGAAATGATATGCGATATCGCGTTTTAAGAAGCATTAGAACTCTATTCCTACGATACGTAGACATCTGCAATCGCTATTTCCTTGCAAGGAAGTGTCGTATTTACATTCATTTGGAGTGTAGACGAGGAATACATGACACTTCGCAAATCATATTATATCTTACCATGAAATATAGAAATGAGATGCGATATCGCGTATTAAGAAGCATTAGAACTCTATTGCTACGATAGGTAGACATCTGCAAACGCTATTTCCTTACAAGGAAGTGTCGCATTTACATTCATTTGAAGTGTAGACGAGGAATACATAACACTTCGCAAATCATATTATATCTTACCATGAAACATAGAAATGAGATGCGATATCGCGTTTTAAGAAGCATTAGAACTCTATTGCTACGATAGGTAGACATCTGCAAACGCTATTTCCTTATAAGGAAGTGTCGCATTTACATTCATTTGAAGTGTAGACGAGGAATACATGACACTTCGCAAATCATATTATATCTTACCATGAAACATAGAAATGATATGCGATATCGCGTTTTAAGAATCATAAGAACTCCATTGCTACGATACGTAGACATCTGCAAACGCTATTTCCTTGCAAGGAAGTGTCGCATTTACATTTATTTGAATCGTAGACGAGGAATGCATAACACTTCGCAATGAATATTATATCATATCATGAAACATAGAAATGAGGTGCGATATCGCGTTTTAAGAAGCATTAGAACTCTATTCCTACGATACGTAGACATCTGCAAGCGCTATTTCCTAGCGAGGAAGCGTCGCATTCTCGTTCATTCGAAGTATACACGAGGAATGCATAACACTTCGCAATGAATATTATATCTTACCATGAAACATAGAAATGAGATGCGATATCGCGTTTTAAGAAGCATTAGAACTCTATTGCTACGATACCTAGACATCTGCAGACGCTATTTCCTAGCAAGGATGTGTCGCATTTACATTCATTTGAAGTGTAGACGAGGAATACATGACACTTCGCAAATCATATTATATCTTACCATGAAACATAGAAATGAGATGCGATATCGCGTTTTAAGAAGCATTAGAACTCTATTGCTACGATAGGTAGACATCTGCAAACGCTATTTCCTTACAAGGAAGTGTCGCATTTACATTCATTTGAAGTGTAGACGAGGAATACATAACACTTCGCAAATCATTTTATATCTTACCATGAAACATAGAAATGAGATGCGATATCGCGTTTTAAGAAGCATTAGAACTTTATTGCTACGATAGGTAGACATCTGCAAACGCTATTTCCTTACAAGGAAGTGTCGCATTTACATTCATTTGAAGTGTAGACGAGGAATACATAACACTTCGCAAATCATATTATATCTTACCATGAAACATAGAAATGATATGCGATATCGCGTTTTAAGAAGCATTAGAACTCTATTGCTACGATAGGTAGACGTTTGCAAACGCTATTTCCTTGCAAGGAAGTGTCGCATTTACATTCATTTGAAGTGTAAACAAGGAATACATGACACTTCGCAAATCATATTATATCTTACCATGAAATATAGAAATAAGATGCGATATCACGTTTTAAGAAGCATTAGAACTCTATTGCTACGATAGGTAGACGTTTGCAAACGCTATTTCCTTGCAAGGAAGTGTCGCATTTACATTCATTTAAAGTGTAGACGAGGAATACATAACACTTCGCAAATCATATTATATCTTACCATGAAATATAGAAATCAGATGCGATATCGCGTATTAAGAAGCATTAGAACTCTATTGCTACGATACCTAGACATCTACAGACGTTATTTCCTAGCAAGGAAGTGTCGCATTTACATTCATTTGAAGTGTAGACGAGGAATACATAACACTTCGCAAATCATTTTATATCTTACCATGAAACATAGAAATGAGATGCGATATCACGTTTTAAGAAGCATTAGAAATCTATTGCTACGATACATAGACATCTGCAAACGCTATTTCCTTGCAAGGAAGTGTCGCATTTACATTCATTTGAAGTGTAGACGAGGAATACATAACACTTCGCAAATCATATTATACCTTACCATGAAACATAGAAATGAGATGCGATATCGCGTTTTAAGAAGCATTAGAACTCTATTGCTACGATAGGTAGACGTTTGCAAACTCTATTTCCTTGCAAGTATGTGTCGCATTTACATTCATTTGAAGTGTAGACGAGGAATACATAACACTTCGCAAATCATATTATATCTTACCATGAAATATAGAAATCAGATGCGATATCGCGTATTAAGAAGCATTAGAACTCTATTGCTACGATACCTAGACATCTACAGACGTTATTTCCTAGCAAGGAAGTGTCGCATTTACATTCATTTGAAGTGTAGACGAGGAATACATAACACTTAGCAAATCGTATTATATCTTACCATTAAACATAGTAATGAAATGCGATATAGCGTTTTAAGAAGCATTAGAACGCTATTGTTACGATACCTAGATATCTGCAGACGCTATTTCCTAGCAAGGAAGTGTCGCATTTACATTCATTTGAAGTGTAGACGAGGAATACATAACACTTTGCAAATCATATTATACCTTACCATGAAACATAGAAATGAGATGCGATATCGCGTTTTAAGAATCATAAGAACTCTATTGCTGCGATACGTAGACATCTGCAAACGCTATTTCCTTGCAAGGAAGTGTCGCATTTACATTCATTTGAATTGTAGACGAGGAATACATAACACTTCGCAAATCATATTATATCTTACCATGAAACATAGAAATGAGATGCGATATCGTCTTTTAAGAAGCATTAGAACTCTATTGCTACGATAGGTAGACATCTGCAAACGCTATTTCCTTACAAGGAAGTGTCGCATTTACAATCATTTGAAGTGTAGACGAGGAATACATAACACTTCGCAAATCATATTATATCTTACCATGAAACATAGAAATGAGATGCGATATCGCGTTTTAAGAAGCATCAGAAATCTATTGCTGCGATACGTAGACATCTGCAAACGCTATTTCCTTACAACGAAGTGTCGCATTTACATTCATTTGAAGTGTAGACGAGGAATACATAACACTTCGCAAATCATATTATACCTTACCATGAAACATATAAATGAGATGCTATATCGCGTTTTAAGAATCATAAGAACTCTATTGCTACGATACGTAAATATCTGCAGACGCTATTTCCTAGCAAGGAAGTGTCGCATTTACATTCATTTGAAGTGTAGACGAGGAATACATGACACTTCGCAAATCATATTATATCTTACCATGAAACATAGAAATGAGATGCGATATCGCGTTTTAAGAAGCATTAGAACTCTATTGCTACGATAGGTAGACATCTGCAAACGCTATTTCCTTACAAGGAAGTGTCGCATTTACATTCATTTGAAGTGTAGACGAGGAATACATAACACCTCGCAAATCATATTATATCTTACCATGAAACATAGAAATGAGATGCGATATCGCGTTTTAAGAAGCATTAGATCTCTATTGCTACGATAGGTAGACATCTGCAAACGCCATTTCCTTGCAAGGAAGTGTCGCATTTACATTCATTCGAAGTGTACACGAGGAATACATGACACTTCGGAAATCATATTATATCTTACCATGAAACATAGAAATGAGATGCGATATCGCGTTTTAAGAAGCATTAGAACTCTATTGCTACGATAGGTAGACATCTGCAAACGCTATTTCCTTGCAAGGAAGTGTCGCATTTACATTCATTTGAAGTGTAGACGAGGAATACACGACACTTCGCAAATCATATTATATCTTACCATGAAACATAGAAATGAGATGCGATATCGCGTTTTAAGAATCATAAGAACTCCATTGCTACGATACGTAGACATCTGCAAACGCTATTTCCTTGCAAGGAAGTGTCGCATTTACATTCACTTGAATCGTAGACGAGGAATGCATAACACTTCGCAATGAATATTATATCATATCATGAAACATAGATATGAGATGCAATATCTCGATTTAAGAAGCATTTGAACACTATTGCTTCGATACGTAAACATCCGCAAACGCTATTTCCTTGCAAGGAAGTGTCGCATTTACATTCATTTGAAGTGTAGACGAGGAATACATAACACTTCGCAAATCATATTACATCTTACCATGAAACATAGAAATGATATGCGATATCGCGTTTTAAGAAGCATTAGAACTCTATTCCTACGATACGTAGACATCTGCAATCGCTATTTCCTTGCAAGGAAGTGTCGTATTTACATTCATTTGGAGTGTAGACGAGGAATACATGACACTTCGCAAATCATATTATATCTTACCATGAAATATAGAAATGAGATGCGATATCGCGTATTAAGAAGCATTAGAACTCTATTGCTACGATAGGTAGACATCTGCAAACGCTATTTCCTTACAAGGAAGTGTCGCATTTACATTCATTTGAAGTGTAGACGAGGAATACATAACACTTCGCAAATCATATTATATCTTACCATGAAACATAGAAATGAGATGCGATATCGCGTTTTAAGAAGCATTAGAACTCTATTGCTACGATAGGTAGACATCTGCAAACGCTATTTCCTTACAAGGAAGTGTCGCATTTACATTCATTTGAAGTGTAGAAGAGGAATACATGACACTTCGCAAATCATATTATATCTTACCATGAAACATAGAAATGATATGCGATATCGCGTTTTAAGAATCATAAGAACTCCATTGCTACGATACGTAGACATCTGCAAACGCTATTTCCTTGCAAGGAAGTGTCGCATTTACATTTATTTGAATCGTAGACGAGGAATGCATGACACTTCGCAAATCATATTATATCTTACCATGAAACATAGAAATGATATGCGATATCGCGTTTTAAGAATCATAAGAACTCCATTGCTACGATACGTAGACATCTGCAAACGCTATTTCCTTGCAAGGAAGTGTCGCATTTACATTTATTTGAATCGTAGACGAGGAATGCATAACACTTCGCAATGAATATTATATCATATCATGAAACATAGAAATGAGGTGCGATATCGCGTTTTAAGAAGCATTAGAACTCTATTCCTACGATACGTAGACATCTGCAAGCGCTATTTCCTAGCGAGGAAGCGTCGCATTCTCGTTCATTTGAAGTATACACGAGGAATGCATAACACTTCGCAATGAATATTATATCTTACCATGAAACATAGAAATGAGATGCGATATCGCGTTTTAAGAAGCATTAGAACTCTATTGCTACGATACCTAGACATCTGCAGACGCTATTTCCTAGCAAGGAAGTGTCGCATTTACATTCATTTGAAGTGTAGACGAGGAATACATGACACTTCGCAAATCATATTATATCTTACCATGAAACATAGAAATGAGATGCGATATCGCGTTTTAAGAAGCATTAGACCTCTATTGCTACGATAGGTAGACATCTGCAAACGCTATTTCCTTACAAGGAAGTGTCGCATTTACATTCATTTGAAGTGTAGACGAGGAACACATAACACTTCGCAAATCATTTTATATCTTACCATGAAACATAGAAATGAGATGCGATATCGCGTTTTAAGAAGCATTAGAACTTTATTGCTACGATAGGTAGACATCTGCAAACGCTATTTCCTTACAAGGAAGTGTCGCATTTACATTCATTTGAAGTGTAGACGAAGAATACATAACACTTCGCAAATCATATTATATCTTACCATGAAACATAGAAATGATATGCGATATCGCGTTTTAAGAAGCATTAGAACTCTATTGCTACGATAGGTAGACGTTTGCAAACGCTATTTCCTTGCAAGGAAGTGTCGCATTTACATTCATTTGAAGTGTAAACGAGGAATACATGACACTTCGCAAATCATATTATATCTTACCATGAAATATAGAAATAAGATGCGATATCACGTTTTAAGAAGCATTAGAACTCTATTGCTACGATAGGTAGACGTTTGCAAACGCTATTTCCTTGCAAGGAAGTGTCGCATTTACATTCATTTAAAGTGTAGACGAGGAATACATAACACTTCGCAAATCATATTATATCTTACCATGAAATATAGAAATCAGATGCGATATCGCGTATTAAGAAGCATTAGAACTCTATTGCTACGATACCTAGACATCTACAGACGTTATTTCCTAGCAAGGAAGTGTCGCATTTACATTCATTTGAAGTGTAGACGAGGAATACATAACACTTCGCAAATCGTATTATATCTTACCATGAAACATAGAAATGAGATGCGATAACGCGTTTTAAGAAGCATTAGAACGCTATTGTTACGATACCTAGACATCTGCAGACGCTATTTCCTAGCAAGGAAGTGTCGCATTTACATTCATTTGAAGTGTAGACGAGGAATACATAACACTTCGCAAATCATTTTATATCTTACCATGAAACATAGAAATGAGATGCGATATCGCGTTTTAAGAAGCATTAGAACTTTATTGCTACGATAGGTAGACATCTGCAAACGCTATTTCCTTACAAGGAAGTGTCGCATTTACATTCATTTGAAGTGTAGACGAGGAATACATAACACTTCGCAAATCATATTATATCTTACCATGAAATATAGAAATCAGATGCGATATCGCGTTTTAAGAATCATAAGAACTCCATTGCTACGATGCGTAGACATCTGCAAACGCTATTTCCTTGTAAGGAAGTGTCGCATTTACATTCATTTGAATCGTAGACGAGGAATGCATAACACTTCGCAATGAATATTATATCATATCATGAAACATAGATATGAGATGCAATATCTCGATTTAAGAAGCATTTGAACACTATTGCTTCGATACGTAAACATCCGCAAACGCTATTTCCTTGCAAGGAAGTGTCGCATTTACATTCATTTGAAGTGTAGACGAGGAATACATATCACTTCGCAAATCATATTACATCTTACCATGAAACATAGAAATGATATGCGATATCGCGTTTTAAGAAGCATTAGAACTCTATTCCTACGATACGTAGACATCTGCAATCGCTATTTCCTTGCAAGGAAGTGTCGTATTTACATTCATTTGGAGTGTAGACGAGGAATACATGACACTTCGCAAATCATACTGTATCTTACCATGAAATATAGAAATGAGATGCGATATCGCGTATTAAGAAGCATTAGAACTCTATTGCTACGATAGGTAGACGTTTGCAAACGCTATTTCCTTGCAAGGAAGTGTCGCATTTACATTCATTTGAAGTGTAGACGAGGAATACATGACACTTCGCAAATCATATTATATCTTACCATGAAACATAGAAATGAGATGCGATATCGCGTTTTAAGAATCATAAGAACTCCATTGCTACGATACGTAGACATCTGCAAACGCTATTTCCTTGCAAGGAAGTGTCGCATTTACATTCATTTGAATCGTAGACGAGGAATGCATAACACTTCGCAATGAATATTATATCATATCATGAAACATAGATATGAGATGCAATATCTCGATTTAAGAAGCATTTGAACACTATTGCTTCGATACGTAAACATCCGCAAACGCTATTTCCTTGCAAGGAAGTGTCGCATTTACATTCATTTGAAGTGTAGACGAGGAATACATAACACTTCGCAAATCATATTACATCTTACCATGAAACATAGAAATGATATGCGATATCGCGTTTTAAGAAGCATTAGAACTCTATTCCTACGATACGTAGACATCTGCAATCGCTATTTCCTTGCAAGGAAGTGTCGTATTTACATTCATTTGGAGTGTAGACGAGGAATACATGACACTTCGCAAATCATATTATATCTTACCATAAAATATAGAAATGAGATGCGATATCGCGTATTAAGAAGCATTAGAACTCTATTGCTACGATAGGTAGACATCTGCAAACGCTATTTCCTTACAAGGAAGTGTCGCATTTACATTCATTTGAAGTGTAGACGAGAAATACATAACACTTCGCAAATCATATTATATCTTACCATGAAACATAGAAATGAGATGCGATATCGCGTTTTAAGAAGCATTAGAACTCTATTGCTACGATAGGTAGACATCTGCAAACGCTATTTCCTTACAAGGAAGTGTCGCATTTACATTCATTTGAAGTGTAGAGGAGGAATACATGACACTTCGCAAATCATATTATATCTTACCATGAAACATAGAAATGATATGCGATATCGCGTTTTAAGAATCATAAGAACTCCATTGCTACGATACGTAGACATCTGCAAACGCTATTTCCTTGCAAGGAAGTGTCGCATTTACATTTATTTGAATCGTAGACGAGGAATGCATGACACTTCGCAAATCATATTATATCTTACCATGAAACATAGAAATGAGATGCGATATCGCGTTTTAAGAATCATAAGAACTCCATTGCTACGATACGTAGACATCTGCAAACGCTATTTCCTTGCAAGGAAGTGTCGCATTTACATTTATTTGAATCGTAGACGAGGAATGCATAACACTTCGCAATGAATATTATATCATATCATGAAACATAGAAATGAGGTGCGATATCGCGTTTTAAGAAGCATTAGAACTCTATTCCTACGATACGTAGACATCTGCAAGCGCTATTTCCTAGCGAGGAAGCGTCGCATTCTCGTTCATTTGAAGTATACACGAGGAATGCATAACACTTCGCAATGAATATTATATCTTACCATGAAACATAGAAATGAGATGCGATATCGCGTTTTAAGAAGCATTAGAACTCTATTGCTACGATACCTAGACATCTGCAGACGCTATTTCCTAGCAAGGAAGTGTCGCATTTACATTCATTTGAAGTGTAGACGAGGAATACATGACACTTCGCAAATCATATTATATCTTACCATGAAACATAGAAATGAGATGCGATATCGCGTTTTAAGAAGCATTAGAACTCTATTGCTACGATAGGTAGACGTTTGCAAACGCTATTTCCTTGCAAGCATGTGTCGCATTTACATTCATTTGAAGTGTAGACGAGGAATACATAACACTTCGCAAATCATATTATATCTTACCATGAAACATAGAAATGTGATGCGATATCGCGTTTTAAGAATAATAAGAACTCTATTGCTACGATACGTAGACATCTGCAAACGCTATTTCCTTGCAAGGAAGTGTCGCATTTACATTCATTTGAAGTGTAGACGAGGAATACATGACACTTCGCAAATCATATTATATCTCAACATGAAACATAGAAATGAGATGCGATATCGCGTTTTAAGAGTCATAAGAACACTATTGCTACGATACGTAGACATCTGCAAACGCTATTTCCTTGCAAGGAAGTGTCGCATTTACATTCATTTGAAGTGTAGACGAGGAGTACATAACACTTCGCAAATCATATTAGACCTTACCATGAAACATAGAAATGAGATGCGATTTCGCGTTTTAAGAATCATAAGAACTCCATTGCTACAATACGTAGACATCTGCAGACGCTATTTCCTAGCAAGGAAGTGTCACATTTACATTCACTTGAAGTGTAGACGAGGAATACATGACACTTCGCAAATCATATTATATCTTACCATGAAACATAGAAATGAGATGCGATATCGCGTTTTAAGAATCATAAGAACTCTATTGCTACGATACGTAGACATCTGCAAACGCTATTTCCTTGCAAGGAAGTGTCGCATTTACATTCATTTGACGTGTAGACGAGCAATACATGACACTTCGCAAATCATATTATATCTTACCATGAAATATAGAAATGAGATGCGATATCGCGTTTTAAGAAGCATTAGAACTCTATTGCTACGATAGGTAGACGTTTGCAAACGCTATTTTCTTGCAAGGAAGTGTCGCATTTACATTCATTTGAAGTGTAGACGAGGAATACATAACACTTCGCAAATCGTGTTATATCTTACCATGAAACATAGAAATGGAATGCGATATCGCGTTTTAAGAAGCATTAGAACGCTATTGTTACGATACCTAGACATCTGCAGACGCTATTTCCTAGCAAGGAAGTGTCGCATTTACATTCATTTGAAGTGTAGACGAGGAATACATAACACTTCGCAAATCATATTAGACCTTACCATGAAACATAGAAATGAGATGCGATATCGCGTTTTAAGAATCATAAGAACTCCATTGCTACGATACGTAGACATCTGCAAACGCTATTTCCTTGCAAGGAAGTGTCGCATTTACATTCATTTGAAGTGTAGACGAGGAATACATAACACTTCGCAAATCACATTATATCTTACCATGAAACATAGAAATGAGATGCGATATCACGTTTTAAGAAGCATTAGAAATCTATTGCTACGATACATAGACATCTGCAAACGCTATTTCCTTGCAAGGAAGTGTCGCATTTACATTCATTTGAAGTGTAGACGAGGAATACATAACACTTCGCAAATCATATTATACCTTACCATGAAACATAGAAATGAGATGCGATATCGCGTTTTAAGAGGCATTAGAACTCTATTGCTGCGATAGGTAGACGTTTGCAAACGCTATTTCCTTGCAAGGATGTGTCGCATTTACATTCATTTGAAGTGTAGACGAGGAATACATAACACTTCGCAAATCATATTATACCTTACCATGAAACATAGAAATGAGATGCGATATCGCGTTTCAAGAAGCATTAGAACACTATTGCTACGATAGGTAGACGTTTGCAAACGCTATTTCCTTGCAAGGAAGTGTCGTATTTACATTCATTTGAAGTGTAGACGAGGAATACATGACACTTCGCAAATCATATTATATCTTACCATGAAATATAGAAATGAGATGCGATATCGCGTATTAAGAAGCATTAGAACTCTATTGCTACGACACCTAGACATACACAGACGTTATTTCCTAGCAAGGAAGTGTCGCATTTACATTCATTTGAAGTGTAGACGAGGAATACATAACACTTCGCAAATCGTGTTATATCTTACCATGAAACATAGAAATGGAATGCGATATCGCGTTTTAAGAAGCATTAGAACGCTATTGTTACGATACCTAGACATCTGCAGACGCTATTTCCTAGCAAGGAAGTGTCGCATTTACATTCATTTGAAGTGTAGACGAGGAATACATGACACTTCGCAAATCATATTATATCTCACCATGAAACATAGAAATGAGATGCGATATCGCGTTTTAAGAATCATAAGAACACTATTGCTACGATACGTAGACATCTGCAAACGCTATTTCCTTGCAAGGAAGGGTCGCATTTACATTCATTTGAAGTGTAGACGAGGAATACATAACACTTCGCAAATCATATTATATCTTACCATGAAACATAGAAATGACATGCGATATCACGTTTTAAGAAGCATTAGAAATCTATTGCTACGATACATAGACATCTGCAAACGCTATTTCCTTGCAAGGAAGTGTCGCATTTACATTCATTTGACGTGTAGACGAGCAATACATGACACTTCGCAAATCATATTATATCTTACCATGAAACATAGAAATGAGATGCGATATCACGTTTTAAGAAGCATTAGAAATCTGTTGCTACGATACATAGACATCTGCAAACGCTATTTCCTTGCAAGGAAGTGTCGCATTTACATTCATTTGAATTGTAGACGAGGAATACATGACACTTCGCAAATCATATTATATCTTACCATGAAACATAGAAATGAGATGTGATATCGCGTTTTAAGAATCATAAGAACTCTATTGCTACGATACGTAGGCATCTGCAAACGCTATTTCCTTGCAAGAAAGTGTCGCATTTACATTCATTTGAGGTGTAGACGAGGAATACACGACACTGCTCAAATCATATTATATCTTACCATGAAACATAGAAATGAGATGCGATATCGCGTTTTAAGAATCATAAGAACTCTATTGCTACGATAGGTAGACGTTTGCAAACGCTATTTCCTTGCAGGGATGTGTCGCATTTACATTCATTTGACGTGTAGACGAGCAACACATGACACTTCGCAAATCATATTATTTCTTACCATGAAACATAGAAATGACATGCGATATCACGTTTTAAGAAGCATTAGAAATCTATTGCTACGATACATAGACATCTGCAAACGCTATTTCCTTGCAAGGAAGTGTCGCATTTACATTCGTTTGAAGTGTAGACGAGGAATACATAACACTTCGCAAATCATATTATATCTTACCATGAAATATAGAAATGAGATGCGATATCGCGTTTTAAGAAGCATTAGAACTCTATTGCTACGATAGGTAGACGTTTGCAAACGCTATTTTCTTGCAAGGGAGTGTCGCATTTACATTCATTTGAAGTGTAGACGAGGAATACATAACACTTCGCAAATCACATTATATCTTACCATGAAACATAGAAATGAGATGCGATATCACGTTTTAAGAAGCATTAGAAATCTATTGCTACGATACATAGACATCTGCAAACGCTATTTCCTTGCAAGGAAGTGTCGCATTTACATTCATTTGAAGTGTAGACGAGGAATACATAACACTTCGCAAATCATATTATACCTTACCATGAAACATAGAAATGAGATGCGATATCGCGTTTTAAGAGGCATTAGAACTCTATTGCTGCGATAGGTAGACGTTTGCAAACGCTATTTCCTTGCAAGGATGTGTCGCATTTACATTCATTTGAAGTGTAGACGAGGAATACATAACACTTCGCAAATCATATTATACCTTACCATGAAACATAGAAATGAGATGCGATATCGCGTTTCAAGAAGCATTAGAACACTATTGCTACGATAGGTAGACGTTTGCAAACGCTATTTCCTTGCAAGGAAGTGTCGTATTTACATTCATTTGAAGTGTAGACGAGGAATACATGACACTTCGCAAATCATATTATATCTTACCATGAAATATAGAAATGAGATGCGATATCGCGTATTAAGAAGCATTAGAACTCTATTGCTACGACACCTAGACATACACAGACGTTATTTCCTAGCAAGGAAGTGTCGCATTTACATTCATTTGAAGTGTAGACGAGGAATACATAACACTTCGCAAATCGTGTTATATCTTACCATGAAACATAGAAATGGAATGCGATATCGCGTTTTAAGAAGCATTAGAACGCTATTGTTACGATACCTAGACATCTGCAGACGCTATTTCCTAGCAAGGAAGTGTCGCATTTACATTCATTTGAAGTGTAGACGAGGAATACATGACACTTCGCAAATCATATTATATCTCACCATGAAACATAGAAATGAGATGCGATATCGCGTTTTAAGAATCATAAGAACACTATTGCTACGATACGTAGACATCTGCAAACGCTATTTCCTTGCAAGGAAGGGTCGCATTTACATTCATTTGAAGTGTAGACGAGGAATACATAACACTTCGCAAATCATATTATATCTTACCATGAAACATAGAAATGACATGCGATATCACGTTTTAAGAAGCATTAGAAATCTATTGCTACGATACATAGACATCTGCAAACGCTATTTCCTTGCAAGGAAGTGTCGCATTTACATTCATTTGACGTGTAGACGAGCAATACATGACACTTCGCAAATCATATTATATCTTACCATGAAACATAGAAATGAGATGCGATATCACGTTTTAAGAAGCATTAGAAATCTGTTGCTACGATACATAGACATCTGCAAACGCTATTTCCTTGCAAGGAAGTGTCGCATTTACATTCATTTGAATTGTAGACGAGGAATACATGACACTTCGCAAATCATATTACATCTTACCATGAAACATAGAAATGATATGCGATATCGCGTTTTAAGAAGCATTAGAACTCTATTCCTACGATACGTAGACATCTGCAATCGCTATTTCCTTGCAAGGAAGTGTCGTATTTACATTCATTTGGAGTGTAGACGAGGAATACATGACACTTCGCAAATCATATTATATCTTACCATAAAATATAGAAATGAGATGCGATATCGCGTATTAAGAAGCATTAGAACTCTATTGCTACGATAGGTAGACATCTGCAAACGCTATTTCCTTACAAGGAAGTGTCGCATTTACATTCATTTGAAGTGTAGACGAGAAATACATAACACTTCGCAAATCATATTATATCTTACCATGAAACATAGAAATGAGATGCGATATCGCGTTTTAAGAAGCATTAGAACTCTATTGCTACGATAGGTAGACATCTGCAAACGCTATTTCCTTACAAGGAAGTGTCGCATTTACATTCATTTGAAGTGTAGAGGAGGAATACATGACACTTCGCAAATCATATTATATCTTACCATGAAACATAGAAATGATATGCGATATCGCGTTTTAAGAATCATAAGAACTCCATTGCTACGATACGTAGACATCTGCAAACGCTATTTCCTTGCAAGGAAGTGTCGCATTTACATTTATTTGAATCGTAGACGAGGAATGCATGACACTTCGCAAATCATATTATATCTTACCATGAAACATAGAAATGAGATGCGATATCGCGTTTTAAGAATCATAAGAACTCCATTGCTACGATACGTAGACATCTGCAAACGCTATTTCCTTGCAAGGAAGTGTCGCATTTACATTTATTTGAATCGTAGACGAGGAATGCATAACACTTCGCAATGAATATTATATCATATCATGAAACATAGAAATGAGGTGCGATATCGCGTTTTAAGAAGCATTAGAACTCTATTCCTACGATACGTAGACATCTGCAAGCGCTATTTCCTAGCGAGGAAGCGTCGCATTCTCGTTCATTTGAAGTATACACGAGGAATGCATAACACTTCGCAATGAATATTATATCTTACCATGAAACATAGAAATGAGATGCGATATCGCGTTTTAAGAAGCATTAGAACTCTATTGCTACGATACCTAGACATCTGCAGACGCTATTTCCTAGCAAGGAAGTGTCGCATTTACATTCATTTGAAGTGTAGACGAGGAATACATGACACTTCGCAAATCATATTATATCTTACCATGAAACATAGAAATGAGATGCGATATCGCGTTTTAAGAAGCATTAGAACTCTATTGCTACGATAGGTAGACGTTTGCAAACGCTATTTCCTTGCAAGCATGTGTCGCATTTACATTCATTTGAAGTGTAGACGAGGAATACATAACACTTCGCAAATCATATTATATCTTACCATGAAACATAGAAATGTGATGCGATATCGCGTTTTAAGAATAATAAGAACTCTATTGCTACGATACGTAGACATCTGCAAACGCTATTTCCTTGCAAGGAAGTGTCGCATTTACATTCATTTGAAGTGTAGACGAGGAATACATGACACTTCGCAAATCATATTATATCTCAACATGAAACATAGAAATGAGATGCGATATCGCGTTTTAAGAGTCATAAGAACACTATTGCTACGATACGTAGACATCTGCAAACGCTATTTCCTTGCAAGGAAGTGTCGCATTTACATTCATTTGAAGTGTAGACGAGGAGTACATAACACTTCGCAAATCATATTAGACCTTACCATGAAACATAGAAATGAGATGCGATTTCGCGTTTTAAGAATCATAAGAACTCCATTGCTACAATACGTAGACATCTGCAGACGCTATTTCCTAGCAAGGAAGTGTCACATTTACATTCACTTGAAGTGTAGACGAGGAATACATGACACTTCGCAAATCATATTATATCTTACCATGAAACATAGAAATGAGATGCGATATCGCGTTTTAAGAATCATAAGAACTCTATTGCTACGATACGTAGACATCTGCAAACGCTATTTCCTTGCAAGGAAGTGTCGCATTTACATTCATTTGACGTGTAGACGAGCAATACATGACACTTCGCAAATCATATTATATCTTACCATGAAATATAGAAATGAGATGCGATATCGCGTTTTAAGAAGCATTAGAACTCTATTGCTACGATAGGTAGACGTTTGCAAACGCTATTTTCTTGCAAGGAAGTGTCGCATTTACATTCATTTGAAGTGTAGACGAGGAATACATAACACTTCGCAAATCGTGTTATATCTTACCATGAAACATAGAAATGGAATGCGATATCGCGTTTTAAGAAGCATTAGAACGCTATTGTTACGATACCTAGACATCTGCAGACGCTATTTCCTAGCAAGGAAGTGTCGCATTTACATTCATTTGAAGTGTAGACGAGGAATACATAACACTTCGCAAATCATATTAGACCTTACCATGAAACATAGAAATGAGATGCGATATCGCGTTTTAAGAATCATAAGAACTCCATTGCTACGATACGTAGACATCTGCAAACGCTATTTCCTTGCAAGGAAGTGTCGCATTTACATTCATTTGAAGTGTAGACGAGGAATACATAACACTTCGCAAATCACATTATATCTTACCATGAAACATAGAAATGAGATGCGATATCACGTTTTAAGAAGCATTAGAAATCTATTGCTACGATACATAGACATCTGCAAACGCTATTTCCTTGCAAGGAAGTGTCGCATTTACATTCATTTGAAGTGTAGACGAGGAATACATAACACTTCGCAAATCATATTATACCTTACCATGAAACATAGAAATGAGATGCGATATCGCGTTTTAAGAGGCATTAGAACTCTATTGCTGCGATAGGTAGACGTTTGCAAACGCTATTTCCTTGCAAGGATGTGTCGCATTTACATTCATTTGAAGTGTAGACGAGGAATACATAACACTTCGCAAATCATATTATACCTTACCATGAAACATAGAAATGAGATGCGATATCGCGTTTCAAGAAGCATTAGAACACTATTGCTACGATAGGTAGACGTTTGCAAACGCTATTTCCTTGCAAGGAAGTGTCGCATTTACATTCATTTGACGTGTAGACGAGCAATACATGACACTTCGCAAATCATATTATATCTTACCATGAAACATAGAAATGAGATGCGATATCACGTTTTAAGAAGCATTAGAAATCTGTTGCTACGATACATAGACATCTGCAAACGCTATTTCCTTGCAAGGAAGTGTCGCATTTACATTCATTTGAATTGTAGACGAGGAATACATGACACTTCGCAAATCATATTATATCTTACCATGAAACATAGAAATGAGATGTGATATCGCGTTTTAAGAATCATAAGAACTCTATTGCTACGATACGTAGGCATCTGCAAACGCTATTTCCTTGCAAGAAAGTGTCGCATTTACATTCATTTGAGGTGTAGACGAGGAATACACGACACTGCTCAAATCATATTATATCTTACCATGAAACATAGAAATGAGATGCGATATCGCGTTTTAAGAATCATAAGAACTCTATTGCTACGATAGGTAGACGTTTGCAAACGCTATTTCCTTGCAGGGATGTGTCGCATTTACATTCATTTGACGTGTAGACGAGCAACACATGACACTTCGCAAATCATATTATTTCTTACCATGAAACATAGAAATGACATGCGATATCACGTTTTAAGAAGCATTAGAAATCTATTGCTACGATACATAGACATCTGCAAACGCTATTTCCTTGCAAGGAAGTGTCGCATTTACATTCGTTTGAAGTGTAGACGAGGAATACATAACACTTCGCAAATCATATTATATCTTACCATGAAATATAGAAATGAGATGCGATATCGCGTTTTAAGAAGCATTAGAACTCTATTGCTACGATAGGTAGACGTTTGCAAACGCTATTTTCTTGCAAGGGAGTGTCGCATTTACATTCATTTGAAGTGTAGACGAGGAATACATAACACTTCGCAAATCACATTATATCTTACCATGAAACATAGAAATGAGATGCGATATCACGTTTTAAGAAGCATTAGAAATCTATTGCTACGATACATAGACATCTGCAAACGCTATTTCCTTGCAAGGAAGTGTCGCATTTACATTCATTTGAAGTGTAGACGAGGAATACATAACACTTCGCAAATCATATTATACCTTACCATGAAACATAGAAATGAGATGCGATATCGCGTTTTAAGAGGCATTAGAACTCTATTGCTGCGATAGGTAGACGTTTGCAAACGCTATTTCCTTGCAAGGATGTGTCGCATTTACATTCATTTGAAGTGTAGACGAGGAATACATAACACTTCGCAAATCATATTATACCTTACCATGAAACATAGAAATGAGATGCGATATCGCGTTTCAAGAAGCATTAGAACACTATTGCTACGATAGGTAGACGTTTGCAAACGCTATTTCCTTGCAAGGAAGTGTCGTATTTACATTCATTTGAAGTGTAGACGAGGAATACATGACACTTCGCAAATCATATTATATCTTACCATGAAATATAGAAATGAGATGCGATATCGCGTATTAAGAAGCATTAGAACTCTATTGCTACGACACCTAGACATACACAGACGTTATTTCCTAGCAAGGAAGTGTCGCATTTACATTCATTTGAAGTGTAGACGAGGAATACATAACACTTCGCAAATCGTGTTATATCTTACCATGAAACATAGAAATGGAATGCGATATCGCGTTTTAAGAAGCATTAGAACGCTATTGTTACGATACCTAGACATCTGCAGACGCTATTTCCTAGCAAGGAAGTGTCGCATTTACATTCATTTGAAGTGTAGACGAGGAATACATGACACTTCGCAAATCATATTATATCTCACCATGAAACATAGAAATGAGATGCGATATCGCGTTTTAAGAATCATAAGAACACTATTGCTACGATACGTAGACATCTGCAAACGCTATTTCCTTGCAAGGAAGGGTCGCATTTACATTCATTTGAAGTGTAGACGAGGAATACATAACACTTCGCAAATCATATTATATCTTACCATGAAACATAGAAATGACATGCGATATCACGTTTTAAGAAGCATTAGAAATCTATTGCTACGATACATAGACATCTGCAAACGCTATTTCCTTGCAAGGAAGTGTCGCATTTACATTCATTTGACGTGTAGACGAGCAATACATGACACTTCGCAAATCATATTATATCTTACCATGAAACATAGAAATGAGATGCGATATCACGTTTTAAGAAGCATTAGAAATCTGTTGCTACGATACATAGACATCTGCAAACGCTATTTCCTTGCAAGGAAGTGTCGCATTTACATTCATTTGAATTGTAGACGAGGAATACATGACACTTCGCAAATCATATTATATCTTACCATGAAACATAGAAATGAGATGTGATATCGCGTTTTAAGAATCATAAGAACTCTATTGCTACGATACGTAGGCATCTGCAAACGCTATTTCCTTGCAAGAAAGTGTCGCATTTACATTCATTTGAGGTGTAGACGAGGAATACACGACACTGCTCAAATCATATTATATCTTACCATGAAACATAGAAATGAGATGCGATATCGCGTTTTAAGAATCATAAGAACTCTATTGCTACGATAGGTAGACGTTTGCAACGCTATTTCCTTGCAGGGATGTGTCGCATTTACATTCATTTGACGTGTAGACGAGCAACACATGACACTTCGCAAATCATATTATTTCTTACCATGAAACATAGAAATGACATGCGATATCACGTTTTAAGAAGCATTAGAAATCTATTGCTACGATACATAGACATCTGCAAACGCTATTTCCTTGCAAGGAAGTGTCGCATTTACATTCGTTTGAAGTGTAGACGAGGAATACATAACACTTCGCAAATCATATTATATCTTACCATGAAATATAGAAATGAGATGCGATATCGCGTTTTAAGAAGCATTAGAACTCTATTGCTACGATAGGTAGACGTTTGCAAACGCTATTTTCTTGCAAGGGAGTGTCGCATTTACATTCATTTGAAGTGTAGACGAGGAATACATAACACTTCACAAATCATATTATATCTTACCATGATACATAGAAATGAGATGCGATATCGCGTTTTAAGAATCATAAGAACTCTATTGCTACGATACGTAGGCATCTGCAAACGCTATTTCCTTGCAAGGAAGTGTCGCATTTACATTCATTTGAAGTGTAGACGAGGAATACATGACACTTCGCAATCATATTATATCTTACCATGAAATATAGAAATGAGATGCGATATCACGTTTTCAGAAGCATTAGAAATCTATTGCTACGATACATAGACATCTGCAAACGCTATTTCCTTGCAAGGAAGTGTCGCATTTACATTCATTTGAAGTGTAGACGAGGAATACATGACACTTCGCAAATCATATTATATCTTACCATGAAACATAGAAATGAGATGCGACATCGCGTTTTAAGAAGCATTAGATCTCTATTGCTACGATAGGTAGACATCTGCAAACGCTATTTCCTTACAAGGAAGTGTCGCATTTACATTCATTTGAAGTGTAGACGAGGAATACATAACACTTCGTAAATCATATTATATCTTACCATGAAACATAGAAATGAGATGCGATATCGCGTTTAAGAATCATAAGAACTCTATTGCTACGATACGTAGACATCTGCAAACGCTATTTCCTTGCAAGGAAGTGTCGCATTTACATTCATTTGAAGTGTAGACGAGGAATACATAACACTTCGAAAATCATATTATATCTTACCATGAAACATAGAAATGAGATGCGATATCGCGTTTTAAGAATCATAAGAACTCTATTGCTACGATACGTAGACATCTGCAAACGCTATTTCCTTGCAAGGAAGTGTCGCATTTACATTCGTTTGAAGTGTAGACGAGGAATACATAACACTTCGCAAATCATATTATATCTTACCATGAAATATAGAAATGAGATGCGATATCGCGTTTTAAGAAGCATTAGAACTCTATTGCTACGATAGGTAGACGTTTGCAAACGCTATTTTCTTGCAAGGAAGTGTCGCATTTACATTCATTTGAAGTGTAGACGAGGAATACATAACACTTCACAAATCATATTATATCTTACCATGATACATAGAAATGAGATGCGATATCGCGTTTTAAGAATCATAAGAACTCTATTGCTACGATACGTAGGCATCTGCAAACGCTATTTCCTTGCAAGGAAGTGTCGCAATTACATTCATTTGAAGTGTAGACGAGGAATACATGACACTTCGCAAATCATATTATATCTTACCATGAAATATAGAAATGAGATGCGATATCACGTTTTCAGAAGCATTAGAAATCTATTGCTACGATACATTGACATCTGCAAACGCTATTTCCTTGCAAGGAAGTGTCGCATTGACATTCATTTGAAATGTAGACGAGGAATACATGACACTTCGCAAATCATATTATATCTTACCATGAAACATAGAAATGAAATGCGATATCGCGTTTTAAGAAGCATTAGAACTCTATTGCTACGATAGGTAGACATCTGCAAACGCTATTTCCTTACAAGGAAGTGTCGCATTTACATTCATTTGAAGTGTAGACGAGGAATACATAACACTTCGCAAATCATATTATATCTTACCATGAAACATAGAAATGAGATGCAATATCGCGTTTTAAGAATCATAAGAACTCTATTGCTACGATACGTAGACATCTGCAAACGCTATTTCCTTGCAAGGAAGTGTCGCATTTACATTCATTTGAAGTGTAGACGAGGAATACATGACACTTCGCAAATCATATTATATCTTACCATGAAACATAGAAATGAGATGCGATATCGCGTTTTAAGAATCATAAGAACTCTATTGCTACGATACGTAGACATCTGCAAACGCTATTTCCTTGCAAGGAAGTGTCGCATTTACATTCGTTTGAAGTGTAGACGAGGAATACATTACACTTCGCAAATCATATTATATCTTACCATGAAATATAGAAATGAGATGCGATACCGCGTTTTAAGAAGCATTAGAACTCTATTGCTACGATAGGTAGACGTTTGCAAACGCTATTTTCTTGCAAGGAAGTGTCGCATTTACATTCATTTGTAGTGTAGACGAGGAATACATAACACTTCGCAAATCATATTATATCTTACCATGATACATAGAAATGAGATGCGATATCGCGTTTTAAGAATCATAAGAACTCTATTGCTACGATACGTAGGCATCTGCAAACGCTATTTCCTTGCAAGGAAGTGTCGCATTTACAATCATTTGAAGTGTGGACGAGGAATACATGACACTTCGCAAATCATATTATATCTTACCATGAAACATAGAAATGAGATGCGATATCGCGTTTTAAGAATCATAAGAACCCTATTGCTACTATACGTAGACATCTGCAAACGCTATTTCCTTGCAAGGAAGTGTCGCATTTACATTTATTTGAAGTGTAGACGAGGAATACATGACACTTCGCAAATCATATTATATCTTAAAATGAAAGATAGAAATGAGATGCGATATCACGTTTTCAGAAGCATTAGAAATCTATTGCTACGATACATAGACATCTGCAAACGCTATTTCCTTGCAAGGAAGTGTCGCATTTACATTCATTTGAAGTGTGGACGAGGAATACATGACACTTCGCAAATCATATTATATCATACCATGAAACATAGAAATGAGATGCGATATCGCGTTTTAAGAAGCATTAGAACTCTATTGCTACGATAGGTAGACATCTGCAAACGCTATTTCCTTGCAAGGAAGTGTCGCATTTACATTCATTTGAAGTGTAGACGAGGAATACATGACACTTCGCAAATCATATTATATCTTACCATGAAACATAGAAATGAGATGCGATATCGCGTTTTAAGAATCATAAGAACTCTATTGCTACGATACGTAGACATCTGCAAACGCTATTTCCTTGCAAGGAAGTGTCGCATTTACATTTATTTGAAGTGTAGACGAGGAATACATGACACTTCGCAAATCATATTATATCTTACCACGAAACATAGAAATGAGATGCGATATCGCGTTTTAAGAATCATAAGAACTCTATTGCTACGATACGTAGACATCTGCAAACGCAATTTCCTTGCAAGGAAGTGTCGCATTTACATTCATTTGAAGTGTAGACGAGGAATACATGACACTTCGCAAATCATATTATATCTTACCATGAAACATAGAAATGAGATGCGATATCGCGTTTTAAGAAGCATTAGAACACTATTGCTACGATAGGTAGACATCTGCAAACGCTATTTCCTTACAAGGAAGTATCGCATTTACATTCATTTGAAGTGTAGACGAGGAATACATAACACTTCGCAAATCATATTATATCTTACCATGAAATATAGAAATGAGATGCGATATCGCGTTTTAAGAAGCATTAGAACTCTATTGCTACGATAGGTAGACGTTTGCAAACTCTATTTTCTTGCAAGGAAGTGTCGCATTTACATTCATTTGAAGTGTAGACGAGGAATACATAACACTTCGCAAATCATATTATATCTTACCATGATACATAGAAATGAGATGCGATATCGCGTTTTAAGAATCATAAGAACTCTATTGCTACGATACGTAGGCATCTGCAAACGCTATTTCCTTGCAAGGAAGTGTCGCATTTACATTCATTTGAAGTGTAGACGAAGAATACATGACACTTCGCAAATCATATTATATCTTACCATGAAACATAGAAATGAGATGCGATATCGCGTATTAAGAATCATAAGAACTCTATTGCTACGATACGTAGACATCTGCAAACGCTATTTCCTTGCAAGGAAGTGTCGCATTTACATTCATTTGAAGTGTAGACGAGGAATACATGACACTTCGCAAATCATATTATATCTTACCATGAAATATAGAAATGAGATGCGATATCACGTTTTCCGAAGCATTAGAAATCTACTGCTACGATACATAGACATCTGCAAACGCTATTTCCTTGCAAGGAAGTGTCGCATTTACATTCATTTGAAGTGTAGACGAGGAATACATGACACTTCGCAAATCATATAATATCTTACCATGAAACATAGAAATGAGATGCGATATCGCGTTTTAAGAAGCATTAGAACACTATTGCTACGATAGGTAGACATCTGCAAACGCTATTTCCTTACAAGGAAGTGTCGCATTTACATTCATTTGAAGTGTAGACGAGGAATACATAACACTTCGCAAATCATATTATATCTTACCATGAAATATAGAAATGAGATGCGATATCGCGTTTTAAGAAGCATTAGAACTCTATTGCTACGATAGGTAGACGTTTGCAAACTCTATTTTCTTGCAAGGAAGTGTCGCATTTACATTCATTTGAAGTGTAGACGAGGAATACATAACACTTCGCAAATCATATTATATCTTACCATGATACATAGAAATGAGATGCGATATCGCGTTTTAAGAATCATAAGAACTCTATTGCTACGATACGTAGACATCTGCAAACGCTATTTCCTTGCAAGGAGGTGTCGCATTTACATCCGTTTGAAGTGTAGACGAGGAATACATAACACTTCGCAAATCATATTGTATCTTACCATGAAATATAGAAATGAGATGCGATATCGCGTTTTAAGAAGCATTAGAATTCTATTGCTACGATAGGTAGACGTTTGCAAACGCTATTTTCTTACAAGGATGTGTCGCATTTACATTCATTTGAAGTGTAGACGAGGAATACATAACACTTCGCAAATCATATTATATCTTACCATGAAACATAGAAATGAGATGCGATGTCGCGCATTAAGAAGCATCAGAAATCTATTGCTGCGACACGTAGACATCTGCAAACGCTATTTCCTAACAAGGAAGTTTCGCATTTACATTCATTTGAAGTGTAGACGAGGAATACATAACATTTCGCAAATCATATTATACCTTACCATGAAACATAGAAATGACATACGATATCGCGTTTTAAGAAACAAAAGAACTCTATTGCTACGATACGTAGACATCTGCAAACGCTATTTCCTTGCAAGGAAGTGTCGCATTTACATTCATTTGAAGTGTAGACGAGGAATACACAACACTTCGCAAATCATATTATATCTTACCATGAAACATAGAAATGAGATGCGATATTGCGTTTTAAGAAGCAATAGAACTCTATTGCTACGATACCTAGACATCTGCAAACGCTATTTGCTTGCAAGGAAGTGTCGCATTTACATTCATTTGAAGTGTAGACGAGGAATCAATAACACTTCGCAAATCATATTATATCTTACCATGAAATATAGAAATGAGATGCGATATCGCGTTTTAAGAATCATAAGAACTCTATTGCTACGATACATAGACATCTGCAAACGCTATTTCCTTGCAAGGAAGTGTCGCATTTACATTTATTTGAAGTGTAGACGAGGAATACATGACACTTCGCAAATCATATTATATCTTACCATGAAATATAGAAATGCGATGCGATATCACGTTTTCAGAAGCATTAGAAATCTATTGCTACGATACATAGACATCTGCAAACGCTATTTCCTTGCAAGGAAGTGTCGCATTTACATTCATTTGAAGTGTAGACGAGGAATACATGACACTTCGCAAATCATTTTATATCTTGCCATGAAACATAGAAATGAGATGCGATATCGCGTTTTAAGAAGCATTAGAACTCTATTGCTACGATAGGTAGACATCTGCAAACGCTATTTGCTTGCAAGGAAGTGTCGCATTTACATTCATTTGAAGTGTAGACGAGGAATACATAACACTTCGCAAATCATATTATATCTTACCATGAAACATAAAAATGAGATGCGATATCGCGTTTTAAGAATCATAAGAAATCTATTGCTACGATACGTAGACATCTGCAAACGCTATTTCCTTGCAAGGAAGTGTCGCATTTACATTCATTTGAGGTGTAGACGAGGAATACATGACACTTCGCAAATCATATTATATCTTACCATGAAACATAGAAAATGAGATGCGATATCGCGTTTTAAGAATCATAAGAACTCTATTGCTACGATACCTAGACATCTGCAGACGCTATTTCCTTGCAAGGAAGTGTCGCATTTACATTCATTTGAATTGTAGACGAGGAATACATGACACTTCGCAAATCATATTATATCTTACCATGAAACATAGAAATGAGATGCGATATCGCGTTTTAAGAATCATAAGAACTCTTTTGCTACGATACCTAGACATCTGCAGACGCTATTTCCTTGCAAGGAAGTGTCGCATTTACATTCATTTGAATTGTAGACGAGGAATACATGACACTTCGCAAATCATATTATATCTTACCATGAAACATAGAAATGAGATGCGATATCGCGTTTTAAGAATCATAAGAACTCTATTGCTACGATACGTAGACATCTGCAAACGCTATTTCCTTGCAAGGAAGTGTCGCATTTACATTCATTTGAGGTGTAGACGAGGAATACATGACACTTCGCAAATCATATTATATCTTACCATGAAACATAGAAATGAGATGCGATATCGCGTTTTAAGAATCATAAGAACTCTATTGCTACGATACGCAGACATCTGCAAGCGCTATTTCCTTGCAAGGAAGTGTCGCATTTACATTCATTTGAGGTGTAGACGAGGAATACATGACACTTCGCATATCATATTATATCTTACCATGAAACATAGAAATGAGATGCGATATCGCGTTTTAAGAATCATAAGAACTCTATTGCTACGATACGTAGACATCTGCAAACGCTATTTCCTTGCAAGGAAGTGTCGCATTTTCATTCATTTGAAGTGTAGATGAGGAATACACGACACTTCGCAAATCATATTATATGTTACCATGTAACATAGAAATGAGATGCAATATCGCGTTTTAAGAATCATAAGAACTCTATTGCTAC
Source organism: Xylocopa sonorina (assembly GCF_050948175.1). NCBI lineage: Eukaryota > Metazoa > Arthropoda > Insecta > Hymenoptera > Apidae > Xylocopa > Xylocopa sonorina. The sequence continues at coordinate 574,819 of NW_027490192.1, read as the reverse complement.
GATACGTAGACATCTGCAAACGCTATTTGCTTGCAAGGAAGTGCCGCATTTACATTCATTTGAAGTGTAGACGAGGAATCAATAACACTTCGCAAATCATATTATATCTTATCATGAAATATAGAAATGAGATGCGATATCGCGTTTTAAGAATCATAAGAACTCTATTGCTACGATACGTAGACATCTGCAAACGCTATTTCCTTGCAAGGAAGTGTCGCATTTACATTCATTTGAAGTGTAGACGAGGAATACATGACACTTCGCAAATCATATTATATCTTACCATGAAACATAGAAATGAGATGCGATATCGCGTTTTAAGAATCATAAGAACTCTATTGCTACGATACGTAGACATCTGCAAACGCTATTTCCTTGCAAGGAAGTGTCGCATTTACATTCGTTTGAAGTGTAGACGAGGAATACATAACACTTCGCAAATCATATTATATCTTACCATGAAACATAGAAATGAGATGCGATATCGCATTTTGAGAAGCATTAGAACTCTATTGCTACGATACGTAGACATCTGCAAACGCTATTTCCTTGCAAGGAAGTGTCGCATTTACATTCATTTGAAGTGTAGACGAGGAATACATAACACTTCACAAATCATATTATATCTTACCATGAAACATAGAAATGAGATGCGATATTGCGTTTTAAGAAGCAATAGAACTCTATTGCTACGATACGTAAACATCTGCAAACGTTATTTGCTTGCAAGGAAGTGTCGCATTTACATTCATTTGCTGTGTAGACGAGGAATCAATAACACTTCGCAAATCATATTATATCTTACCATGAAACATAGAAATGAGATGCGATATTGCGTTTTAAGAAGCAATAGAACTCTATTGCTACGATACGTAGACATCTGCAAACGTTATTTGCTTGCAAGGAAGTGTCGCATTTACATTCATTTGCAGTGTAGACGAGGAATCAATAACACTTCGCAAATCATATTATATCTTACCATGAAATATAGAAATGAGATGCGATATCGCGTTTTAAGAATCATAAGAACTCTATTGCTACGATACGTAGACATCTGCAAACGCTATTTCCTTGCAAGGAAGTGTCGCATTTACATTCATTTGAAGCGTAGACGAGGAATACATGACACTTCGCAAATCATATTATATCTTACCATGAAACATAGAAATGAGATGCGATATCGCGTTTTAAGAATCATAAGAACTCTATTGCTACGATACGTAGACATCTGCAAACGCTATTTCCTTGCAAGGAAGTGTCGCATTTACATTCATTTGAGGTGTAGACGAGGAATACATGACACTTCGCAAATCATATTATATCTTACCATGAAACATAGAAATGAGATGCGATATCGCGTTTTAGGGATCATAAGAACTCTATTGCTACGATACGTAGACATCTGCAAACACTATTTCCTTACATGGAAGAGTCGCATTTACATTCATTTGACGTGTAGACGAGGAATACATGACACTTCGCAAATCATATTATATCTTACCATGAAACATAGAAATGAGATGCGATATCGCGTTTTAAGAATCATAAGAACTCTATTGCTACGATACCTAGACATCTGCAGACGCTATTTCCTTGCAAGGAAGTGTCGCATTTACATTCATTTGAATTGTAGACGAGGAATACATGACACTTCGCAAATCATATTATATCTTACCATGAAACATAGAAATGAGATGCGATATCGCGTTTTAAGAATCATAAGAACTCTTTTGCTACGATACCTAGACATCTGCAGACGCTATTTCCTTGCAAGGAAGTGTCGCATTTACATTCATTTGAATTGTAGACGAGGAATACATGACACTTCGCAAATCATATTATATCTTACCATGAAACATAGAAATGAGATGCGATATCGCGTTTTAAGAATCATAAGAACTCTATTGCTACGATACGTAGACATCTGCAAACGCTATTTCCTTGCAAGGAAGTGTCGCATTTACATTCATTTGAGGTGTAGACGAGGAATACATGACACTTCGCAAATCATATTATATCTTACCATGAAACATAGAAATGAGATGCGATATCGCGTTTTAAGAATCATAAGAACTCTATTGCTACGATACGTAGACATCTGCAAACGCTATTTCCTTGCAAGGAAGTGTCGCATTTTCATTCATTTGAAGTGTAGATGAGGAATACATGACACTTCGCAAATCATATTATATGTTACCATGTAACATAGAAATGAGGTGCGATATCGCGTTTTAAGAAGCATTAGAACTCTATTGCCATGATAGGTAGACGTTTGCAAACGCTATTTCCTTGCAAGGATGTGTCGCATTTACATTCATTTGAAGTGTAGACGAGGAATACATAACACTTCGCAAATCATATTATATCTTAACATGAAACACAGAAATGAGATGCGATATCGCGTTTTAGGGATCATAAGAACTCTATTGCTACGATACGTAGACATCTGCAAACACTATTTCCTTACATGGAAGAGTCGCATTTACATTCATTTGACGTGTAGACGAGGAATACATGACACTTCGCAAATCATATTATATCTTACCATGAAACATAGAAATGAGATGCGATATCGCGTTTTAAGAATCATAAGAACTCTATTGCTACGATACGTAGACATCTGCAAACGCTATTTCCTTGCAAGGAAGTGTCGCATTTACATTCATTTGAGGTGTAGACGAGGAATACATGACACTTCGCAAATCATATTATATCTTACCATGAAACATAGAAATGAGATGCGATATCGCGTTTTAAGAATCATAAGAACTCTATTGCTACGATACGTAGACATCTGCAAACGCTATTTCCTTGCAAGGAAGTGTCGCATTTTCATTCATTTGAAGTGTAGATGAGGAATACACGACACTTCGCAAATCATATTATATGTTACCATGTAACATAGAAATGAGATGCAATATCGCGTTTTAAGAATCATAAGAACTCTATTGCTACGATACGTAGACATCTGCAAACGCTATTTGCTTGCAAGGAAGTGCCGCATTTACATTCATTTGAAGTGTAGACGAGGAATCAATAACACTTCGCAAATCATATTATATCTTATCATGAAATATAGAAATGAGATGCGATATCGCGTTTTAAGAATCATAAGAACTCTATTGCTACGATACGTAGACATCTGCAAACGCTATTTCCTTGCAAGGAAGTGTCGCATTTACATTCATTTGAAGTGTAGACGAGGAATACATGACACTTCGCAAATCATATTATATCTTACCATGAAACATAGAAATGAGATGCGATATCGCGTTTTAAGAATCATAAGAACTCTATTGCTACGATACGTAGACATCTGCAAACGCTATTTCCTTGCAAGGAAGTGTCGCATTTACATTCGTTTGAAGTGTAGACGAGGAATACATAACACTTCGCAAATCATATTATATCTTACCATGAAACATAGAAATGAGATGCGATATCGCATTTTGAGAAGCATTAGAACTCTATTGCTACGATACGTAGACATCTGCAAACGCTATTTCCTTGCAAGGAAGTGTCGCATTTACATTCATTTGAAGTGTAGACGAGGAATACATAACACTTCACAAATCATATTATATCTTACCATGAAACATAGAAATGAGATGCGATATTGCGTTTTAAGAAGCAATAGAACTCTATTGCTACGATACGTAAACATCTGCAAACGTTATTTGCTTGCAAGGAAGTGTCGCATTTACATTCATTTGCTGTGTAGACGAGGAATCAATAACACTTCGCAAATCATATTATATCTTACCATGAAACATAGAAATGAGATGCGATATTGCGTTTTAAGAAGCAATAGAACTCTATTGCTACGATACGTAGACATCTGCAAACGTTATTTGCTTGCAAGGAAGTGTCGCATTTACATTCATTTGCAGTGTAGACGAGGAATCAATAACACTTCGCAAATCATATTATATCTTACCATGAAATATAGAAATGAGATGCGATATCGCGTTTTAAGAATCATAAGAACTCTATTGCTACGATACGTAGACATCTGCAAACGCTATTTCCTTGCAAGGAAGTGTCGCATTTACATTCATTTGAAGCGTAGACGAGGAATACATGACACTTCGCAAATCATATTATATCTTACCATGAAACATAGAAATGAGATGCGATATCGCGTTTTAGGGATCATAAGAACTCTATTGCTACGATACGTAGACATCTACAAACACTATTTCCTTACATGGAAGAGTCGCATTTACATTCATTTGACGTGTAGACGAGGAATACATGACACTTCGCAAATCATATTATATCTTACCATGAAACATAGAAATGAGATGCGATATCGCGTTTTAAGAATCATAAGAACTCTATTGCTACGATACGTAGACATCTGCAAACGCTATTTCCTTGCAAGGAAGTGTCGCATTTACATTCATTTGAGGTGTAGACGAGGAATACATGACACTTCGCAAATCATATTATATCTTACCATGAAACATAGAAATGAGATGCGATATCGCGTTTTAAGAATCATAAGAACTCTATTGCTACGATACGTAGACATCTGCAAACGCTATTTCCTTGCAAGGAAGTGTCGCATTTACATTCGTTTGAAGTGTAGACGAGGAATACATAACACTTCGCAAATCATATTGTATCTTACCATGAAATATAGAAATGAGATGCGATATCGCGTTTTAAGAAGCATTAGAACTCTATTGCTACGATAGGTAGACGTTTGCAAACGCTATTTTCTTACAAGGAAGTGTCGCATTTACATTCATTTGAAGTGTAGACGAGGAATACATAACACTTCGCAAATCATATTATATCTTACCATGATACATAGAAATGAGATGCGATATCGCGTTTTAAGAAGCATTAGAACTCTATTGCTACGATAGGTAGACGTTTGCAAACGCTATTTTCTTACAAGGAAGTGTCGCATTTACATTCATTTGAAGTGTAGACGAGGAATACATAACACTTCGCAAATCATATTATATCTTACCATGATACATAGAAATGAGATGCGATATCGCGTTATAAGAAGCATTAGAACTCTATTGCTACGATAGGTAGACGTTTGCAAACGCTATTTTCATACAAGGAAGTATCGCATTTACATTCATTTGAAGTGTAGACGAGGAATACATAAAACTTCGCAAATCATATTATATCTTACCATGATACATAGAAATGAGATGCGATATCGCGTTTTAAGAAGCATTAGAACTCTATTGCTACGATAGGTAGACGTTTGCAAACGCTATTTTCTTACAAGGAAGTGTCGCATTTACATTCATTTGAAGTGTAGACGAGGAATACATAACACTTCGCAAATCATATTATATCTTACCATGAAACATAGAAATGAGATGCGATATCGCGTTTTAAGAATCTTAAGAACTCTATTGCTACGATACGTAGATATCTGCAAACACGATTTCCTTACATGGAAGAGTCGCATTTACATTCATTTGACGTGTAGACGAGGAATACATGACACTTCGCAAATCATATTATATCTTACCATGAAACATAGAAATGAGATGCGATATCGCGTTTTAAGAAGCATTAGAACTCTATTGCTACGATAGGTAGACGTTTGCAAACGCTATTTTCATACAAGGAAGTGTCGCATTTACATTCAATTGAAGTGTAGACGAGGAATACATGACACTTCGCAAATCATATTATATCTTACCATGAAACATAGAAATGAGATGCGATATCGCGTTTTAAGAATCATAAGAACTCTATTGCTACGATACGTAGACATCTGCAAACGCTATTTCCTTGCAAGGAAGTGTCGCATTTTCATTCATTTGAAGTGTAGATGAGGAATACATGACACTTCGCAAATCATATTATATGTTACCATGTAACATAGAAATGAGATGCGATATCGCGTTTTAAGAAGCATTAGAACTCTATTGCCATGATAGGTAGACGTTTGCAAACGCTATTTCCTTGCAAGGCTGTGTCGCATTTACATTCATTTGAAGTGTAGACGAGGAATACATAACACTTCGCAAATCATATTATATCTTACCATGAAACACAGAAATGAGATGCGATATCGCGTTTTAGGGATCATAAGAACTCTATTGCTACGATACGTAGACATCTGCAAACACTATTTCCTTACACGGAAGAGTCGCATTTACATTCATTTGACGTGTAGACGAGGAATACATGACACTTCGCAAATCATATTATATCTTACCATGAAACATAGAAATGAGATGCGATATCGCGTTTTAAGAATCATAAGAACTCTATTGCTACGATACGTAGACATCTGCAAACGCTATTTCCTTGCAAGGAAGTGTCGCATTTACATTCATTTGAGGTGTAGACGAGGAATACATGACACTTCGCAAATCATATTATATCTTACCATGAAACATAGAAATGAGATGCGATATCGCGTTTTAAGAATCATAAGAACTCTATTGCTACGATACGTAGACATCTGCAAACGCTATTTCCTTGCAAGAAAGTGTCGCATTTTCATTCATTTGAAGTGTAGATGAGGAATACACGACACTTCGCAAATCATATTATATGTTACCATGTAACATAGAAATGAGATGCGATATCGCGTTTTAAGAAGCATTAGAACTCTATTGCTACGATAGGTAGACGTTTGCAAACGCTATTTTCTTACAAGGAAGTGTCGCATTTACATTCATTTGAAGTGTAGACGAGGAATACATAACACTTCGCAAATCATATTATATCTTACCATGATACATAGAAATGAGATGCGATATCGCGTTTTAAGAAGCATTAGAACTCTATTGCTACGATAGGTAGACGTTTGCAAACGCTATTTTCATACAAGGAAGTGTCGCATTTACATTCATTTGAAGTGTAGACGAGGAATACATAAAGCTTCGCAAATCATATTATATCTTACCATGATACATAGAAATGAGATGCGATATCGCGTTTTAAGAAGCATTAGAACTCTATTGCTACGATAGGTAGACGTTTGCAAACGCTATTTGCTTGCAAGGAAGTGCCGCATTTACATTCATTTGAAGTGTAGACGAGGAATACATAACACTTCGCAAATCATATTATATCTTACCATGAAACATAGAAATGAGATGCGATATCGCGTTTTAAGAATCTTAAGAACTCTATTGCTACGATACGTAGACATCTGCAAACACGATTTCCTTACATGGAAGAGTCGCATTTACATTCATTTGACGTGTAGACGAGGAATACATGACACTTCGCAAATCATATTATATCTTACCATGAAACATAGAAATGAGATGCGATATCGCGTTTTAAGAATCATAAGAACTCTATTGCTACGATACGTAGACATCTGCAAACGCTATTTCCTTGCAAGGAAGTGTCGCATTTACATTCATTTGAGGTGTAGACGAGGAATACATGACACTTCGCAAATCATATTATATCTTACCATGAAACATAGAAATGAGATGCGATATCGCGTTTTAAGAATCATAAGAACTCTATTGCTACGATACGTAGACATCTGCAAACGCTATTTCCTTGCAAGGAAGTGTCGCATTTTCATTCATTTGAATTGTAGATGAGGAATACATGACACTTCGCAAATCATATTATATGTTACCATGTAACATAGAAATGAGATGCGATATCGCGTTTTAAGAAGCATTAGAACTCTATTGCCATGATAGGTAGACGTTTGCAAACGCTATTTCCTTGCAAGGATGTGTCGCATTTACATTCATTTGAAGTGTAGACGAGGAATACATAACACTTCGCAAATCATATTATATCTTACCATGAAACACAGAAATGAGATTCGATATCGCGTTTTAGGGATCATAAGAACTCTATTGCTACGATACGTAGACATCTGCAAACACTATTTCCTTACATGGAAGAGTCGCATTTACATTCATTTGACGTGTAGACGAGGAATACATGACACTTCGCAAATCATATTATATCTTACCATGAAACATAGAAATGAGATGCGATATCGCGTTTTAAGAATCATAAGAACTCTATTGCTACGATACGTAGACATCTGCAAACGCTATTTCCTTGCAAGGAAGTGTCGCATTTACATTCATTTGAGGTGTAGACGAGGAATACATGACACTTCGCAAATCATATTATATCTTACCATGAAACATAGAAATGAGATGCGATATCGCGTTTTAAGAATCATAAGAACTCTATTGCTACGATACGTAGACATCTGCAAATGCTATTTCCTTGGAAGGAAGTGTCGCATTTACATTCATTTGAAGTGCAGACGAGAAATACATAACACTTCGCAAATCATATTATATCTTACCATGAAATATAGAAATGAGATGCGATATCGCGTTTTAAGAAGCATTAGAACTCTATTGCTACGATAGATAGACGTTTGCAAACGCTATTTTCTTGCAAGGAAGTGTCGCATTTACATTCAATTGAAGTGTAGGCGAGGAATACATAACACTTCGCAAATCATATTATACCTTACCATGAAACATAGAAATGAGATGCGATATCGCGTTTTAAGAATCATAAGAACTCTATTGCTACGATACGTAGACATCTGCAAACGCTATTCCCTTGCAAGGAAGTGTCGCATTTTCATTCATTTGAAGTGTAGATGAGGAATACACGACACTTCGCAAATCATATTATATGTTACCATGTAACATAGAAATGAGATGCGATATCGCGTTTTAAGAAGCATTAGAACTCTATTGCTACGATAGGTAGACGTTTGCAAACGCTACTTCCTTGCAAGGATGTGTCGCATTTACATTCATTTGAAGTGTAGACGAGGAATACATAACACTTCGCAAATCATATTATATCTTACCATGAAACACAGAAATGAGATGCGATATCGCGTTTTAGGGATCATAAGAACTCTATTGCTACGATACGTAGACATCTGCAAACACTATTTCCTTACACGGAAGAGTCGCATTTACATTCATTTGACGTGTAGACGAGGAATACATGACACTTCGCAAATCATATTATATCTTACCATGAAACATAGAAATGAGATGCGATATCGCGTTTTAAGAATCATAAGAACTCTATTGCTACGATACGTAGACATCTGCAAACGCTATTTCCTTGCAAGGAAGTGTCGCATTTACATTCATTTGAGGTGTAGACGAGGAATACATGACACTTCGCAAATCATATTATATCTTACCATGAAACATAGAAATGAGATGCGATATCGCGTTTTAAGAATCATAAGAACTCTATTGCTACGATACGTAGACATCTGCAAACGCTATTTCCTTGCAAGAAAGTGTCGCATTTTCATTCATTTGAAGTGTAGATGAGGAATACACGACACTTCGCAAATCATATTATATGTTACCATGTAACATAGAAATGAGATGCGATATCGCGTTTTAAGAAGCATTAGAGCTCTATTGCTACGATAGGTAGACGTTTGCAAACGCTATTTTCTTACAAGGAAGTGTCGCATTTACATTCATTTGAAGTGTAGACGAGGAATACATAACACTTCGCAAATCATATTATATCTTACCATGATACATAGAAATGAGATGCGATATCGCGTTTTAAGAAGCATTAGAACTCTATTGCTACGATAGGTAGACGTTTGCAAACGCTATTTTCATACAAGGAAGTGTCGCATTTACATTCATTTGAAGTGTAGACGAGGAATACATAAAGCTTCGCAAATCATATTATATCTTACCATGATACATAGAAATGAGATGCGATATCGCGTTTTAAGAAGCATTAGAACTCTATTGCTACGATAGGTAGACGTTTGCAAACGCTATTTGCTTGCAAGGAAGTGCCGCATTTACATTCATTTGAAGTGTAGACGAGGAATACATAACACTTCGCAAATCATATTATATCTTACCATGAAACATAGAAATGAGATGCGATATCGCGTTTTAAGAATCTTAAGAACTCTATTGCTACGATACGTAGACATCTGCAAACACGATTTCCTTACATGGAAGAGTCGCATTTACATTCATTTGACGTGTAGACGAGGAATACATGACACTTCGCAAATCATATTATATCTTACCATGAAACATAGAAATGAGATGCGATATCGCGTTTTAAGAATCATAAGAACTCTATTGCTACGATACGTAGACATCTGCAAACGCTATTTCCTTGCAAGGAAGTGTCGCATTTACATTCATTTGAGGTGTAGACGAGGAATACATGACACTTCGCAAATCATATTATATCTTACCATGAAACATAGAAATGAGATGCGATATCGCGTTTTAAGAATCATAAGAACTCTATTGCTACGATACGTAGACATCTGCAAACGCTATTTCCTTGCAAGGAAGTGTCGCATTTTCATTCATTTGAATTGTAGATGAGGAATACATGACACTTCGCAAATCATATTATATGTTACCATGTAACATAGAAATGAGATGCGATATCGCGTTTTAAGAAGCATTAGAACTCTATTGCCATGATAGGTAGACGTTTGCAAACGCTATTTCCTTGCAAGGATGTGTCGCATTTACATTCATTTGAAGTGTAGACGAGGAATACATAACACTTCGCAAATCATATTATATCTTACCATGAAACACAGAAATGAGATGCGATATCGCGTTTTAGGGATCATAAGAACTCTATTGCTACGATACGTAGACATCTGCAAACACTATTTCCTTACATGGAAGAGTCGCATTTACATTCATTTGACGTGTAGACGAGAAATACATGACACTTCGCAAATCATATTATATCTTACCATGAAACATAGAAATGAGATGCGATATCGCGTTTTAAGAATCATAAGAACTCTATTGCTACGATACGTAGACATCTGCAAACGCTATTTCCTTGCAAGGAAGTGTCGCATTTACATTCATTTGAGGTGTAGACGAGGAATACATGACACTTCGCAAATCATATTATATCTTACCATGAAACATAGAAATGAGATGCGATATCGCGTTTTAAGAATCATAAGAACTCTATTGCTACGATACGTAGACATCTGCAAATGCTATTTCCTTGGAAGGAAGTGTCGCATTTACATTCATTTGAAGTGCAGACGAGAAATACATAACACTTCGCAAATCATATTATATCTTACCATGAAATATAGAAATGAGATGCGATATCGCGTTTTAAGAAGCATTAGAACTCTATTGCTACGATAGATAGACGTTTGCAAACGCTATTTTCTTGCAAGGAAGTGTCGCATTTACATTCAATTGAAGTGTAGGCGAGGAATACATAACACTTCGCAAATCATATTATACCTTACCATGAAACATAGAAATGAGATGCGATATCGCGTTTTAAGAATCATAAGAACTCTATTGCTACGATACGCAGACATCTGCAAACGCTATTCCCCTGCAAGGAAGTGTCGCATTTTCATTCATTTGAAGTGTAGATGAGGAATACACGACACTTCGCAAATCATATTATATGTTACCATGTAACATAGAAATGAGATGCGATATCGCGTTTTAAGAAGCATTAGAACTCTATTGCTACGATAGGTAGACGTTTGCAAACGCTACTTCCTTGCAAGGATGTGTCGCATTTACATTCATTTGAAGTGTAGACGAGGAATACATAACACTTCGCAAATCATATTATATCTTACCATGATACATAGAAATGAGATGCGATATCGCGTTTTAAGAAGCATTAGAACTCTATTGCTACGATAGGTAGACGTTTGCAAACGCTATTTTCTTACAAGGAAGTGTCGCATTTACATTCATTTGAAGTGTAGACGAGGAATACATAACACTTCGCAAATCATATTATATCTTACCATGATACATAGAAATGAGAGGCGATATCGCGTTTTAAGAAGCATTAGAACTCTATTGCTACGATAGGTAGACGTTTGCAAACGCTATTTTCATACAAGGAAGTGTCGCATTTACATTCATTTGAAGTGTAGACGAGGAATACATAAAACTTCGCAAATCATATTATATCTTACCATGATACATAGAAATGAGATGCGCTATCGCCTTTTAAGAGGCATTAGAACTCTATTGCTACGATACCTAGACATCTGCAGACGCTATTTCCTAGCAAGGAAGTGTCGCATTTACATTCATTTGAAGTGTAGACGAGGAATGCATATCACTTCGCAATTCATCTTATATCTTACGATGAAATATAGAAATGAGATGCGATATCGCGTTTTAAGAAGCATTAGAACTCTATTGCTACGATAGGTAGACGTTTGCAAACGCTATTTCCTTGCAAGGATGTGTCGCATTTACATTCATTTGAAGTGTAGACGAGGAATACATGACACTTCGCAAATCATATTATATCTTACCATGAAATATAGTAATGAGATGCGATATCGCGTTTTAAGAAGCATTAGAACTCTATTGCTACGATAGGTAGACGTTTGCAAACGCTATTTTCATACAAGGAAGTGTCGCATTTACATTCATTTGAAGTGTAGACGAGGAATACATAAAACTTCGCAAATCATATTATATCTTACCATGATACATAGAAATGAGATGCGCTATCGCCTTTTAAGAGGCATTAGAACTCTATTGCTACGATACCTAGACATCTGCAGACGCTATTTCCTAGCAAGGAAGTGTCGCATTTACATTCATTTGAAGTGTAGACGAGGAATGCATATCACTTCGCAATTCATCTTATATCTTACGATGAAATATGGAAATGAGATGCGATATCGCGTTATAAGAAGCATTAGAACTCTATTGCTACGATAGGTAGACGTTTGCAAACGCTATTTCCTTGCAAGGATGTGTCGCATTTACATTCATTTGAAGTGTAGACGAGGAATACATGACACTTCGCAAATCATATTATATCTTACCATGAAATATAGTAATGAGATGCGATATCGCGTTTTAAGAAGCATTAGAACTCTATTGCTACGATAGGTAGACGTTTGTAAACGCTATTTCCTTGCAAGGAAGTGTCGCATTTACATTCATTTGAAGTGTAGACGAGGAATACATGACACTGCGCAAATCATATTATATGTTACCATGTAACATGGAAACGAGATGCGATATCGCGTTTTAAGAAGCATTAGAACTCTATTGCTACGGTAGGTAGACGTTTGCAAACGCTACTTCCTTGCAAGGATGTGTCGCATTTACATTCATTTGAAGTGTAGACGAGGAATACATAACACTTCGCAAATCATATTATATCTTACCATGAAACATAGAAATGAGATGCGATATCGCGTCTTTGAGAATCATAAGAACTCTATTGCACGATACGTAGACATCTGCAAACACTACTTCCTTACATGGAAGTGTCGCATTTACATTCATTTGACGTGTAGACGAGGAATACATGACACTTCGCAAATCATATTATATCTTACCATGAAACATAGAAATGAGATGCGATATCGCGTTTTAAGAAGCAATAGAACTCTATTGCTACGATACCTAGACATCTGCAGACGCTATTTCAAAGCAAGGAAGTGTCGCATTTACATTCATTTGAAGTGTAGACGAGGAATACATAACACTTCGCAAATCATATTATATCTTGCCATGAAATATAGAAATGAGATGCGATATCGCGTTTTAAGAAGCATTAGAACTCTATTGCTACGATAGGTAGACGTTTGCAAACGCTATTCCCATGCAAGGATGTGTCGCATTTACATTCATTTGAAGTGTAGACGAGGAATACATAACACTTCGTAAATCATATTATATCTTACCATGAAACATAGAAATGAGATGCGCTATCGCCTTTTAAGAAGCATTAGAACTCTATTGCTACGATACCTAGACATCTGCAGACGCTATTTCCTAGCAAGGAAGTGTCGCATTTACATTCATTTGAAGTGTAGACGAGGAATGCATATCACTTCGCAAATCATCTTATATCTTACGATGAAATATAGAAATGAGATGCGATATCGCGTTTTAAGAAGCATTAGAACTCTATTGCTACGATAGGTAGACGTTTGCAAACGCTATTTCCTTGCAAGGATGTGTCGCATTTACATTCATTTGAAGTGTAGACGAGGAATACATAACACTTCGCGAATCATATTATATCTTACCATGAAACATAGAAATGAGATGCGATATCGCGTTTTAAGAAGCATTAGAACTCTATTGCTACGATAGGTAGACGTTTGTAAACGCTATTTCCTTGCAAGGAAGTGTCGCATTTACATTCATTTGAAGTGTAGACGAGGAATACATGACACTGCGCAAATCATATTATATCTTACCATGAAACACAGAAATGAGATGCGATATCGCGTTTTAGGGATCATAAGAACTCTATTGCTACGATACGTAGACATCTGCAAACACTATTTCCTTACATGGAAGAGTCGCATTTACATTCATTTGACGTGTAGACGAGGAATACATGACACTTCGCAAATCATATTATATCTTACCATGAAACATAGAAATGAGATGCGATATCGCGTTTTAAGAATCATAAGAACTCTATTGCTACGATACGTAGACATCTGCAAACGCTATTTCCTTGCAAGGAAGTGTCGCATTTACATTCATTTGAGGTGTAGACGAGGAATACATGACACTTCGCAAATCATATTATATCTTACCATGAAACATAGAGATGAGATGCGATATCGCGTTTTAAGAATCATAAGAACTCTATTGCTACGATACGTAGACATCTGCAAACGCTATTTCCTTGCAAGGAAGTGTCGCATTTACATTCATTTGAAGTGTAGACGAGGAATACATAAAACTTCGCAAATCATATTATATCTTACCATGATACATAGAAATGAGATGCGCTATCGCCTTTTAAGAGGCATTAGAACTCTATTGCTACGATACCTAGACATCTGCAGACGCTATTTCCTAGCAAGGAAGTGTCGCATTTACATTCATTTGAAGTGTAGACGAGGAATGCATATCACTTCGCAATTCATCTTATATCTTACGATGAAATATGGAAATGAGATGCGATATCGCGTTATAAGAAGCATTAGAACTCTATTGCTACGATAGGTAGACGTTTGCAAACGCTATTTCCTTGCAAGGATGTGTCGCATTTACATTCATTTGAAGTGTAGACGAGGAATACATGACACTTCGCAAATCATATTATATCTTACCATGAAATATAGTAATGAGATGCGATATCGCGTTTTAAGAAGCATTAGAACTCTATTGCTACGATAGGTAGACGTTTGTAAACGCTATTTCCTTGCAAGGAAGTGTCGCATTTACATTCATTTGAAGTGTAGACGAGGAATACATGACACTGCGCAAATCATATTATATGTTACCATGTAACATGGAAACAAGATGCGATATCGCGTTTTAAGAAGCATTAGAACTCTATTGCTACGGTAGGTAGACGTTTGCAAACGCTACTTCCTTGCAAGGATGTGTCGCATTTACATTCATTTGAAGTGTAGACGAGGAATACATAACACTTCGCAAATCATATTATATCTTACCATGAAACATAGAAATGAGATGCGATATCGCGTCTTTGAGAATCATAAGAACTCTATTGCACGATACGTAGACATCTGCAAACACTACTTCCTTACATGGAAGTGTCGCATTTACATTCATTTGACGTGTAGACGAGGAATACATGACACTTCGCAAATCATATTATATCTTACCATGAAACATAGAAATGAGATGCGATATCGCGTTTTAAGAAGCAATAGAACTCTATTGCTACGATACCTAGACATCTGCAGACGCTATTTCAAAGCAAGGAAGTGTCGCATTTACATTCATTTGAAGTGTAGACGAGGAATACATAACACTTCGCAAATCATATTATATCTTGCCATGAAATATAGAAATGAGATGCGATATCGCGTTTTAAGAAGCATTAGAACTCTATTGCTACGATAGGTAGACGTTTGCAAACGCTATTCCCATGCAAGGATGTGTCGCATTTACATTCATTTGAAGTGTAGACGAGGAATACATAACACTTCGTAAATCATATTATATCTTACCATGAAACATAGAAATGAGATGCGCTATCGCCTTTTAAGAAGCATTAGAACTCTATTGCTACGATACCTAGACATCTGCAGACGCTATTTCCTAGCAAGGAAGTGTCGCATTTACATTCATTTGAAGTGTAGACGAGGAATGCATATCACTTCGCAAATCATCTTATATCTTACGATGAAATATAGAAATGAGATGCGATATCGCGTTTTAAGAAGCATTAGAACTCTATTGCTACGATAGGTAGACGTTTGCAAACGCTATTTCCTTGCAAGGATGTGTCGCATTTACATTCATTTGAAGTGTAGACGAGGAATACATAACACTTCGCGAATCATATTATATCTTACCATGAAACATAGAAATGAGATGCGATATCGCGTTTTAAGAAGCATTAGAACTCTATTGCTACGATAGGTAGACGTTTGTAAACGCTATTTCCTTGCAAGGAAGTGTCGCATTTACATTCATTTGAAGTGTAGACGAGGAATACATGACACTGCGCAAATCATATTATATCTTACCATGAAACACAGAAATGAGATGCGATATCGCGTTTTAGGGATCATAAGAACTCTATTGCTACGATACGTAGACATCTGCAAACACTATTTCCTTACATGGAAGAGTCGCATTTACATTCATTTGACGTGTAGACGAGGAATACATGACACTTCGCAAATCATATTATATCTTACCATGAAACATAGAAATGAGATGCGATATCGCGTTTTAAGAATCATAAGAACTCTATTGCTACGATACGTAGACATCTGCAAACGCTATTTCCTTGCAAGGAAGTGTCGCATTTACATTCATTTGAGGTGTAGACGAGGAATACATGACACTTCGCAAATCATATTATATCTTACCATGAAACATAGAGATGAGATGCGATATCGCGTTTTAAGAATCATAAGAACTCTATTGCTACGATACGTAGACATCTGCAAACGCTATTTCCTTGCAAGGAAGTGTCGCATTTTCATTCATTTGAAGTGTAGATGAGGAATACATGACACTTCGCAAATCATATTATATGTTACCATGTAACATAGAAATGAGATGCGATATCGCGTTTTAAGAAGCATTAGAACTCTATTGCTACGGTAGATAGACGTTTGCAAACGCTACTTCCTTGCAAGGATGTGTCGCATTTACATTCATTTGAAGTGTAGACGAGGAATACATAACACTTCGCAAATCATATTATATCTTACCATGAAACATAGAAATGAGATGCGATATCGCGTCTTTGAGAATCATAAGAACTCTATTGCACGATACGTAGACATCTGCAAACACTACTTCCTTACATGGAAGTGTCGCATTTACATTCATTTGACGTGTAGACGAGGAATACATGACACTTCGCAAATCATATTATATCTTACCATGAAACATAGAAATGAGATGCGATATCGCGTTTTAAGAATCATAAGAACTCTATTGCTACGATACGTAGACATCTGCAAACGCTATTTCCTTGCAAGGAAGTGTCGCATTTACATTCATTTGAAGTGCAGACGAGAAATACATAACACGTCGCAAATCATATTATATCTTACCATGAAATATAGAAATGAGATGCGTTATCGCGTTTTAAGAAGCATTAGAACTCTATTGCTACGATAGGTAGACGTTTGCAAACGCTATTTTCTTGCAAGGAAGTGTCGCATTTACATTCAATTGAAGTGTAGGCGAGGAATACATAACACTTCGCAAATCATATTATATCTTACCATGATACATAGAAATGAGATGCGATATCGCGTTTTAAGAATCATAAGAACTCTATTGCTACGATACGTAGACATCTGCAAACGCTATTTCCTTGCAAGGAAGTGTCGCATTTACATTCGTTTGAAGTGTAGACGAGGAATACATAAAACTTCGCAAATCATATTATATCTTACCATGAAACATAGAAATGAGATGCGATATCGCGTTTTAAGTAGCAATTGAACTCTATTGCTACGATACGTAGACATCTGCAAACGCTATTTGCTTGTAAGGAAGTGTCGCATTTACATTCATTTGAAGTGTAGACGAGGAATACATAACACTTCGCAAATCATATTAAATCTTACTATGATACATAGAAATGAGATGCGATATCGCGTTTTAAGAATCATAAGAACTCTATTGCTACGATACGTAGACATCTGCAAGCGCTATTTCCTTGCAAGGAAGTGTCGCATTTACATTCATTTGAAGTGTAGACGAGGAATGCATAACACTTCGCAAATCATATTATATCTTACCATGAAACATTGAAATGAAACGCGATATCGCGTTTTAAGAAGCATTAGAACTCTATTGCTACGATACCTAGACATCTGCAGACGCTATTTCCTAGCAAGGAAGTGTCGCATTTACATTCATTTGAAGTGTAGACGAGGAATACATAACACTTCGCAAATCATATTATATCTTACCATGAAACATAGAAATGAGATGCGATATCGCGTTTTAAGAATCATAAGAACTCTATTGCTACGATACGTAGACATCTGCAAACGCTATTTCCTTGCAAGGAAGTGTCGCATTTACATTCATTTGAGGTGTAGACGAGGAATACATGACACTTCGCAAATCATATTATATCTTACCATGAAACATAGAAATGAGATGCGATATCGCGTTTTAAGAATCATAAGAGCTCTATTGCTACGATACGTAGACATCTGCAAACGCTATTTCCTTGCAAGGAAGTGTCGCATTTTCATTCATTTGAAGTGTAGATGAGGAATACATGACACTTCGCAAATCATATTATATGTTACCATGTAACATAGAAATGAGATGCGATATCGCGTTTTAAGAAGCATTAGAACCCTATTGCTACGGTAGATAGACGTTTGCAAACGCTCTTTCCTTGCAAGGAAGTTTCGCATTTACATTCATTTGAAGTGTAGACGAGGAATACATAACACTTCGCGAATCATATTATATCTTACCATGAAACATAGAAATGAGATGCGATATCGCGTTTTAAGAAGCAATAGAACTCTATTGCTACCACACGTAGACATTTGCAAACGCTATTTGCTTGCAAGGAAGTGTCGCATTTACATTCATTTGAAGTGTAGACGAGGAATACATAACACTTCGCAAATCATATTATATCTTACCATGAAATATAGAAATGGGATGCGATATCGCGTTTTAAGAAGCATTCGAACTCTATTGCTACGATAGGTAGACGTTTGCAAACGCTATTACCCTGCAAGAAAGTGTCGGATTTACATTCATTTGAAGTGCAGACGAGGAATACATAACACTTCGCAAATCATATTAAATCTTACTATGATACATAGAAATGAGATGCGATATCGCGTTTTAAGAATCATAAGAACTCTATTGCTACGATACGTAGACATCTGCAAGCGCTATTTCCTTGCAAGGAAGTGTCGCATTTACATTCATTTGAAGTGTAGACGAGGAATGCATAACACTTCGCAAATCATATTATATCTTACCATGAAACATAGAAATGAAACGCGATATCGCGTTTTAAGAAGCATTAGAACTCTATTGCTACGATACCTAGACATCTGCAGACGCTATTTCCTAGCAAGGAAGTGTCGCATTTACATTCATTTGAAGTGTAGACGAGGAATACATAACACTTCGCAAATCATATTATATCTTACCATGAAACATAGAAATGAGATGCGATATCGCGTTTTAAGAATCATAAGAACTCTATTGCTACGATACGTAGACATCTGCAAACGCTATTTCCTTGCAAGGAAGTGTCGCATTTACATTCATTTGAGGTGTAGACGAGGAATACATGACACTTCGCAAATCATATTATATCTTACCATGAAACATAGAAATGAGATGCGATATCGCGTTTTAAGAATCATAAGAACTCTATTGCTACGATATGTAGACATCTGCAAACGCTATTTCCTTGCAAGGAAGTGTCGCATTTTCATTCATTTGAAGTGTAGATGAGGAATACATGACACTTCGCAAATCATATTATATGTTACCATGTAACATAGAAATGAGATGCGATATCGCGTTTTAAGAAGCATTAGAACCCTATTGCTACGGTAGATAGACGTTTGCAAACGCTACTTCCTTGCAAGGATGTGTCGCATTTACATTCATTTGAAGTGTAGACGAGGAATACATAACACATCGCAAATCATATTATATCTTACCATGAAACATAGAAATGAGATGCGATATCGCGTCTTTGAGAATCATAAGAACTCTATTGCACGATACGTAGACATCTGCAAACACTACTTCCTTACATGGAAGTGTCGCATTTACATTCATTTGACGTGTAGACGAGGAATACATGACACTTCGCAAATCATATTATATCTTACCATGAAACATAGAAATGAGATGCGATATCGCGTTTTAAGAATCATAAGAACTCTATTGCTACGATACGTAGACATCTGCAAACGCTATTTCCTTGCAAGGAAGTGTCGCATTTACATTCATTTGAAGTGTAGACGAGGAATACATAACACTTCGCGAATCATATTATATCTTACCATGAAACATAGAAATGAGATGCGATATCGCGTTTTAAGAATCATAAGAACTCTATTGCTACGATACGTAGACATCTGCAAACGCTATTTCCTTGCAAGGAAGTGTCGCATTTACATTCATTTGAAGTGCAGACGAGAAATACATAACACGTCGCAAATCATATTATATCTTACCATGAAATATAGAAATGAGATGCGTTATCGCGTTTTAAGAAGCATTAGAACTCTATTGCTACGATAGGTAGACGTTTGCAAACGCTATTTTCTTGCAAGGAAGTGTCGCATTTACATTCAATTGAAGTGTAGGCGAGGAATACATAACACTTCGCAAATCGTATTATATCTTACCATGATACATAGAAATGAGATGCGATATCGCGTTTTAAGAATCATAAGAACTCTATTGCTACGATACGTAGACATCTGCAAACGCTATTTCCTTGCAAGGAAGTGTCGCATTTACATTCATTTGAAGTGTAGACGAGGAATACATAAAACTTCGCAAATCATATTATATCTTACCATGAAACATAGAAATGAGATGCGATATCGCGTTTTAAGTAGCAATTGAACTCTATTGATACGATACGTAGACATCTGCAAACGCTATTTGCTTGTAAGGAAGTGTCGCATTTACATTCATTTGAAGTGTAGACGAGGAATACATAACACTTCGCAAATCATATTATATCTTACCATGAAATATAGAAATGAGATGCGATATCGCGTTATAAGAAGCATTAGAACTCTATTGCTACGATAGGTAGACGTTTGCAAACGCTATTTCCTTGCAAGGATGTGTCGCATTTACATTCATTTGAAGTGTAGACGAGGAATACATAACACTTCGTAAATCATATTATATCTTACCATGAAACATAGAAATGAGATGCGATATCGCCTTTTAAGAAGCATTAGAACTCTATTGCTACGATACCTAGACATCTGCAGACGCTATTTCCTAGCAAGGAAGTGTCGCATTTACATTCATTTGAAGTGTAGACGAGGAATGCATAACACTTCGCAAATCATCTTATATCTTACGATGAAATATAGAAATGAGATGCGATATCGCGTTTTAAGAAGCATTAGAACTCTATTGCTACGATAGGTAGACGTTTGCAAACGCTATTTCCTTGCAAGGAAGTGTCGCATTTACATTCATTTGAAGTGCAGTCGAGGAATACATAACACTTCGCAAATCATATTATATCTTACCATGATACATAGAAATGAGATGCGATATCGCGTTTTAAGAATCATAAGAACTCTATTGCTACGATACGTAGACATCTGCAAACGCTATTTCCTTGCAAGGAAGTGTCGCATTTACATTCATTTGAAGTGTAGACGAGGAATACATAAAACTTCGCAAATCATATTATATCTTACCATGAAACATAGAAATGAGATGCGATATCGCGTTTTAAGTAGCAATTGAACTCTATTGCTACGATACGTAGACATCTGCAAACGCTCTTTCCATGCAAGGAAGTTTCGCATTTACATTCATTTGAAGTGTAGACGAGGAATACATAACACTTCGCGAATCATATTATATCTTACCATGAAACATAGAAATGAGATGCGATATCGCGTTTTAAGAAGCAATAGAACTCTATTGCTACGATGGGTAGACGTTTGCAAACGCTATTCCCATGCAAGGATGTGTCGCATTTACATTCATTTGAAGTGTAGACGAGGAATACATAACACTTCGTAAATCATATTATATCTTACCATGAAACATAGAAATGAGATGCGCTATCGCCTTTTAAGAAGCATTAGAACTCTATTGCTACGATACCTAGACATCTGCAGACGCTATTTCCTAGCAAGGAAGTGTCGCATTTACATTCATTTGAAGTGTAGACGAGGAATGCATATCACTTCGCAAATCATCTTATATCTTACGATGAAATATAGAAATGAGATGCGATATCGCGTTTTAAGAAGCATTAGAACTCTATTGCTACGATAGGTAGACGTTTGCAAACGCTATTTCCTTGCAAGGATGTGTCGCATTTACATGCATTTGAAGTGTAGTCGAGGAATACATGACACTTCGCAAATCATATTATATCTTACCATGAAATATAGTAATGAGATGCGATATCGCGTTTTAAGAAGCATTAGAACTCTATTGCTACGATAGGTAGACGTTTGTAAACGCTATTTCCTTGCAAGGAAGTGTCGCATTTACATTCATTTGAAGTGTAGACGAGGAATACATAAAACTTCGCAAATCATATTATATCTTACCATGAAACATAGAAATGAGATGCGATATCGCGTTTTAAGTAGCAATTGAACTCTATTGCTACGATACGTAGACATCTGCAAACGCTATTTGCTTGTAAGGAAGTGTCGCATTTACATTCATTTGAAGTGTAGACGAGGAATACATAACACTTCGCAAATCATATTATATCTTACCATGAAATATAGAAATGAGATGCGATATCGCGTTATAAGAAGCATTAGAACTCTATTGCTACGATAGGTAGACGTTTGCAAACGCTATTTCCTTGCAAGGATGTGTCGCATTTACATTCATTTGAAGTGTAGACGAGGAATACATAACACTTCGTAAATCATATTATATCTTACCATGAAACATAGAAATGAGATGCGATATCGCCTTTTAAGAAGCATTAGAACTCTATTGCTACGATACCTAGACATCTGCAGACGCTATTTCCTAGCAAGGAAGTGTCGCATTTACATTCATTTGAAGTGTAGACGAGGAATGCATAACACTTCGCAAATCATCTTATATCTTACCATGAAATATAGAAATGGGATGCGATATCGCGTTTTAAGAAGCATTCGAACTCTATTGCTACGATAGGTAGACGTTTGCAAACGCTATTACCCTGCAAGGAAGTGTCGCATTTACATTCATTTGAAGTGTAGACGAGGAATACATAAAACTTCGCAAATCATATTATATCTTACCATGAAACATAGAAATGAGATGCGATATCGCGTTTTAAGTAGCAATTGAACTCTATTGCTACGATACGTAGACATCTGCAAACGCTATTTGCTTGTAAGGAAGTGTCGCATTTACATTCATTTGAAGTGTAGACGAGGAATACATAACACTTCGCAAATCATATTATATCTTACCATGAAATATAGAAATGAGATGCGATATCGCGTTATAAGAAGCATTAGAACTCTATTGCTACGATAGGTAGACGTTTGCAAACGCTATTTCCTTGCAAGGATGTGTCGCATTTACATTCATTTGAAGTGTAGACGAGGAATACATAACACTTCGTAAATCATATTATATCTTACCATGAAACATAGAAATGAGATGCGATATCGCCTTTTAAGAAGCATTAGAACTCTATTGCTACGATACCTAGACATCTGCAGACGCTATTTCCTAGCAAGGAAGTGTCGCATTTACATTCATTTGAAGTGTAGACGGGGAATGCATAACACTTCGCAAATCATCTTATATCTTACGATGAAATATAGAAATGAGATGCGATATCGCGTTTTAAGAAGCATTAGAACTCTATTGCTACGATAGGTAGACGTTTGCAAACGCTATTTCCTTGCAAGGAAGTGTCGCATTTACATTCATTTGAAGTGCAGTCGAGGAATACATAACACTTCGCAAATCATATTATATCTTACCATGATACATAGAAATGAGATGCGATATCGCGTTTTAAGAATCATAAGAACTCTATTGCTACGATACGTAGACATCTGCAAACGCTCTTTCCATGCAAGGAAGTTTCGCATTTACATTCATTTGAAGTGTAGACGAGGAATACATAACACTTCGCGAATCATATTATATCTTACCATGAAACATAGAAACGAGATGCGATATCGCGTTTTAAGAAGTAATAGAACTCTATTGCTACCACACGTAGACATTTGCAAACGCTATTTGCTTGCAAGGAAGTGTCGCATTTACATTCATTTGAAGTGTAGACGAGGAATACATAACACTTCGCAAATCATATTATATCTTACCATGAAATATAGAAATGGGATGCGATATCGCGTTTTAAGAAGCATTCGAACTCTATTGCTACGATAGGTAGACGTTTGCAAACGCTATTACCCTGCAAGGAAGTGTGGGATTTACATTCATTTGAAGTGCAGACGAGGAATACATAACACTTCGCAAATCATATTAAATCTTACTATGATACATAGAAATGAGATGCGATATCGCGTTTTAAGAATCATAAGAACTCTATTGCTACGATACGTAGACATCTGCAAGCGCTATTTCCTTGCAAGGAAGTGTCGCATTTACATTCATTTGAAGTGTAGACGAGGAATGCATAACACTTCGCAAATCATATTATATCTTACCATGAAACATAGAAATGAGGTGCGATATCGCGTTCTAAGAATCATAAGAACTCTATTGCTACGATACGTAGACATCTGCAAACGCTATTTCCTTGCAAGGAAGTGTCGCATTTACATTCATTTGAGGTGTAGACGAGGAATACATGACACTTCGCAAATCATATTATATCTTACCATGAAACATAGAAATGAGATGCGATATCGCGTTTTAAGAATCATAAGAACTCTATTGCTACGATACGTAGACATCTGCAAACGCTATTTCCTTGCAAGGAAGTGTCGCATTTTCATTCATTTGAAGTGTAGATGAGGAATACACGACACTTCGCAAATCATATTATATGTTACCATGTAACATAGAAATGAGATGCGATATCGCGTTTTAAGAAGCATTAGAACTCTATTGCTACGGTAGGTAGACGTTTGCAAACGCTACTTCCTTGCAAGGATGTGTCGCATTTACATTCATTTGAAGTGTAGACGAGGAATACATAACACTTCGCAAATCATATTATATCTTACCATGAAACATAGAAATGAGATGCGATATCGCGTCTTTGAGAATCATAAGAACTCTATTGCACGATACGTAGACATCTGCAAACACTACTTCCTTACATGGAAGTGTCGCATTTACATTCATTTGACGTGTAGACGAGGAATACATGACACTTCGCAAATCATATTATATCTTACCATGAAACATAGAAATGAGATGCGATATCGCGTTTTAAGAATCATAAGAACTCTATTGCTACGATACGTAGACATCTGCAAACGCTATTTCCTTGCAAGGAAGTATCGCATTTACATTCATTTGAAGTGCAGACGAGAAATACATAACACGTCGCAAATCATATTATATCTTACCATGAAATATAGAAATGAGATGCGTTATCGCGTTTTAAGAAGCATTAGAACTCTATTGCTACGATAGGTAGACGTTTGCAAACGCTATTTTCTTGCAAGGAGGTGTCGCATTTACATTCAATTGAAGTGTAGGCGAGGAATACATAACACTTCGCAAATCATATTATATCTTACCATGATACATAGAAATGAGATGCGATATCGCGTTCTAAGAATCATAAGAACTCTATTGCTACGATACGTAGACATCTGCAAACGCTATTTCCTTGCAAGGAAGTGTCGCATTTACATTCATTTGAAGTGTAGACGAGGAATACATAAAACTTCGCAAATCATATTATATCTTACCATGAAACATAGAAATGAGTAGCGATATCGCGTTTTAAGTAGCAATTGAACTCTATTGCTACGATACGTAGACATCTGCAAACGCTATTTGCTTGTAAGGAAGTGTCGCATTTACATTCATTTGAAGTGTAGACGAGGAATACATAACACTTCGCAAATCATATTATATCTTACCATGAAATATAGAAATGAGATGCGATATCGCGTTATAAGAAGCATTAGAACTCTATTGCTACGATAGGTAGACGTTTGCAAACGCTATTTCCTTGCAAGGATGTGTCGCATTTACATTCATTTGAAGTGTAGACGAGGAATACATAACACTTCGTAAATCATATTATATCTTACCATGAAACATAGAAATGAAACGCGGTATCGCGTTTTAAGAAGCATTAGAACTCTATTGCTACGATACCTAGACATCTGCAGACGCTATTTCCTAGCAAGGAAGTGTCGCATTTACATTCATTTGAAGTGTAGACGAGGAATACATTACACTTCGCAAATCATATTATATCTTACCATGAAATATAGAAATGAGATGCGATATCGCGTTTTAAGAAGCATTAGAACTCTATTGCTACGATAGGTAGACGTTTGCAAACGCTATTTCCATGCAAGGATGAGTCTCATTTACATTCATTTGAAGTGTAGACGAGGAATACATAACACTTCGTAAATCATATTATATCTTACCATGAAACATAGAAATGAGATGCGATATCGCCTTTTAAGAAGCATTAGAACTCTATTGCTACGATACCTAGACATCTGCAGACGCTATTTCCTAGCAAGGAAGTGTCGCATTTACATTCATTTGAAGTGTAGACGAGGAATACATGACACTGCGCAAATCATATTATATGTTACCATGTAACATAGAAATGAGATGCGATATCGCGTTTTAAGAAGCATTAGAACTCTATTGCTACGGTAGGTAGACGTTTGCAAACGCTACTTCCTTGCAAGGATGTGTCGCATTTACATTCATTTGAAGTGTAGACGAGGAATACATAACACTTCGCAAATCATATTATATCTTACCATGAAACATAGAAATGAGATGCGATATCGCGTCTTTGAGAATCATAAGAACTCTATTGCACGATACGTAGACATCTGCAAACACTACTTCCTTACATGGAAGTGTCGCATTTACATTCATTTGACGTGTAGACGAGGAATACATGACACTTCGCAAATCATATTATATCTTACCATGAAACATAGAAATGAGATGCGATATCGCGTTTTAAGAATCATAAGAACTCTATTGCTACGATACGTAGACATCTGCAAACGCTATTTCCTTGCAAGGAAGTGTCGCATTTACATTCATTTGAAGTGTAGACGAGGAATGCATAACACTTCGCAAATCATCTTATATCTTACGATGAAATATAGAAATGAGATGCGATATCGCGTTTTAAGAAGCATTAGAACTCTATTGCTACGATAGGTAGACGTTTGCAAACGCTATTTCCTTGCAAGGAAGTGTCGCATTTACATTCATTTGAAGTGCAGTCGAGGAATACATAACACTTCGCAAATCATATTATATCTTACCATGATACATAGAAATGAGATGCGATATCGCGTTTTAAGAATCATAAGAACTCTATTGCTACGATACGTAGACATCTGCAAACGCTCTTTCCATGCAAGGAAGTTTCGCATTTACATTCATTTGAAGTGTAGACGAGGAATACATAACACTTCGCGAATCATATTATATCTTACCATGAAACATAGAAATGAGATGCGATATCGCGTTTTAAGAAGCAATAGAACTCTATTGCTACGATACCTAGACATCTGCAGACGCTATTTCAAAGCAAGGAAGTGTCGCATTTACATTCATTTGAAGTGTAGACGAGGAATACATAACACTTCGCAAATCATATTATATCTTGCCATGAAATATAGAAATGAGATGAGATATCGCGTTTTAAGAAGCATTAGAACTCTATTGCTACGATGGGTAGACGTTTGCAAACGCTACTTCCTTGCAAGGATGTGTCGCATTTACATTCATTTGAAGTGTAGGCGAGGAATACATAACACTTCGCAAATCATATTATATCTTACCATGATACATAGAAATGAGATGCGATATCGCGTTTTAAGAATCATAAGAACTCTTTTGCTACGATAGGTAGACGTTTGCAAACACTATTTCCTTGCAAGGAAGTGTCGCATTTACATTCATTTGAAGTGTAGACGAGGAATACATAACACTTCGCAAATCATATTATATCTTACCATGAAACATAGAAATGAGATGCGATATCGCGTTTTAAGTAGCAATTGAACTCTATTGCTACGATACGTAGACATCTGCAAACGCTATTTGCTTGTAAGGAAGTGTCGCATTTACATTCATTTGAAGTGTAGACGAGGAATACATAACACTTCGCAAATCATATTATATCTTACCATGAAATATAGAAATGAGATGCGATATCGCGTTATAAGAAGCATTAGAACTCTATTGCTACGATAGGTAGACGTTTGCAAACGCCATTTCCTTGCAAGGATGTGTCGCATTTACATTCATTTGAAGTGTAGACGAGGAATACATAACACTTCGTAAATCATATTATATCTTACCATGAAACATAGAAATGAGATGCGATATCGCCTTTTAAGAAGCATTAGAACTCTATTGCTACTATACCTAGACATCTGCAGACGCTATTTCCTAGCAAGGAAGTGTCGCATTTACATTCATTTGAAGTGTAGACGAGGAATGCATAACACTTCGCAAATCATCTTATATCTTACGATGAAATATAGAAATGAGATGCGATATCGCGTTTTAAGAAGCATTAGAACTCTATTGCTACGATAGGTAGACGTTTGCAAACGCTATTTCCTTGCAAGGAAGTGTCGCATTTACATTCATTTGAAGTGCAGTCGAGGAATACATAACACTTCGCAAATCATATTATATCTTACCATGATACATAGAAATGAGATGCGATATCGCGTTTTAAGAATCATAAGAACTCTATTGCTACGATACGTAGACATCTGCAAACGCTCTTTCCATGCAAGGAAGTTTCGCATTTACATTCATTTGAAGTGTAGACGAGGAATACATAACACTTCGCGAATCATATTATATCTTACCATGAAACATAGAAATGAGATGCGATATCGCGTTTTAAGAAGCAATAGAACTCTATTGCTACCACACGTAGACATTTGCAAACGCTATTTGCTTGCAAGGAAGTGTCGCATTTACATTCATTTGAAGTGTAGACGAGGAATACATAACACTTCGCAAATCATATTATATCTTACCATGAAATATAGAAATGGGATGCGATATCGCGTTTTAAGAAGCATTCGAACTCTATTGCTACGATAGGTAGACGTTTGCAAACGCTATTACCCTGCAAGGAAGTGTCGGAATTACATTCATTTGAAGTGCAGACGAGGAATACACAACACTTCGCAAATCATATTAAATCTTACTATGATACATAGAAATGAGATGCGATATCGCGTTTTAAGAATCATAAGAACTCTATTGCTACGATACGTAGACATCTGCAAGCGCTATTTCCTTGCAAGGAAGTGTCGCATTTACATTCATTTGAAGTGTAGACGAGGAATACATAACACTTCGCAAATCATATTATATCTTACCATGAAACATAGAAATGAAACGCGGTATCGCGTTTTAAGAAGCATTAGAACTCTATTGCTACGATACCTAGACATCTGCAGACGCTATTTCCTAGCAAGGAAGTGTCGCATTTACATTCATTTGAAGTGTAGACGAGGAATACATTACACTTCGCAAATCATATTATATCTTACCATGAAATATAGAAATGAGATGCGATATCGCGTTTTAAGAAGCATTAGAACTCTATTGCTACGATAGGTAGACGTTTGCAAACGCTATTTCCATGCAAGGATGAGTCTCATTTACATTCATTTGAAGTGTAGACGAGGAATACATAACACTTCGTAAATCATATTATATCTTACCATGAAACATAGAAATGAGATGCGATATCGCCTTTTAAGAAGCATTAGAACTCTATTGCTACGATACCTAGACATCTGCAGACGCTATTTCCTAGCAAGGAAGTGTCGCATTTACATTCATTTGAAGTGTAGACGAGGAATACATTACACTGCGCAAATCATATTATATGTTACCATGTAACATAGAAATGAGATGCGATATCGCGTTTTAAGAAGCATTAGAACTCTATTGCTACGGTAGGTAGACGTTTGCAAACGCTACTTCCTTGCAAGGATGTGTCGCATTTACATTCATTTGAAGTGTAGACGAGGAATACATAACACTTCGCAAATCATATTATATCTTACCATGAAACATAGAAATGAGATGCGATATCGCGTCTTTGAGAATCATAAGAACTCTATTGCACGATACGTAGACATCTGCAAACACTACTTCCTTACATGGAAGTGTCGCATTTACATTCATTTGACGTGTAGACGAGGAATACATGACACTTCGCAAATCATATTATATCTTACCATGAAACATAGAAATGAGATGCGATATCGCGTTTTAAGAATCATAAGAACTCTATTGCTACGATACGTAGACATCTGCAAACGCTATTTCCTTGCAAGGAAGTGTCGCATTTACATTCATTTGAAGTGTAGACGAGGAATGCATAACACTTCGCAAATCATCTTATATCTTACGATGAAATATAGAAATGAGATGCGATATCGCGTTTTAAGAAGCATTAGAACTCTATTGCTACGATAGGTAGACGTTTGCAAACGCTATTTCCTTGCAAGGAAGTGTCGCATTTACATTCATTTGAAGTGCAGTCGAGGAATACATAACACTTCGCAAATCATATTATATCTTACCATGATACATAGAAATGAGATGCGATATCGCGTTTTAAGAAGCATTAGAACTCTATTGCTACGATAGGTAGACGTTTGCAAACGCTATTCCCATGCAAGTATGTGTCGCATTTACATTCAGTTGAAGTGTAGACGAGGAATACATAACACTTCGTAAATCATATTATATCTTACCATGAAACATAGAAATGAGATGCGCTATCGCCTTTTAAGAAGCATTAGAACTCTATTGCTACGATTCCTAGACATCTGCAGTCGCTATTTCCTAGCAAGGAAGTGTCGCATTTACATTCATTTGAAGTGTAGACGAGGAATGCATATCACTTCGCAAATCATCTTATATCTTACGATGAAATATAGAAATGAGATGCGATATCGCGTTTTAAGAATCATAAGAACTCTATTGCTACGATACGTAGACATCTGCAAACGCTATTTCCTTGCAAGGAAGTGTCGCATTTTCATTCATTTGAAGTGTAGATGAGGAATACATGACACTTCGCAAATCATATTATATGTTACCATGTAACATAGAAATGAGATGCGATATCGCGTTTTAAGAAGCATTAGAACTCTATTGCTACGGTAGGTAGACGTTTGCAAACGCTACTTCCTTGCAAGGATGTGTCGCATTTACATTCATTTGAAGTGTAGAGGAGGAATACATAACACTTCGCAAATCATATTATATCTTACCATGAAACATAGAAATGAGATGCGATATCGCGTTTTAAGAATCATAAGAACTGTATTGCTACGATACGTAGACATCTGCAAACGCTATTTCCTTGCAAGGAAGTGTCGCATTTACATTCATTTGAGGTGTAGACGAGGAATACATGACACTTCGCAAATCATATTATATCTTACCATGAAACATAGAAATGAGATGCGATATCGCGTTTTAAGAATCATAAGAACTCTATTGCTACGATACGTAGACATCTGCAAACGCTATTTCCTTGCAAGGAAGTGTCGCATTTTCATTTATTTGAAGTGTAGATGAGGAATACATGACACTTCGCAAATCATATTATATGTTACCATGTAACATAGAAATGAGATGCGATATCGCGTTTTAAGAAGCATTAGAACTCTATTGCTACGGTAGGTAGACGTTTGCAAACGCTACTTCCTTGCAAGGATGTGTCGCATTTACATTCATTTGAAGTGTAGACGAGGAATACATAACACTTCGCAAATCATATTATATCTTACCATGAAACATAGAAATGAGATGCGATATCGCGTCTTTGAGAATCATAAGAACTCTATTGCACGATAC
Organism: Xylocopa sonorina; assembly: GCF_050948175.1. NCBI lineage: Eukaryota > Metazoa > Arthropoda > Insecta > Hymenoptera > Apidae > Xylocopa > Xylocopa sonorina. Next base: position 542,624 of record NW_027490192.1, on the reverse strand, counting down.
GTAGACATCTGCAAACACTACTTCCTTACATGGAAGTGTCGCATTTACATTCATTTGACGTGTAGACGAGGAATACATGACACTTCGCAAATCATATTATATCTTACCATGAAACATAGAAATGAGATGCGATATCGCGTTTTAAGAATCATAAGAACTCTATTGCTACGATACGTAGACATCTGCAAACGCTATTTCCTTGCAAGGAAGTGTCGCATTTACATTCATTTGAAGTGCAGACGAGAAATACATAACACGTCGCAAATCATATTATATCTTACCATGAAATATAGAAATGAGATGCGATATCGCGTTTTAAGAAGCATTAGAACTCTATTGCTACGATAGGTAGACGTTTGCAAACGCTATTTTCTTGCAAGGAAGTGTCGCATTTACATTCAATTGAAGTGTAGGCGAGGAATACATAACACTTCGCAAATCATATTATATCTTACCATGATACATAGAAATGAGATGCGATATCGCGTTTTAAGAATCATAAGAACTCTATTGCTACGATACGTAGACATCTGCAAACGCTAATTACTTGCAAGGAAGTGTCGCATTTACATTCATTTGAAGTGTAGACGAGGACTACATAAAACTTCGCAAATCATATTATATCTTACCATGAAACATAGAAATGAGATGCGATATCGCGTTTTAAGTAGCAATTGAACTCTATTGCTACGATACGTAGACATCTGCAAACGCTATTTGCTTGTAAGGAAGTGTCGCATTTACATTCATTTGAAGTGTAGACGAGGAATACATAACACTTCGCAAATCATATTATATCTTACCATGAAATATAGAAATGAGATGCGATATCGCGTTATAAGAAGCATTAGGACTCTATTGCTACGATAGGTAGACGTTTGCAAACGCTATTTCCTTGCAAGGATGTGTCGCATTTACATTCATTTGAAGTGTAGACGAGGAATACATAACACTTCGTAAATCATATTATATCTTACCATGAAACATAGAAATGAGATGCGATATAGCCTTTTAAGAAGCATTAGAACTCTATTGCTACGATACCTAGACATCTGCAGACGCTATTTCCTAGCAAGGAAGTGTCGCATTTACATTCATTTGAAGTGTAGACGAGGAATGCATAACACTTCGCAAATCATCTTATATCTTACGATGAAATATAGAAATGAGATGCGATATCGCGTTTTAAGAAGCATTAGAACTCTATTGCTACGATAGGTAGACGTTTGCAAACGCTATTTCCTTGCAAGGAAGTGTCGCATTTACATTCATTTGAAGTGCAGTCGAGGAATACATAACACTTCGCAAATCATATTATATCTTACCATGATACATAGAAATGAGATGCGATATCGCGTTTTAAGAATCATAAGAACTCTATTGCTACGATACGTAGACATCTGCAAACGCTCTTTCCATGCAAGGAAGTTTCGCATTTACATTCATTTGAAGTGGAGACGAGGAATACATAACACTTCGCGAATCATATTATATCTTACCATGAAACATAGAAATGAGATGCGATATCGCGTTTTAAGAAGCAATAGAACTCTATTGCTACCACACGTAGACATTTGCAAACGCTATTTGCTTGCAAGGAAGTGTCGCATTTACATTCATTTGAAGTGTAGACGAGGAATACATAACACTTCGCAAATCATATTATATCTTACCATGAAATATAGAAATGGGATGCGATATCGCGTTTTAAGAAGCATTCGAACTCTATTGCTACGATAGGTAGACGTTTGCAAACGCTATTACCCTGCAAGGAAGTGTCGGATTTACATTCATTTGAAGTGCAGACGAGGAATACATAACACTTCGCAAATCATATTAAATCTTACTATGATACATAGAAATGAGATGCGATATCGCGTTTTAAGAATCATAAGAACTCTATTGCTACGATACGTAGACATCTGCAAGCGCTATTTCCTTGCAAGGAAGTGTCGCATTTACATTCATTTGAAGTGTAGACGAGGAATGCATAACACTTCGCAAATCATATTATATCTTACCATGAAACATAGAAATGAAACGCGATATCGCGTTTTAAGAAGCATTAGAACTCTATTGCTACGATACCTAGACATCTGCAGACGCTATTTCCTAGCAAGGAAGTGTCGCATTTACATTCATTTGAAGTGTAGACGAGGAATACATAACACTTCGCAAATCATATTATATCTTACCATGAAACATAGAAATGAGATGCGATATCGCGTTTTAAGAATCATAAGAACTCTATTGCTACGATACGTAGACATCTGCAAACGCTATTTCCTTGCAAGGAAGTGTCGCATTTACATTCATTTGAGGTGTAGACGAGGAATACATGACACTTCGCAAATCATATTATATCTTACCATGAAACATAGAAATGAGATGCGATATCGCGTTTTAAGAATCATAAGAACTCTATTGCTACGATACGTAGACATCTGCAAACGCTATTTCCTTGCAAGGAAGTGTCGCATTTACATTCATTTGAAGTGTAGACGAGGAATACATGACACTGCGCAAATCATATTATATCTTACCATGAAACACAGAAATGAGATGCGATATCGCGTTTTAAGAATCATAAGAACTCTATTGCTACGATACGTAGACATCTGCAAACGCTATTTCCTTGCAAGGAAGTGTCGCATTTACATTCATTTGAAGTGTAGACGAGGAATACATAAAACTTCGCAAATCATATTATATCTTACCATGAAACATAGAAATGAGATGCGATATCGCGTTTTAAGTAGCAATTGAACTCTATTGCTACGATACGTAGACATCTGCAAACGCTATTTGCTTGTAAGGAAGTGTCGCATTTACATTCATTTGAAGTGTAGACGAGGAATACATAACACTTCGCAAATCATATTATATCTTACCATGAAATATAGAAATGAGATGCGATATCGAGTTATAAGAAGCATTAGAACTCTATTGCTACGATAGGTAGACGTTTGCAAACGCTATTTCCTTGCAAGGATGTGTCGCATTTACATTCATTTGAAGTGTAGACGAGGAATACATAACACTTCGTAAATCATATTATATCTTACCATGAAACATAGAAATGAGATGCGATATCGCCTTTTAAGAAGCATTATAACGCTATTGCTACGATACCTAGACATCTGCAGACGCTATTTCCTAGCAAGGAAGTGTCGCATTTACATTCATTTGAAGTGTAGACGAGGAATGCATAACACTTCGCGAATCATCTTATATCTTACGATGAAATATAGAAATGAGATGCGATATCGCGTTTTAAGAAGCATTAGAACTCTATTGCTACGATAGGTAGACGTTTGCAAACGCTATTTCCTTGCAAGGAAGTGTCGCATTTACATTCATTTGAAGTGCAGTCGAGGAATACATAACACTTCGCAAATCATATTATATCTTACCATGATACATAGAAATGAGATGCGATATCGCGTTTTAAGAATCAGAAGAACTCTATTGCTACGATACGTAGACATCTGCAAACGCTCGTTCCATGCAAGGAAGTTTCGCATTTACATTCATTTGAAGTGTAGACGAGGAATACATAACACTTCGCGAATCATATTATATCATACCATGAAACATAGAAATGAGATGCGATATCGCGTTTTAAGAAGCAATAGAACTCTATTGCTACCACACGTAGACATTTGCAAACGCTATTTGCTTGCAAGGAAGTGTCGCATTTACATTCATTTGAAGTGTAGACGAGGAATAAATAACACTTCGCAAATCATATTATATCTTACCATGAAATATAGAAATGGGATGCGATATCGCGTTTTAAGAAGCATTCGAACTCTATTGCTACGATAGGTAGACGTTTGCAAACGCTATTACCCTGCAAGGAAGTGTCGGATTTACATTCATTTGAAGTGCAGACGAGGAATACATAACACTTCGCAAATCATATTAAATCTTACTATGATACATAGAAATGAGATGCGATATCGCGTTTTAAGAATCATAAGAACTCTATTGCTACGATACGTAGACATCTGCAAGCGCTATTTCCTTGCAAGGAAGTGTCGCATTTACATTCATTTGAAGTGTAGACGAGGAATACATAACACTTCGCAAATCATATTATATCTTACCATGAAACATAGAAATGAAACGCGATATCGCGTTTTAAGAAGCATTAGAAATCTATTGCTACGATACCTAGACATCTGCAGACGCTATTTCCTAGCAAGGAAGTGTCGCATTTACATTCATTTGAAGTGTAGACGAGGAATACATGACACTGCGCAAATCATATTATATCTTACCATGAAACACAGAAATGAGATGCGATATCGCGTTTTAGGGATCATTGTAACGTCAGGCGTACCGCCTGCCACCCTCCGGCGTCCACCTCATCATCCCCAGCATCCGTATCCGGAGCCCCTGCACACGGGCCACCCGCCGACTCGCCGTCCCTACGGAAGGAGACAAAGGTACGAGAGGGAAGAGGGATGCAGCATGCCGCGCCCACGCGCGATCTCCACACACGAGGGGGAGGACTTCACCCCGTATTACGAGGGCGAGGAGCTCTCCGACACATACTGGGTCGAATCCCCAGCGATCACGAAGCCCTATACGTACTTCTCGTACATGTGGGATTAGAATAAGCACACTACTCATATATGTACATACACACCAACACACACCTAGATTTAAGTAAATATATGTATATATTTTATTCATGCACGGTTATGTTCCGTGCACTCGCGCGCACACTCGACGCTCGCGGCTCACGCTTAACGCGGGCCGCGCCCCACTCCGAACGGCCGCCCCACCACGAGGGCCGAGCGGCCGCCCTACTCCGACCGTCCGCCCCACCGCAAGGGCCCAGCGACTCGCGCGCCGCGCGACCCGAGGAGGTCGCGGACGCGAGATCCGAGAGTCAGTTCGTATCTCACCTCCGAACCGAAGAGTTCGTATCTCATCTCCGAACCGAGGAGTTCTAATCCAGCATCCGAACGATGCACTTCCGATCCGAGCAATAGGCTCATTCGCAACGAGCAATTAGCTCTAATGCATTCGTCTCTATCCATACTCCCATAGCGGAGTCCATTCGATACTTTATACTATTTCTAATTCTCATTGTAATCGCTAGTCAGTAACTTAGAATTTAGTCAAGTGTATCTAGTATAGTGAAATCATAGAATATAGTTTATTTTTACCAGATTCAAAGTATCTTTATTCGAGTTCAAATACAATTCCTTAATTCTAATCCACGGGTACGCTCGCGATTATTCTAATTCTATATCTCATCTACGATAGTCTTGAGGCTCGACGACTAGAGCGAACCAGCGCTTAGTTGCTCCATCCTCACTTCTACCGTGTACAGAATATCTTGGGCCCAGGTCGATCCCGGTAAGCTAGAGCGAACCAACGCTTAGCCGCGCCGTACTCAACCGAAGTTCAAGTATCCTCGATGAGCCTTGCACCTCCGACAAAGCGTACACGACGCGCGGGGAGGAGAGAGTTCATTCGTCGTCTCGCTCGGGAATACGTGGGTGATGCACCAGAATATTCAATTTCCTACGTTCGAGTCCTGGTTCCTGTGAAGGAGGTTTCCTTCGCCGCACGACCCGTACGAGTCGCCAATCATCAGGGCCAAACGCCGATACCTGCCAGCCGGAGTCAACCCGCCTGGACGCTTATTCCCGTAGACGTACCTCCGTTCCAGCCGTACGCCGCCGCCATCCCGGTTGCGGATCCAAGGCGCTCCAGGTACCTGGAAAGAGAAATCAGACAGCGGAATCAAGCCTTCGCAAGGTAAGTTTAGTGTTAGTTACCGTTTTATCGAGTCCGAAACGCCAACGAACCCGGTCCGGACGCAATTCGCGTTATTTTCGGGAACGGTTACGACTTTGTGCCACCGTTGCGAGCGCAACCGCACCTCGGGACGTGACATCATAAGAACTCTATTGCTACGATACGTAGACATCTGCAAACACTATTTCCTTACATGGAAGAGTCGCATTTACATTCATTTGACGTGTAGACGAGGAATACATGACACTTCGCAAATCATATTATATCTTACCATGAAACATAGAAATGAGATGCGATATCGCGTTTTAAGAATCATAAGAACTCTATTGCTACGATACGTAGACATCTGCAAACGCTATTTCCTTGCAAGGAAGTGTCGCATTTACATTCATTTGAGGTGTAGACGAGGAATACATGACACTTCGCAAATCATATTATATCTTACCATGAAACATAGAAATGAGATGCGATATCGCGTTTTAAGAATCATAAGAACTCTATTGCTACGATACGTAGACATCTGCAAACGCTATTTCCTTGCAAGGAAGTGTCGCATTTACATTCATTTGAATCGTAGACGAGGAATGCATAACACTTCGCAATGAATATTATATCTTATCATGAAACATAGATATGAGATGCAATATCTCGTTTTAAGAAGCATTTGAACTCTATTGCTTCGATACGAAGACATCTGCAAACGCTATTTCCTTGCACGGTAGTGTCGCATTTACATTCATTTGAAGTGTAGACGAGGAATACATAACACTTCGCAAATCATATTATACCTTACCATGAAACATAGAAATGAGATGCGATATCCCGTTTTAAGAAACATTAGAAATCTATTGCTTCGATACGTAGACATCTGCAAACGCTCTTACCTTGCAAGGAAGTGTCGCATTTACATTCATTTGAAGTGTAGACGAGGAATACGTAACACTTCGCAAATCATATTATATCTTACCATGAAACATAGAAATGAGATGCGATATCGCGTTTTAAGAAGAATTAGAACACTATTGCTACGATAGGTAGACATTTGCAAACGCTATTTCGTTGCAAGAAAGTGTCGCATTTACATTCATTTGAATCGTAGACGAGGAATGCATAACACTTCGCAATGAATATTATATCTTATCATGAAATATAGACGTGAAATGCAATATCTCGTTTTAAGAAGCATTTGAACTCTATTGCTACGATAAGTAGACATCTGCAAACGCAATTTCCTTGCAAGGAAGTGTCGCATTTACATTCATTTGAATCGTAGACGAAGAATGCATAATACTTCGCAAATCATATTATATCTTACCATGAAACATAGAAATGAGATGCGATATCGCGTTTTAAGAATCATAAGGACTCTATTGCTACGATACGTAGACATCTGCAAACGCTATCTCCTTGCAAGGTAGTGTCGCATTTACATTCATTTGAATCGTAGACGAGGAATGCATAACACTTCGCAATGAATATTATATCTTATCATGAAACATAGATATGAGATGCAATATCTCGTTTTAAGAAGCATTTGAACTCTATTGCTTCTATACGAAGACATCTGCAAACGCTATTTCCTTGCACGGTAGTGTCGCATTTACATTCATTTGAAGTGTAGACGAGGAATACATAACACTTCGCAAATCATATTATACCTTACCATGAAACATAGAAATGAGATGCGATATCCCGTTTTAAGAAACATTAGAACTCTATTGCTACCACACGTAGACATTTGCAAACGCTATTTGCTTGCAAGGAAGTGTCGCATTTACATTCATTTGAAGTGTAGACGAGGAATACATAACACTTCGCAAATCATATTATATCTTACCATGAAACATAGAAATGAGATGCGATATCGCGTTTTAAGAAGAATTAGAACACTATTGCTACGATAGGTAGACATTTGCAAACGCTATTTCTTTGCAAGGAAGTGTCGCATTTACATTCATTTGAATAGTAGACGAGGAATGCTTAACACTTCGCAATGAATATTATATCTTATCATGAAACATAGACGTGAAATGCAATATCTCGTTTTAAGAAGCATTTGAACTCTATTGCTTTGATACGTAGACATCTGCAAACGCTATTTCCTTGCAAGGAAGTGTCGCATTTACATTCATTTGAAGTGTAGACGGGGAATATATAACACTTCGCAAATCATATTATATCTTACCATGAAACATAGAAATGAGATGCGATATCGCGTTTTAAGAAGCATTAGTACTCTATTGCTACGATAGGTAGACATCTGCAAACGCTATTTCCTTGCAAGGAAGTGTCGCATTCACATTCATTTGAAGTGTAGACGAGGAATACATGACACTTCGCAAATCATATTATATCTTACCATGAAATATAGAAATGAGATGCGATATCACGTTTTCAGAAGCATTAGAAATCTATTGCTACGATACATAGACATCCGCAAACGCTATTTCCTTGCAAGGAAGTGTCGCATTCACATTCATTTGAAGTGTAGACGAGGAATACATGACACTTCGCAAATCATATTATATCTTACCATGAAACATAGAAATGAGATGCGATATCGCGTTTTAAGAAGCATTAGAACTCTATTGCTACGATAGGTAGACATCTGCAAACGCTATTTCCTTACAAGGAAGTGTCGCATTTACATTCATTTGAAGTGTAGACGAGGAATACATAACCCTTCGCAAATCATATTATATCTTACCATGAAACATAGAAATGAGATGCGGTATCGCGTTTTAAGAATCATAAGAACTCTATTGCTACGATACCTAGACATCTGCAGACGCTATTTCCTAGCAAGGAAGTGTCGGATTTACATGCATTTGAAGTGTAGACGAGGAATACATAAGACTTCGCAAATCATACTACATCTTACCATGAAACATAGAAATAAGATGCGATATCGCGTTTTAAGAAGCACTCGAACTCTATTGCTACGATACCTAGACATCTGCAGACGCTATTTCCTAGCAAGGAAGTGTCGCATTTACATTCATTTGAAGTGTAGACGAGGAATACATGATACTTCGCAAATCATATTATATCTTACCATGAAACATAGAAATGAGATGCGATATCGCGTTTTAAGAAGCATTAGAACTCTATTGCTACGATAGGTAGACATCTGCAAACGCTATTTCCTTGCAAGGAAGTGTCGCATTTACATTCATTTGAAGTGTAGACGAGGAATACATAACACTTCGCAAATCATATTATATCTTACCATGAAACATAGAAATGAGATGCGATATCGCGTTTTAAGAAGAACTAGAACACTATTGCTACGATAGGTAGACATTTGCAAACGCTATTCCCTTGCAAGGAAGTGTCGCGTTTACATTCATTTGAATCGTAGACGAGGAATGCATAACACTTCGCAATGAATGTTATATCTTATCATGAAACATATATATGGGATGCAATATCTCGTTTTAAGAAGCATTTGAACTCTATTGCTTCGATACGTAGACATCTGCAAACGCTATTTCCTTGCAAGGAAGTGTCGCATTTACACTCATTTGAAGTGTAGACGAGGAATACATAACACTTCGCAAATCATATTATATCTTACCATGAAACATAGAAATGAGATGCGATATCGCGATTTAAGAAGAATTAGAACACTCTTGCTACGATAGGTAGACATTTGCAAACGCTATTCCCTTGCAAGGAAGTGTCGCATTTACATTCACTTGAATCTTAGACGAGGAATGCATAACACTTCGCAATGAATATTATATCTTATCATGAAACATAGATATGAAATGCAATATCTCGTTTTAAGAAGCATTTGAACTCTATTGCTTTGATACGTAGACATCTGCAAACGCTATTTCCTTGCACGGTAGTGTCGCATTTACATTCATTTGAAGTGTAGACGAGGAATACATAACACTTCGCAAGTCATATTATATCTTGCCATGAGACATAGAAATGGGATGCGATATCGCGTTTTGAGAAGCATTACAACTCTATTGCTACGATACCTAGACATCTGCAGACGCTATTTCCTAGCAAGGAAGTGTCGCATTTACATTCATTTGAAGTGTAGACGAGGAATACATAACACTTCGCAAATCATATTATACCTTACCATGAAACATAGAAATGAGATGCGATATCCCGTTTTAAGAAACATTAGAAATCTATTGCTTCGATACGTAGACATCTGCAAACGCTCTTACCTTGCAAGGAAGTGTCGCATTTACATTCATTTGAAGTGTAGACGAGGAATACATAACACTTCGCAAATCATACTACATCTTACCATGAAACATAGAAATAAGATGCGATATCGCGTTTTAAGAAGCACTCGAACTCTATTGCTACGATACCTAGACATCTGCAGACGCTATTTCCTAGCAAGGAAGTGTCGCATTTACATTCATTTGAAGTGTAGACGAGGAATACATGATACTTCGCAAATCATATTATATCTTACCATGAAACATAGAAATGAGATGCGATGTCGCGTTTTAAGAAGCATTAGAACTCTATTGCTACGATAGGTAGACATCTGCAAACGCTATTTCCTTGCAAGGAAATGTCGCATTTACATTCATTTGAAGTGTAGACGAGGAATACATAACACTTCGCAAATCATATTATATCTTACCATGAAACATAGATATGAGATGCGATATCGCGTTTTAAGAATCATAAGAACTCTATTGCTACGGTACGTAGACATCTGCAAACGCTATTTCCTTGCAAGGAAGTGTCGCATTTACATTCATTTGAAGTGTAGACGAGGAATACATAACACTTCGCAAATCATATTATATCTTACCATGAAACATAGAAATGAGATGCGATATCGCGTTTTAAGAAGAATTAGAACACTATTGCTACGATAGGTAGACATTTGCAAACGCTATTTCGTTGCAAGGAAGTGTCGCATTTACATTCATTTGAATCGTAGACGGGGAATGCATAACACTTCGCAATGAATATTATATCTTATCATGAAACATAGACGTGAAATGCAATATCTCGTTTTAAGAAGCATTTGAACTCTATTGCTTTGATACGTAGACATCTGCAAACGCTATTTCCTTGCACGGAAGTGTCGCATTTACATTCATTTGAAGTGTAGACGAGGAATACGTGATACTTCGCAAATCATATTATATCTTACCATGAAACATAGGAATCAGATGCGATACCACGTTTTAATAAGCATTAGAAATCTATTGCTACGATACATAGACATCTGCAAACGCTATTTCCTTGCAAGGAAGTGTCGCATTTACATTCATTTGAAGTGTAGACGGGGAATATATAACACTTCGCAAATCATATTATATCTTACCATGAAACATAGAAATGAGATGCGATATCGCGTTTTAAGAAGCATTAGAACTCTATTGCTACGATACCTAGACATCTGCAGACGCTATTTCCTAGCAAGGAAGTGTCGGATTTACATGCATTTGAAGTGTAGACGAGGAATACATAAGACTTCGCAAATCATACTACATCTTACCATGAAACATAGAAATAAGATGCGATATCGCGTTTTAAGAAGCACTCGAACTCTATTGCTACGATACCTAGACATCTGCAGACGCTATTTCCTAGCAAGGAAGTGTCGCATTTACATTCATTTGAAGTGTAGACGAGGAATACATAACACTTCGCAAATCATATTATATCTTATCATGAAACATAGATATGAGATGCAATATCTCGTTTTATGAAGCATTTGAACTCTATTGCTTCGATACGTAGACATCTGCAAACGCTATTTCGTTGCAAGGAAGTGTCGCATTTACATTCATTTGAAGTGTAGACGAGGAATACATAACACTTCGCAAATCATATTATACCTTACCATGAAACATAGAAATGAGATGCGATATCCCGTTTTAAGAAACATTAGAAATCTATTGCTTCGATACGTAGACATCTGCAATCGCTCTTTCCTTGCAAGGAAGTGTCGCATTTACATTCATTTGAATTGTAGACGAGGAATACATAACACTTCGCAAATCATATTATATCTTACCATGAAACATAGAAATGAGATGCGATATCGCGTTTTAAGAAGAATTAGAACACTATTGCTACGATGGGTAGACATTTGAAAACGCTATTTCCTAGCAAGGAAGTGTCGCATTTACATTCATTTGAATCGTAGACGAGGAATGCATAACACTTCGCAATGAATATTATATCCTATCATGAAACATAGATATGAAATGCAATATCTCGTTTTAAGAAGCATTTGAACTCTATTGCTTCGATACGTAGACATCTGCAATCGCTATTTCCTTGCAAGGAAGTGTCGGATTTACATTCATTTGAAGCGTAGACGAGGAATACATAACACTTCGCAAATCATATTATATCTTACCATGAAACATAGAAATGAGATGCGATATCGCGATTTAAGAAGAATTAGAACTCTATTGCTACGATAGGTAGACATTTGCAAACGCTATTCCCTTGCAAGGAAGTGTCGCATTTACATTCATTTGAAGTGTGGACGAGGAATACATGATACTTCGCAAATCATATTATATCTTACCATGAAACATAGAAATGAGGTGCGATATCGCGTTTTAAGAATCATAAGAACTCTATTGCTACGGTACGTAGACATCTGCAAACGCTATTTCCTTGCAAGGAAGTGTCGCATTTACATTCATTTGAAGTGTAGACGAGGAATACATGACACTTCGCAAATCATATTATATCTTACCATGAAATATAGAAATGAGATGCGATATCACGTTTTCAGAAGCATAAGAAATCTATTGCTTCGATACGTAGACATCTGCAAACGCTCTTACCTTGCAAGGAAGTGTCGCATTTACATTCATTTGAAGTGTAGACGAGGAATACATAACACTTCGCAAATCATATTATATCTTACCATGAAACATAGAAATGAGATGCGATATCGCGTTTTAAGAAGAATTAGAACACTATTGCTACGATAGGTAGACATTTGCAAACGCTATTTCGTTGCAAGGAAGTGTCGCATTTACATTCATTTGAATCGTAGACGGGGAATGCATAACACTTCGCAATGAATATTATATCTTATCATGAAACATAGACGTGAAATGCAATATCTCGTTTTAAGAAGCATTTGAACTCTATTGCTTTGATACGTAGACATCTGCAAACGCTATTTCCTTGCACGGAAGTGTCGCATTTACATTCATTTGAAGTGTAGACGAGGAATACGTGATACTTCGCAAATCATATTATATCTTACCATGAAACATAGGAATCAGATGCGATACCACGTTTTAATAAGCATTAGAAATCTATTGCTACGATACATAGACATCTGCAAACGCTATTTCCTTGCAAGGAAGTGTCGCATTTACATTCATTTGAAGTGCAGACGGGGAATATATAACACTTCGCAAATCATATTATATCTTACCATGAAACATAGAAATGAGATGCGATATCGCGTTTTAAGAAGCATTAGAACTCTATTGCTACGATACCTAGACATCTGCAGACGCTATTTCCTAGCAAGGAAGTGTCGGATTTACATGCATTTGAAGTGTAGACGAGGAATACATAAGACTTCGCAAATCATACTACATCTTACCATGAAACATAGAAATAAGATGCGATATCGCGTTTTAAGAAGCACTCGAACTCTATTGCTACGATACCTAGACATCTGCAGACGCTATTTCCTAGCAAGGAAGTGTCGCATTTACATTCATATGAAGTGTAGACGAGGAATACATGATACTTCGCAAATCATATTATATCTTACCATGAAACATAGAAATGAGATGCGATATCGCGTTTTAAGAAGCATTAGAACTCTATTGCTACGATAGGTAGACATCTGCAAACGCTATTTCCTTGCAAGGAAGTGTCGCATTTACATTCATTTGAAGTGTAGACGAGGAATACATAACACTTCGCAAATCATACTACATCTTACCATGAAACATAGAAATAAGATGCGATATCGCGTTTTAAGAAGCACTAGAACTCTATTGCTACGATACCTAGACATCTGCAGACGCTATTTCCTAGCAAAGAAGTGTCGCATTTACATTCATTTGAAGTGTAGACGAGGAATACATGATACTTCGCAATGAATATTATATCTTATCATGAAACATAGATATGAGATGCAATATCTCGTTTTAAGAAGCATTTGAACTCTATTGCTTCGATACAAAGACATCTGCAAACGCTATTTCCTTGCAAGGAAGTGTCGCATTTACATTCATTTGAAGTGTAGACGAGGAATACATAACACTTCGCAATGAATATTATATCTTACCATGAAACATAGAAATGAGATGCGATATCGCGTTTTAAGAAGAACTAGAACACTATTGCTACGATAGGTAGACATTTGCAAACGCCATTCCCTTGCAAGGAAGTGTCGCGTTTACATTCATTTCAATCGTAGACGAGGAATGCAGAACACTTCGCAATGAATGTTATATCTTATCATGAAACATAGATATGAAATGCAATATCTCGTTTTAAGAAGCATTTGAACTCTATTGCTTTGATACGTAGACATCTGCAAACGCTATTTCCTTGCACGGTAGTGTCGCATTTACATTCATTTGAAGTGTAGACGAGGAATACATAACACTTCGCAAGTCATATTATATCTTGCCATGAGACATAGAAGTGGGATGCGATATCGCGTTTTGAGAAGCATTAGAACTCTATTGCTACGATACCTAGACATCTGCAGACGCTATTTCCTAGCAAGGAAGTGTCGCATTTACATTCATTTGAAGTGTAGACGAGGAATACATGATACTTCGCAAATCATATTATATCTTACCATGAAACATAGAAATGAGGTGCGATATCGCGTTTTAAGAATCATAAGTACTCTATTGCTACGATACGTAGACATCTGCAAACGCTATCTCCTTGCAAGGAAGTGTCGCATTTACATTCATTTGAATCGTAGACGAGGAATGCATAACACTTCGCAATGAATATTATATCTTATCATGAAACATATATATGGGATGCAATATCTCGTTTTAAGAAGCATTTGAACTCTATTGCTTCGATACGTAGACATCTGCAAACGCTATTTCCCTGCAAGGAAGTGTCGCATTTACACTCATTTGAAGTGTAGACGAGGAATACATAACACTTCGCAAATCATATTATATCTTACCATGAAACATAGAAATGAGATGCGATATCGCGATTTAAGAAGAATTAGAACTCTATTGCTACGATAGGTAGACATTTGCAAACGCTATTCCCTTGCAAGGAAGTGTCGCATTTACATTCATTTGAAGTGTGGACGAGGAATACATGATACTTCGCAAATCATATTATATCTTACCATGAAACATAGAAATGAGGTGCGATATCGCGTTTTAAGAATCATAATAACTCTATTGCTACGATACGTAGTCATCTGCAAACGCTATCTCCTTGCAAGGAAGTGTCGCTTTTACATTCATTTGAATCGTAGACGGGGAATGCATAACACTTCGCAATGAATATTATATCTTATCATGAAACATAGATATGAGATGCAATATCTCGTTTTATGAAGCATTTGAACTCTATTGCTTCGATACGTAGACATCTGCAAACGCTATTTCCTTGCAAGGAAGTGTCGCATTTACATTCATTTGAAGTGTAGACGAGGAATACATAACACTTCGCAAATCATATTATACCTTACCATGAAACATAGAAATGAGATGCGATATCCCGTTTTAAGAAACATTAGAAATCTATTGCTTCGATACGTAGACATCTGCAATCGCTCTTTCCTTGCAAGGAAGTGTCGCATTTACATTCATTTGAATTGTAGACGAGGAATACATAACACTTCGCAAACCATATTATATCTTACCATGAAACATAGAAATGAGATGCGATATCGCGTTTTAAGAAGAATTAGAACACTATTGCTACGATGGGTAGACATTTGAAAACGCTATTTCCTAGCAAGGAAGTGTCGCATTTACATTCATTTGAATCGTAGACGAGGAATGCATAACACTTCGCAATGAATATTATATCTTATCATGAAACATAGATATGAAATGCAATATCTCGTTTTAAGAAGCATTTGAACTCTATTGCTTCGATACGTAGACATCTGCAATCGCTATTTCCTAGCAAGGAAGTGTCGCATTTACATTCATTTGAATCGTAGACGAGGAATGCATAACACTTCGCAATGAATATTATATCTTATCATGAAACATAGATATGAAATGCAATATCTCGTTTTAAGAAGCATTTGAACTCTATTGCTTCGATACGTAGACATCTGCAATCGCTATTTCCTTGCAAGGAAGTGTCGGATTTACATTCATTTGAAGCGTAGACGAGGAATACATAACACTTCGCAAATCATACTACATCTTACCATGAAACCTAGAAATAAGATGCGATATCGCGTTTTAAGAAGCACTCGAACTCTATTGCTACGATACCTAGACATCTGCAGACGCTATTTCCTAGCAAGGAAGTGTCGCATTTACATTCATTTGAAGTGTAGACGAGGAATACATGATACTTCGCAAATCATATTATATCTTACCATGAAACATAGAACTGAGATGCGATATCGCGTTTTAAGTATCATAAGAACTCTATTGCTACGATAAGTAGACATCTGCAAACGCTATTTCCTTGCAAGGAAGTGTCGCATTTACATTCATTTGAATCGTAGACGAAGAATGCATAATACTTCGCAAATCATATTATATCTTACCATGAAACATAGAAATGAGATGCGATGTCGCGTTTTAAGAATCATAAGGACTCTATTGCTACGATACGTAGACATCTGCAAACGCTATTTCCTTGCACGGTAGTGTCGCATTTACATTCATTTGAAGTGTAGACGAGGAATACATAACATTTCGCAAATCATATTATACCTTACCATGAAGCATAGAAATAAGATGCGATATCGCGTTTTAAGAAGCACTCGAACTCTATTGCTACGATACCTAGACATCTGCAGACGCTATTTCCTAGCAAGGAAGTGTCGCATTTACATTCATTTGAAGTTTAGACGAGGAATACATGATACTTCGCAAATCATATTATATCTTACCATGAAACATAGAAATGAGATGCGATATCGCGTTTTAAGAAGCATTAGAACTCTATTGCTACGATAGGTAGACATCTGCAAACGCTATTTCCTTGCAAGGAAGTGTCGCATTCACATTCATTTGAAGTGTAGACGAGGAATACATGACACTTCGCAAATCATATTATATCTTACCATGAAATATAGAAATGAGATGCGATATCACGTTTTCAGAAGCATTAGAAATCTATTGTTACGATACATAGACATCTGCAAACGCTATTTCCTTGCAAGGAAGTGTCGCATTCACATTCATTTGAAGTGTAGACGAGGAATACATGACACTTCGCAAATCATATTATATCTTACCATGAAACATAGAAATGAGATGCGATATCGCGTTTTAAGAAGCATTAGAACTCTATTGCTACGATAGGTAGACATCTGCAAACGCTATTTCCTTGCAAGGAAGTGTCGCATTTACATTCATTTGAAGTGTAGACGAGGAATACATAACACTTCGCAAATCATACTACATCTTACCATGAAACATAGAAATAAGATGCGATATCGCGTTTTAAGAAGCACTAGAACTCTATTGCTACGATACCTAGACATCTGCAGACGCTATTTCCTAGCAAAGAAGTGTCGCATTTACATTCATTTGAAGTGTAGACGAGGAATACATGATACTTCGCAATGAATATTATATCTTATCATGAAACATAGATATGAGATGCAATATCTCGTTTTAAGAAGCATTTGAACTCTATTGCTTCGATACAAAGACATCTGCAAACGCTATTTCCTTGCAAGGAAGTGTCGCATTTACATTCATTTGAAGTGTAGACGAGGAATACATAACACTTCGCAATGAATATTATATCTTACCATGAAACATAGAAATGAGATGCGATATCGCGTTTTAAGAAGAACTAGAACACTATTGCTACGATAGGTAGACATTTGCAAACGCTATTCCCTTGCAAGGAAGTGTCGCGTTTACATTCATTTGAATCGTAGACGAGGAATGCATAACACTTCGCAATGAATGTTATATCTTATCATGAAACATAGATATGAAATGCAATATCTCGTTTTAAGAAGCATTTGAACTCTATTGCTTTGATACGTGGACATCTGCAAACGCTATTTCCTTGCACGGTAGTGTCGCATTTACATTCATTTGAAGTGTAGACGAGGAATACATAACACTTCGCAAGTCATATTATATCTTGCCATGAGACATAGAAATGGGATGCGATATCGCGTTTTGAGAAGCATTAGAACTCTATTGCTACGATACCTAGATATCTGCAGACGCTATTTCCTAGCAAGGAAGTGTCGCATTTACATTCATTTGAAGTGTAGACGAGGAATACATGATACTTCGCAAATCAAATTATATCTTACCATGAAACATAGAAATGAGGTGCGATATCGCGTTTTAAGAATCATAAGAACTCTATTGCTACGATACGTAGACATCTGCAAACGCTATCTCCTTGCAAGGAAGTGTCGCATTTACATTCATTTGAATCGTAGACGAGGAATGCATAACACTTCGCAATGAATATTATATCTTATCATGAAACATATATATGGGATACAATATCTCGTTTTAAGAAGCATTTGAACTCTATTGCTTCGATACGTAGACATCTGCAAACGCTATTTCCTTGCAAGGAAGTGTCGCATTTACACTCATTTGAAGTGTAGACGAGGAATACATAACACTTCGCAAATCATATTATATCTTACCATGAAACATAGAAATGAGATGCGATATCGCGATTTAAGAAGAATTAGAACACTATTGCTACGATAGGTAGACATTTGCAAACGCTATTCCCTTGCAAGGAAGTGTCGCATTTACATTCATTTGAATCGTAGACGAGGAATGCATAACACTTCGCGATGAATATTATATCTTATCATGAAACATAGATATGAAATGCAATATCTCGTTTTAAGAAGCATTTGAACTCTATTGCTTTGATACGTAGACTTCTGCAAACGCTATTTCCTTGCACGGTAGTGTCGCATTTACATTCATTTGAAGTGTAGACGAGGAATACATAACACTTCGCAAGTCATATTATATCTTGCCATGAGACATAGAAATGGGATGCGATATCGCGTTTTGAGAAGCATTAGAACTCTATTGCTACGATACCTAGACATCTGCAGACGCTATTTCCTAGCAAGGAAGTGTCGCATTTACATTCATTTGAAGTGTAGACGAGGAATACATGATACTTCGCAAATCATATTATATCTTACCATGAAACATAGAAGTGAGGTGCGATATCGCGTTTTAAGAATCATAATAACTCTATTGCTACGATACGTAGACATCTGCAAACGCTATCTCCTTGCAAGGAAGTGTCGCTTTTACATTCATTTGAATCGTAGACGAGGAATGCATAACACTTCGCAATGAATATTATATCTTATCATGAAACATAGATATGAGATGCAATATCTCGTTTTATGAAGCATTTGAACTCTATTGCTTCGATACGTAGACATCTGCAAACGCTATTTCCTTGCAAGGAAGTGTCGCATTTACATTCATTTGAATCGTAGACGAGGAATGCATAACACTTCGCAATGAATATTATATCTTATCATGAAACATAGATATGAGATGCAATATCTCGTTTTAAGAAGCATTTGAACTCTATTGCTTCGATACGAAGACATCTGCAAACGCTATTTCCTTGCACGGTAGTGTCGCATTTACATTCATTTGAAGTGTAGACGAGGAATACATAACACTTCGCAAATCACATTATACCTTACCATGAAACATAGAAATAAGATGCGATATCGCGTTTTAAGAAGCACTCGAACTCTATTGCTACGATACCTAGACATCTGCAAACGCTATTTCCTTGCAAGGAAGTGTCGCATTTACATTCATTTGAATCGTAGACGAGGAATGCATAACACTTCGCAATGAATATTATATCTTATCATGAAACATATATATGAGATGCAATATCTCGTTTTAAGAAGCATTTGAACTCTATTGCTTCGATACGAAGACATCTGCAAACGCTATTTCCTTGCACGGTAGTGTCGCATTTACATTCATTTGAAGTGTAGACGAGGAATACATAACACTTCGCAAATCATATTATACCTTACCATGAAACATAGAAATAAGATGCGATATCGCGTTTTAAGAAGCACTCGAACTCTATTGCTACGATACCTAGACATCTGCAGACGCTATTTCCTAGCAAGGAAGTGTCGCATTTACATTCATTTGAAGTGTAGACGAGGAATACATGATACTTCGCAAATCATATTATATCTTACCATGAAACATAGAAATGAGATGCGATATCGCGTTTTAAGAAGCATTAGAACTCTATTGCTACGATAGGTAGACATCTGCAAACGCTATTTCCTTGCAAGGAAGTGTCGCATTCACATTCATTTGAAGTGTAGACGAGGAATACATGACACTTCGCAAATCATATTATATCTTACCATGAAATATAGAAATGAGATGCGATATCACGTTTTCAGAAGCATTAGAAATCTATTGTTACGATACATAGACATCTGCAAACGCTATTTCCTTGCAAGGAAGTGTCGCATTTACATTCATTTGAAGTGTAGACGAGGAATACATAACACTTCGCAAATCATACTACATCTTACCATGAAACATAGAAATAAGATGCGATATCGCGTTTTAAGAAGCACTAGAACTCTATTGCTACGATACCTAGACATCTGCAGACGCTATTTCCTAGCAAAGAAGTGTCGCATTTACATTCATTTGAAGTGTAGACGAGGAATACATGATACTTCGCAATGAATATTATATCTTATCATGAAACATAGATATGAGATGCAATATCTCGTTTTAAGAAGCATTTGAACTCTATTGCTTCGATACAAAGACATCTGCAAACGCTATTTCCTTGCAAGGAAGTGTCGCATTTACATTCATTTGAAGTGTAGACGAGGAATACATAACACTTCGCAATGAATATTATATCTTACCATGAAACATAGAAATGAGATGCGATATCGCGTTTTAAGAAGAACTAGAACACTATTGCTACGATAGGTAGACATTTGCAAACGCTATTCCCTTGCAAGGAAGTGTCGCGTTTACATTCATTTGAATCGTAGACGAGGAATGCATAACACTTCGCAATGAATGTTATATCTTATCATGAAACATAGATATGAAATGCAATATCTCGTTTTAAGAAGCATTTGAACTCTATTGCTTCGATACGTAGACATCTGCAAACGCTATTTCCTTGCACGGTAGTGTCGCATTTACATTCATTTGACGTGTAGACGAGGAATACATAACACTTCGCAAGTCATATTATATCTTGCCATGAGACATAGAAGTGGGATGCGATATCGCGTTTTGAGAAGCATTAGAACTCTATTGCTACGATACCTAGACATCTGCAGACGCTATTTCCTAGCAAGGAAGTGTCGCATTTACATTCATTTGAAGTGTAGACGAGGAATACATGATACTTCGCAAATCAAATTATATCTTACCATGAAACATAGAAATGAGGTGCGATATCGCGTTTTAAGAATCATAAGAACTCTATTGCTACGATACGTAGACATCTGCAAACGCTATCTCCTTGCAAGGAAGTGTCGCATTTACATTCATTTGAATCGTAGACGAGGAATGCATAACACTTCGCAATGAATATTATATCTTATCATGAAACATATATATGGGATGCAATATCTCGTTTTAAGAAGCATTTGAACTCTATTGCTTCGATACGTAGACATCTGCAAACGCTATTTCCTTGCAAGGAAGTGTCGCATTTACACTCATTTGAAGTGTAGACGAGGAATACATAACACTTCGCAAATCATATTATATCTTACCATGAAACATAGAAATGAGATGCGATATCGCGATTTAAGAAGAATTAGAACACTATTGCTACGATAGGTAGACATTTGCAAACGCTATTCCCTTGCAAGGAAGTGTCGCATTTACATTCATTTGAATCGTAGACGAGGAATGCATAACACTTCGCAATGAATATTATATCTTATCATGAAACATAGATATGAAATGCAATATCTCGTTTTAAGAAGCATTTGAACTCTATTGCTTTGATACGTAGACTTCTGCAAACGTTATTTCCTTGCACGGTAGTGTCGCATTTACATTCATTTGAAGTGTAGACGAGGAATACATAACACTTCGCAAGTCATATTATATCTTGCCATGAGACATAGAAATGGGATGCGATATCGCGTTTTGAGAAGCATTAGAACTCTATTGCTACGATACCTAGACATCTGCAGACGCTATTTCCTAGCAAGGAAGTGTCGCATTTACATTCATTTGAAGTGTAGACGAGGAATACATGATACTTCGCAAATC
Organism: Xylocopa sonorina; assembly: GCF_050948175.1. Classification (NCBI taxonomy): domain Eukaryota; kingdom Metazoa; phylum Arthropoda; class Insecta; order Hymenoptera; family Apidae; genus Xylocopa; species Xylocopa sonorina. The sequence continues at coordinate 520,407 of NW_027490192.1, read as the reverse complement.
ATATTATATCTTACCATGAAACATAGAAGTGAGGTGCGATATCGCGTTTTAAGAATCATAATAACTCTATTGCTACGATACGTAGACATCTGCAAACGCTATCTCCTTGCAAGGAAGTGTCGCTTTTACATTCATTTGAATCGTAGACGAGGAATGCATAACACTTCGCAATGAATATTATATCTTATCATGAAACATAGATATGAGATGCAATATCTCGTTTTATGAAGCATTTGAACTCTATTGCTTCGATACGTAGACATCTGCAAACGCTATTTCCTTGCAAGGAAGTGTCGCATTTACATTCATTTGAAGTGTAGACGAGGAATACATAACACTTCGCAAATCATATTATACCTTACCATGAAACATAGAAATGAGATGCGATATCCCGTTTTAAGAAACATTAGAAATCTATTGCTTCGATACGTAGACATCTGCAATCGCTCTTTCCTTGCAAGGAAGTGTCGCATTTACATTCATTTGAATTGTAGACGAGGAATACATAACACTTCGCAAATCATATTATATCTTACCATGAAACATAGAAATGAGATGCGATATCGCGTTTTAAGAAGAATTAGAACACTATTGCTACGATGGGTAGACATTTGAAAACGCTATTTCCTAGCAAGGAAGTGTCGCATTTACATTCATTTGAATCGTAGACGAGGAATGCATAACACTTCGCAATGAATATTATATCTTATCGTGAAACATAGATATGAAATGCAATATCTCGTTTTAAGAAGCATTTGAACTCTATTGCTTCGATACGTAGACATCTGCAAACGCTATTTCCTTGCAAGGAAGTGTCGGATTTACATTCATTTGAAGCGTAGACGAGGAATACATAACACTTCGCAAATCATACTACATCTTACCATGAAACCTAGAAATAAGATGCGATATCGCGTTTTAAGAAGCACTCGAACTCTATTGCTACGATACCTAGACATCTGCAGACGCTATTTCCTAGCAAGGAAGTGTCGCATTTACATTCATTTGAAGTGTAGACGAGGAATACATGATACTTCGCAAATCATATTATATCTTACCATGAAACATAGAACTGAGATGCGATATCGCGTTTTAAGTATCATAAGATCTCTATTGCTACGATAAGTAGACATCTGCAAACGCTATTTCCTTGCAAGGAAGTGTCGCATTTACATTCATTTGAATCGTAGACGAAGAATGCATAATACTTCGCAAATCATATTATATCTTACCATGAAACATAGAAATGAGATGCGATATCGCGTTTTAAGAATCATAAGGACTCTATTGCTACGATACGTAGACATCTGCAAACGCTATTTCCTTGCACGGAAGTGTCGCATTTACATTCATTTGAAGTGTAGACGAGGAATACATGATACTTCGCAAATCATATTATATCTTACCATGAAACATAGGAATCAGATGCGATACCACGTTTTAATAAGCATTAGAAATCTATTGCTACGATACATAGACATCTGCAAACGCTATTTCCTTGCAAGGAAGTGTCGCATTCACATTCATTTGAAGTGTAGACGAGGAATACATGACACTTCGCAAATCATATTATATCTTACCATGAAACATAGAAATGAGATGCGATATCGCGTTTTAAGAAGCATTAGAACACTATTGCTACGATAGGTAGACATCTGCAAACGCTATTTCCTTACAAGGAAGTGTCGCATTTACATTCATTTGAAGTGCAGACGAGGAAAACATAACACTTCGCAAAGCATATTATATCTTACCATGAATCATAGAAATGAGATGCGATATCGCGTTTTAAGAAGCATTAGAACTCTATTGCTACGATACCTAGACATCTGCAATCGCTATTTCCTTGCACGGAAGTGTCGCATTTACATTCATTTGAAGTGTAGACGAGGAATACATAGCACTTCGCAAATCATATTATATCTTACCATGAGACATAGAAATGGTATGTGATATTGCGTTTTGAGAAGCATTTGAACTCTATTGCTTTGATACGTAGACATCTGCAAACGCTATTTCCTTGCACGGTAGTGTCGCTTTTACATTCATTTGAAGTGTAGACGAGGAATACATAACACTTCACAAGTCATATTATATCTTGCCATGAGACATAGAAATGTGATGCGATATCGCGTTTTGAGAAGCATTAGAACTCTATTGCTACGATACCTAGACATCTGCAGACGCTATTTCCTAGCAAGGAAGTGTCGCATTTACATTCATTTGAAGTGTAGACGAGGAATACATGATACTTCGCAAATCATATTATATCTTACCATGAAACAGAGAAATGAGATGCGATATCGCGTTTTAAGCAGCATTAGAACTCTATGGCTACGATATGTAGACATCTGCAAACGCTATTTCCTTACAAGGAAGTGTCGCTTTTACATTCATTTGAATCGTAGACGAGGAATGCATAACACTTCGCAATGAATATTATATCTTATCATGAAACATAGATATGAGATGCAATATCTCGTTTTATGAAGCATTTGAACTCTATTGCTTCGATACGTAGACATCTGCAAACGCTCTTACCTTGCAAGGAAGTGTCGCATTTACATTCATTTGAAGTGTAGACGAAGAATACATAACACTTCGCAAATCATATTATATCTTACCATGAAACATAGAAATGAGATGCGATATCACGTTTTAAGAAGAATTAGAACACTATTGCTACGATAGGTAGACATCTGCAAACGCTATTTCCTTGCAAGGAAGTGTCGCATTCACATTCATTTGAAGTGTAGACGAGGAATACATGACACTTCGCAAATCATATTATATCTTACCATGAAACATAGAAATGAGATGCGATATCGCGTTTTAAGAAGCATTAGAACACTATTGCTACGATAGGTAGACATCTGCAAACGCTATTTCCTTACAAGGAAGTGTCGCATTTACATTCATTTGAAGTGCAGACGAGGAATACATAACACTTCGCAAAGCATATTATATCTTACCATGAATCATAGAAATGAGATGCGATATCGCGTTTTAAGAAGCATTAGAACTCTATTGCTACGATACCTAGACATCTGCAAACGCTATTTCCTTGCACGGAAGTGTCGCATTTACATTCATTTGAAGTGTAGACGAGGAATACATAGCACTTCGCAAATCATATTATATCTTACCATGAGACATAGAAATGGAATGTGATATCGCGTTTTGAGAAGCATTTGAACTCTATTGCTTTGATACGTAGACATCTGCAAACGCTATTTCCTTGCACGGTAGTGTCGCTTTTACATTCATTTGAAGTGTAGACGAGGAATACATAACACTTCACAAGTCATATTATATCTTGCCATGAGACATAGAAATGTGATGCGATATCGCGTTTTGAGAAGCATTAGAACTCTATTGCTACGATACCTAGACATCTGCAGACGCTATTTCCTAGCAAGGAAGTGTCGCATTTACATTCATTTGAAGTGTAGACGAGGAATACATGATACTTCGCAAATCATATTATATCTTACCATGAAACAGAGAAATGAGATGCGATATCGCGTTTTAAGAAGCATTAGAACTCTATGGCTACGATATGTAGACATCTGCAAACGCTATTTCCTTACAAGGAAGTGTCGCATTTACATTCATTTGAAGTGTAGACGAGGAATACATAACACTTCACAAATCATATTATACCTTACCATGAAACATAGAAATGAGATGCGATATCGCGTTTTAAGAATCATAAGAACTCTATTGCTACGATACGTAGACACCTGCAAACGCTATTTCCTTGCAAGGAAGTGTCGCATTTACATTCATTTGAAGTGTAGACGAGGAATACATAACACTTCGCAAATCATATTATATCTTACCATGAAAGATAGAAATGAGATGCGATATCGCGTTTTAAGAAGCATTCGAACTCTATTGCTACGATACCTAGACACCTGCAGATTCTATTTCCTAGCAAGGAAGTGTCGCATTTACATTCATTTGAAGTGTAGACGAGGAATACATGATACTTCGCAAATCATATTATATCTTACCATGAAACATAGAATTGAGATGCGATATCGCGTTTTAAGAATCATAAGAACTCTATTGCTACGATACGTAGACATCAGCAAACGCTAATTCCTTGCAAGGAAGTGTCGCATTTACATTCATTTGAAGTGTAGACGAGGAATACATAACACTTCGCTAATCATATTATATCTTGTCATGAAACATAGAAATGAGATGCGATATCGCGTTTTAAGAAGCATTAGAAATCTATTGCTACGATACCTAGACATCTGCAAGCGCTATTGCCTTGCAAGTAAGTGTCGCATTTACATTCATTTGAATCGTAGACGAGGAATGCATAATACTTCGCAATGAATATTAGACCTTACCATGAAACATAGATATGAGATGCAATATCTCGTTTTAAGAAGCATTTGATCTCTATTGCATTGATACGTAGACATCTGCAAACGCTATATCCTTGCAAGGAAGTGTCGCATTTACATTCATTTGAAGTGTAGACGAGGAATACATAACACTTCGCAAATCATATTATATCTTACCATGAAACATAGAAATGAGATGCGATAACGCGTTTTAAGAAGCATTAGAACTCTATTGCTACGATACCTAGACATCTGCAGATTCTATTTCTTAGCAAGGAAGTGTCGCATTTACATTCATTTGAGGTGTAGACGAGGAATGCATAACACTTCGCAATGGATATTATATCTCATCATGAAACATAGATATGAGATGCAATATCTCGTTTTAAGAAGCATTTGAACTCTATTGCTTCTTTACGTAGACATCTGCAAACGCTATTTCCTTGCAAGGAAGTGTCGCATTTACATTCATTTGAAGTGTAGACGAGGAATACATGACTCTTCGCAAATCATATTATATCTTACCATGAAGCATAGAAATGAGATGCCATATCTCTTTTTAAGAAGCATTTGAACTCTATTGCTTTGATACGTAGACACCTGCAAACGCTATTTCCTTGCAAGGAAGTGTCGCATTTACATTCATTTGAAGTGTAGACGAGGAATACATAACACTTCGCAAATCATATTATATCTTACCATGAAACATAGAAATGAGATGCGATATCGCGTTTTAAGAAGCATTCGAACTCTATTGCTACGATACCTAGACATCTGCAGACGCTATTTCCTAGCAAGGAAGTGTCGCATTTACATTCATTTGAGGTGTAGACGAGGAATGCATAACACTTCGCAATGAATATTGTATCTTATCATGAAACATAGATATGAGATGCAATGTCTCGTTTTAAGAAGCATTAGAACTCTATTGCTACGATTGGTAGACATCTGCAAACGCTATTTCCTTACAAGGAAGTGTCGCATTTACATTCATTTGAAGTGTAGACGAGGAATACATAACACTTCGCAAATCATATTATATCTTACCATGAAACATAGAAATGAGATGCGATATCGCGTTTTAGGAAGCATTAGAAATCTATTGCTACGATACGTAGACATCTGCAAACGCTATTTCCTAGCGAGGAAGTGTCGCATTCACATTCATTTGAAGTATAGACGAGGAATACATAACACTTCGCAAATCATATTATATCTTACCATGAAATATAGAAATGAGATGCGATATCGCGTTTTAAGAAGCATTAGAACTCTATTGCTACGATACCTAGACATCTGCAGATTCTATTTCCTAGCAAGGAAGTGTCGCATTTACATTCATTTGAAGTGTAGACGAGGAATACATGACACTTCGCAAATCATATTATATCTTACCACGAAACATAGAAATGAGATGCGATATTGCGTTTTAAGAATCATAAGAACTCTATTGCTACGATACGTAGACATCTGCAAACGCTAATTCCTTGCAAGGAAGTGTCGCATTTACATTCATTTGAAGTGTAGACGAGGAATACATAACACTTCGCAAATCATATTATATCTTACCACGAAACATAGAAATGAGATGCGATATCGCGTTTTAAGAATCATAAGAACTCTATTGCTACGATACGTAGACATCTGCAAACGCTAATTCCTTGCAAGGAAGTGTCGCATTTACATTCATTTGAAGTGTAGACGAGGAATACATAACACTTCGCTAATCATATTATATCTTGTCATGAAGCATAGAAATGAGATGCGATATCGCGTTTTAAGAAGCATTAGAAATCTATTGCTACGATACCTAGACATCTGCAAACGCTATTGCCTTGCAAGTAAGTGTCGCATTTACATTCATTTGAAGTGTAGACGAGGAATACATGACTCTTCGCAAATCATATTATATCTTACCATGAAGCATAGAAATGAGATGCGATATCTCTTTTTAAGAAGCATTTGAACTCTATTGCTTTGATACGTAGACACCTGCAAACGCTATTTCCTTGCAAGGAAGTGTCGCATTTACATTCATTTGAAGTGTAGACGAGGAATACATAACACTTCGCAAATCATATTATATCTTACCATGAAACATAGAAATGAGATGCGATATCGCGTTTTAAGAAGCATTCGAACTCTATTGCTACGATACCTAGACATCTGCAGACGCTATTTCCTAGCAAGGAAGTGTCGCATTTACATTCATTTGAGGTGTAGACGAGGAATGCATAACACTTCGCAATGAATATTGTATCTTATCATGAAACATAGATATGAGATGCAATGTCTCGTTTTAAGAAGCATTAGAACTCTATTGCTACGATTGGTAGACATCTGCAAACGCTATTTCCTTACAAGGAAGTGTCGCATTTACATTCATTTGAAGTGTAGACGAGGAATACATGACACTTCGCAAATCATATTATATCTTACCACGAAACATAGAAATGAGATGCGATATTGCGTTTTAAGAATCATAAGAACTCTATTGCTACGATACGTAGACATCTGCAAACGCTAATTCCTTGCAAGGAAGTGTCGCATTTACATTCATTTGAAGTGTAGACGAGGAATACATGATACTTCGCAAATCATATTATATCTTACCATGAAACATAGAAATGAGATGCGATATCGCGTTTTAAGAAGCATTAGAACTCTATTGCTACGATAGGTAGACATCTGCAAACGCTATTTCCTTGCAAGGAAGTGTCGCATTCACATTCATTTGAAGTGTAGACGAGGAATACATGACACTTCGCAAATCATATTATATCTTACCATGAAATATAGAAATGAGATGCGATATCACGTTTTCAGAAGCATTAGAAATCTATTGTTACGATACATAGACATCTGCAAACGCTATTTCCTTGCAAGGAAGTGTCGCATTTACATTCATTTGAAGTGTAGACGAGGAATACATAACACTTCGCAAATCATACTACATCTTACCATGAAACATAGAAATAAGATGCGATATCGCGTTTTAAGAAGCACTAGAACTCTATTGCTACGATACCTAGACATCTGCAGACGCTATTTCCTAGCAAAGAAGTGTCGCATTTACATTCATTTGAAGTGTAGACGAGGAATACATGATACTTCGCAATGAATATTATATCTTACCATGAAATATAGAAATGAGATGCGATATCGCGTTATAAGAAGCATTAGAACTCTATTGCTACGATAGGTAGACGTTTGCAAACGCTATTTCCTTGCAAGGATGTGTCGCATTTACATTCATTTGAAGTGTAGACGAGGAATACATAACACTTCGTAAATCATATTATATCTTACCATGAAACATAGAAATGAGATGCGATATCGCCTTTTAAGAAGCATTAGAACTCTATTGCTACGATACCTAGACATCTGCAGACGCTATTTCCTAGCAAGGAAGTGTCGCATTTACATTCATTTGAAGTGTAGACGAGGAATACATGATACTTCGCAAATCATATTATATCTTATCATGAAACATAGATATGAGATGCAATATCTCGTTTTAAGAAGCATTTGTAACTCTATTGCTTCGATACAAAGACATCTGCAAACGCTATTTCCTAGCAAGGAAGTGTCGCATTTACATTCATTTGAAGTGTAGACGAGGAATACATGATACTTCGCAAATCATATTATTATCTTACCATGAAACATAGAATTGAGATGCGATATCGCGTTTTAAGAATCATAAGAACTCTATTGCTACGATACGTAGACATCAGCAAACGCTAATTCCTTGCAAGGAAGTGTCGCATTTACATTCATTTGAATGTGTAGACGAGGAATACATAACACTTCGCTAATCATATTATATCTTGTCATGAAACATAGAAATGAGATGCGATATCGCGTTTTAAGAAGCATTAGAAATCTATTGCTACGATACCTAGACATCTGCAAGCGCTATTGCCTTGCAAGTAAGTGTCGCATTTACATTCATTTGAATCGTAGACGAGGAATGCATAATACTTCGCAATGAATATTAGACCTTACATGAAACATAGATATGAGATGCAATATCTCGTTTTAAGAAGCATTTGATCTCTATTGCATTGATACGTAGACATCTGCAAACGCTATATCCTTGCAAGGAAGTGTCGCATTTACATTCATATGAAGTGTAGACGAGGAATACATAACACTTCGCAAATCATATTATATCTTTACCATGAAACATAGAAATGAGATGCGATAACGCGTTTTAAGAAGCATTAGAACTCTATTGCTACGATACCTAGACATCTGCAGATTCTATTTCCTAGCAAGGAAGTGTCGCATTTACATTCATTTGAGGTGTAGACGAGGAATGCATAACACTTCGCAATGGATATTATATCTCATCATGAAACATAGATATGAGATGCAATATCTCGTTTTAAGAAGCATTTGAACTCTATTCTTCTTTACGTAGACATCTGCAAACGCTATTTCCTTGCAAGGAAGTGTCGCATTTACATTCATTTGAAGTGTAGACGAGGAATACATGACTCTTCGCAAATCATATTATATCTTACCATGAAGCATAGAAATGAGATGCCATATCTCTTTTTAAGAAGCATTTGAACTCTATTGCTTTGATACGTAGACACCTGCAAACGCTATTTCCTTGCAAGGAAGTGTCGCATTTACATTCATTTGAAGTGTAGACGAGGAATACATAACACTTCGCAAATCATATTATATCTTACCATGAAACATAGAAATGAGATGCGATATCGCGTTTTAAGAAGCATTCGAACTCTATTGCTACGATACCTAGACATCTGCAGACGCTATTTCCTAGCAAGGAAGTGTCGCATTTACATTCATTTGAGGTGTAGACGAGGAATGCATAACACTTCGCAATGAATATTGTATCTTATCATGAAACATAGATATGAGATGCAATGTCTCGTTTTAAGAAGCATTAGAACTCTATTGCTACGATTGGTAGACATCTGCAAACGCTATTTCCTTACAAGGAAGTGTCGCATTTACATTCATTTGAAGTGTAGACGAGGAATACATAACACTTCGCAAATCATATTATATCTTACCATGAAACATAGAAATGAGATGCGATATCGCGTTTTAGGAAGCATTAGAAATCTATTGCTACGATACGTAGACATCTGCAAACGCTATTTCCTAGCGAGGAAGTGTCGCATTCACATTCATTTGAAGTATAGACGAGGAATACATAACACTTCGCAAATCATATTATATCTTACCATGAAATATAGAAATGAGATGCGATATCGCGTTTTAAGAAGCATTAGAACTCTATTGCTACGATACCTAGACATCTGCAGATTCTATTTCCTAGCAAGGAAGTGTCGCATTTACATTCATTTGAAGTGTAGACGAGGAATACATGACACTTCGCAAATCATATTATATCTTACCACGAAACATAGAAATGAGATGCGATATTGCGTTTTTAAGAATCATAAGAACTCTATTGCTACGATACGTAGACATCTGCAAACGCTAATTCCTTGCAAGGAAGTGTCGCATTTACATTCATTTGAAGTGTAGACGAGGAATACATAACACTTCGCAAATCATATTATATCTTACCACGAAACATAGAAATGAGATGCGATATCGCGTTTTAAGAATCATAAGAACTCTATTGCTACGATAGGTAGACATTTGCAAACGCTATTTCTTTGCAAGGAAGTGTCGCATTTACATTCATTTGAATAGTAGACGAGGAATGCTTAACACTTCGCAATGAATATTATATCTTATCATGAAACATAGACGTGAAATGCAATATCTCGTTTTAAGAAGCATTTGAACTCTATTGCTTTGATACGTAGACATCTGCAAACGCTATTTCCTTGCAAGGAAGTGTCGCATTTACATTCATTTGAAGTGTAGACGGGGAATATATAACACTTCGCAAATCATATTATATCTTACCATGAAACATAGAAATGAGATGCGATATCGCGTTTTAAGAAGCATTAGTACTCTATTGCTACGATAGGTAGACATCTGCAAACGCTATTTCCTTGCAAGGAAGTGTCGCATTCACATTCATTTGAAGTGTAGACGAGGAATACATGACACTTCGCAAATCATATTATATCTTACCATGAAATATAGAAATGAGATGCGATATCACGTTTTCAGAAGCATTAGAAATCTATTGCTACGATACATAGACATCCGCAAACGCTATTTCCTTGCAAGGAAGTGTCGCATTCACATTCATTTGAAGTGTAGACGAGGAATACATGACACTTCGCAAATCATATTATATCTTACCATGAAACATAGAAATGAGATGCGATATCGCGTTTTAAGAAGCATTAGAACTCTATTGCTACGATAGGTAGACATCTGCAAACGCTATTTCCTTACAAGGAAGTGTCGCATTTACATTCATTTGAAGTGTAGACGAGGAATACATAACCCTTCGCAAATCATATTATATCTTACCATGAAACATAGAAATGAGATGCGGTATCGCGTTTTAAGAATCATAAGAACTCTATTGCTACGATACCTAGACATCTGCAGACGCTATTTCCTAGCAAGGAAGTGTCGGATTTACATGCATTTGAAGTGTAGACGAGGAATACATAAGACTTCGCAAATCATACTACATCTTACCATGAAACATAGAAATAAGATGCGATATCGCGTTTTAAGAAGCACTCGAACTCTATTGCTACGATACCTAGACATCTGCAGACGCTATTTCCTAGCAAGGAAGTGTCGCATTTACATTCATTTGAAGTGTAGACGAGGAATACATGATACTTCGCAAATCATATTATATCTTACCATGAAACATAGAAATGAGATGCGATATCGCGTTTTAAGAAGCATTAGAACTCTATTGCTACGATAGGTAGACATCTGCAAACGCTATTTCCTTGCAAGGAAGTGTCGCATTTACATTCATTTGAAGTGTAGACGAGGAATACATAACACTTCGCAAATCATATTATATCTTACCACGAAACATAGAAATGAGATGCGATATCGCGTTTTAAGAATCATAAGAACTCTATTGCTACGATACGTAGACATCTGCAAACGCTAATTCCTTGCAAGGAAGTGTCGCATTTACATTCATTTGAAGTGTAGACGAGGAATACATAACACTTCGCAATGAATATTGTATCTTATCATGAAACATAGATATGAGATGCAATGTCTCGTTTTAAGAAGCATTAGAACTCTATTGCTACGATTGGTAGACATCTGCAAACGCTATTTCCTTACAAGGAAGTGTCGCATTTACATTCATTTGAAGTGTAGACGAGGAATACATAACACTTCGCAAATCATATTATATCTTACCATGAAACATAGAAATGAGATGCGATATCGCGTTTTAGGAAGCATTAGAAATCTATTGCTACGATACGTAGACATCTGCAAACGCTATTTCCTAGCGAGGAAGTGTCGCATTCACATTCATTTGAAGTATAGACGAGGAATACATAACACTTCGCAAATCATATTATATCTTACCATGAAATATAGAAATGAGATGCGATATCGCGTTTTAAGAAGCATTAGAACTCTATTGCTACGATACCTAGACATCTGCAGATTCTATTTCCTAGCAAGGAAGTGTCGCATTTACATTCATTTGAAGTGTAGACGAGGAATACATGACACTTCGCAAATCATATTATATCTTACCACGAAACATAGAAATGAGATGCGATATTGCGTTTTAAGAATCATAAGAACTCTATTGCTACGATACGTAGACATCTGCAAACGCTAATTCCTTGCAAGGAAGTGTCGCATTTACATTCATTTGAAGTGTAGACGAGGAATACATAACACTTCGCAAATCATATTATATCTTACCACGAAACATAGAAATGAGATGCGATATCGCGTTTTAAGAATCATAAGAACTCTATTGCTACGATACGTAGACATCTGCAAACGCTAATTCCTTGCAAGGAAGTGTCGCATTTACATTCATTTGAAGTGTAGACGAGGAATACATAACACTTCGCTAATCATATTATATCTTGTCATGAAGCATAGAAATGAGATGCGATATCGCGTTTTAAGAAGCATTAGAAATCTATTGCTACGATACCTAGACATCTGCAAACGCTATTGCCTTGCAAGTAAGTGTCGCATTTACATTCATTTGAAGTGTAGACGAGGAATACATGACTCTTCGCAAATCATATTATATCTTACCATGAAGCATAGAAATGAGATGCGATATCTCTTTTTAAGAAGCATTTGAACTCTATTGCTTTGATACGTAGACACCTGCAAACGCTATTTCCTTGCAAGGAAGTGTCGCATTTACATTCATTTGAAGTGTAGACGAGGAATACATAACACTTCGCAAATCATATTATATCTTACCATGAAACATAGAAATGAGATGCGATATCGCGTTTTAAGAAGCATTCGAACTCTATTGCTACGATACCTAGACATCTGCAGACGCTATTTCCTAGCAAGGAAGTGTCGCATTTACATTCATTTGAGGTGTAGACGAGGAATGCATAACACTTCGCAATGAATATTGTATCTTATCATGAAACATAGATATGAGATGCAATGTCTCGTTTTAAGAAGCATTAGAACTCTATTGCTACGATTGGTAGACATCTGCAAACGCTATTTCCTTACAAGGAAGTGTCGCATTTACATTCATTTGAAGTGTAGACGAGGAATACATGACACTTCGCAAATCATATTATATCTTACCACGAAACATAGAAATGAGATGCGATATTGCGTTTTAAGAATCATAAGAACTCTATTGCTACGATACGTAGACATCTGCAAACGCTAATTCCTTGCAAGGAAGTGTCGCATTTACATTCATTTGAAGTGTAGACGAGGAATACATAACACTTCGCAAATCATATTATATCTTACCATGAAACATTGAAATGTGATGCGATATCGCGTTTTAAGAAGCATTAGAACACTATTGCTACGATAGGTAGACATTTGCTGACGCTATTTCCTTGCAAGGAAGTGTCGCATTTACATTCATTTGAATCGTAGGCGAGGAATGCATAACACTTCGCAATGAATATTATATCTTATCATGAAACATAGATATGAAATGCAATATCTCGTTTTAAGAAGCATTAGGAATCTATTGCTACGATACATAGACATCTGCAAACGCTATTTCCTTGCAAGAAGGTGTCGCATTTACATTGATTTGAAGTGTAGACGAGGAATGCATAACACTTCGCAATGAATATTATATCTTATCATGAAACATAGATATGAGATGCAATGACTCGTTTTAAGAAGCATTTGAACTCTATTGCTTCGATTCGTAGACATCTGCAAACGCTATTTCCTTACAAGGAAGTGTTGCATTTACATTCATTTGAAGTGTAGACGAGGAATACATAACACTTCGCAAATCATATTATATCTTACCATGAAACATAGAAATGAGATGCGATATCGCGTTTTAAGAAGCATTAGAAATCTATTGCTACGATACGTAGACATCTGCAAACGCTATTTCCTAGCGAGGAAGTGTCGCATTCACATTCATTTGAAGTATAGACGAGGAATACATAACACTTCGCAAATCATATTATATCTTACCATGAAACATTGAAATGAGATGCAATATCGCGTTTTAGGAATCATAAGAACACTATTGCTTCGATACGTAGACATCTGCAAACGCTATTTCCTTACAAGGAAGTGTCGCATTTACATTCATTTGAAGTGTAGACGAGGAATACATGACTCTTCGCAAATCATATTATATCTTACAATGAAGCATAGAAATGAGATGCGATATCTCTTTTTAAGAAGCATTTGAACACTATTGCTTTGATACGTAGACACCTGCAAACGCTATTTCCTTGCAAGGAAGTGTAGCATTTACATTCATTTGAAGTGTAGACGAGGAATACATAACACTTCGCAAATCATATTATATCTTACCATGAAACATAGAAATGAGATGCGATATCGCGTTTTAAGAAGCATTCGAACTCTAATGCTTCGATACGTAGACATCTGCAAACGCTATTTCCTTACAAGGAAGTGTCGCATTTACATTCATTTGAAGTGTAGACGAGGAATACATAACACTTCGCAAATCATATTATATCTTACCATGAAACATAGAAATGAGATGCGATATCGCGTTTTAAGGAGCATTAGAAATCTATTGCTACGATACGTAGACATCTGCAGACGCTATTTCCTTGCAAGGAAGTGTCGCATTTACATTCATTTGAAGTGTAGACGAGGAATACATAACACTTCGCAAATCATATTATATCTTACCATGAAACATAGAAAAGAGATGCGATATCGCGTTTGAAGGAGCATTAGAACTCTATTGCTACGATAGGTAGACGTTTGCAAAGGCTATTTCCTTGCAAGGAAGTGTTGCATTTACATTCACTTGAAGTGTAGGTGAGGAATACATAACACTTCGCAAATCATATTATATCTTACCATGAAACATAGAAATGAGATGCGATATCGCGTTTTAAGAATCATAAGAACTCTATTGCTACGATACATAGACATCTGCAAACGCTATTTCCTTGCAAGGAAGGTTCGCATTTACATTCATTTGAAGTGTAGACGAGGAATACATGACACTTCGCAAATCATATTATATCTTACCATGAAACATAGAAATGAGATGCGAAATCGCGTTTTAAGAAGCATTAGAAATCTATTGCTACTATACATAGACAACTGCAAACGCTATTTCCTTGCAAGGAAGTGTCGCATTTACATTCATTTGAAGTGTAGACGAGGAATACATAACACTTCGCAAATCATATTATATCTTACCATGAAATATAGAAATGAGATGCGATATCGCTTTTGAAGAAGCATTAGAACTCTATTGCTACGATAGGTAGACGTTTGCAAAGGCTATTTCCTTGCAAGGAAGTGTTGCATTTACATTCATTTGAAGTGTAGAAGAGGAATACATAACACTTCGCAAATCATATTATATCTTACCATGAAACATAGAAATGAGATGCGATATCGCGTTTTAAGAATCATAAGAACTCTATTGCTACGATACATAGACATCTGCAAACGCTATTTCCTTGCAAGGAAGTGTCACATTTACATTCATTTGAAGTGTAGACGAGGAATACATGACACTTCGCAAATCATATTATATCTTACCATGAAACATAGAAATGAGATGCGAAATCGCGTTTTAAGAAGCATTAGAAATCTATTGCTACTATACATAGACAACTGCAAACGCTATTTCCTTGCAAGGAAGTGTCGCATTTACATTCATTTCAAGTGTAGACGAGGAATACATAACACTTCGCAAATCATATTATATCTTACCATGAAACATAGAAATGAGATGCGATATCGCGTTTTAAGAATCATAAGAACTCTATTGCTACGATACGTAGACATCTGCAAACGCTATTTCCCTGCAAGGAAGTGTCGCATTTACATTCATTTGAAGTGTAGACGAGGAATACATAACACTTCGCAAATCATATTATATCTTACCATGAAACATAGAAATGAGATGCGATATCGCGTTTTAAGAAGCATTAGAAACCTATTACTACGATACATAGACATCTGCAAACGCTATTTCCTTGCAAGGAAGTGTCGCATTTACATTCATTTGAAGTGTAGACGAGGAATACATAACACTTCGCAAATCATATTATATCTTACCATGAAACATAGAAATGAGATGCGATATCGCGTTTTAAGAATCATAAGAACTCTATTGCTACGATACATAGACATCTGCAAACGCTATTTCCTTGCAAGGAAGTGTCACATTTACATTCATTTGAAGTGTAGACGAGGAATACATGACACTTCGCAAATCATATTATATCTTACCATGAAACATAGAAATGAGATGCGAAATCGCGTTTTAAGAAGCATTAGAAATCTATTGCTACTATACATAGACAACTGCAAACGCTATTTCCTTGCAAGGAAGTGTCGCATTTACATTCATTTGAAGTGTAGACGAGGAATACATAACACTTCGCAAATCATATTATATCTTACCATGAAACATAGAAATGAGATGCGATATCGCGTTTTAAGAAGCATTAGAAACCTATTACTACGATACATAGACATCTGCAAACGCTATTTCCTTGCAAGGAAGTGTCGCATTTACATTCATTTGAAGTGTAGACGAGGAATACATAACACTTCGCAAATCATATTATATCTTACCATGAAATATAGAAATGAGATGCGATATCGCGTTTTAAGAAGCATTAGAACTCTATTGCTACGATAGGTAGACGTTCGCAAAGGCTATTTCCTTGCAAGGAAGTGTCGCATTTACATTCATTTGAAGTGTAGACGAGGAATACATGACACTTCGCAAATCATATTATATCTTACCATGAAACATAGAAATGAGATGCGATATCGCGATTTAAGAAGCATTAGAAACCTATTACTACGATACATAGACATCTGCAAACGCTATTTCCTTGCAAGGAAGTGTTGCATTTACATTCATTTGAAGTGTAGACGAGGAATACATGACACTTCGCAAATCATATTATATCTTACCATGAAACATAGAAATGAGATGCGATATCGCGTTTTAAGAAGCATTAGAAACCTATTACTACGATACATAGACATCTGCAAACGCTATTTCCTTGCAAGGAAGTGTCGCATTTACATTCATTTGAAGTGTAGACGAGGAATACATAACACTTCGCAAATCATATTATATCTTACCATGAAATATAGAAATGAGATGCGATATCGCTTTTTAAGAAGCATTAGAACTCTATTGCTACGATAGGTAGACGTTTGCAAAGGCTATTTCCTTGCAAGGAAGTGTTGCATTTGCATTCATTTGAAGTGTAGACGAGGACTACATAATACTTCGCAAATCATATTATATCTTACCATGAAACATAGAAATGAGATGCGATATCGCGTTTTAAGAATCATAAGAACTCTATTGCTACGATACCTAGACATCTGCAAACGCTATTTCCTTGCAAGGAAGTGTCGCATTTACATTCATTTGATGTGTAGACGAGGAATACATGACACTTCGCAAATCATATTATATCTTACCATGAAACATAGAAATGAGGTGCGAAATCGCGTTTTAAGAAGCATTAGAAATCTATTGCTACTATACATAGACAACTGCAAACGCTATTTCCTTGCAAGGAAGTGTCGCATTTACATTCATTTGAAGTGTAGACGAGGAATACATAACACTTCGCAAATCATATTATATCTTGAAATCCATGAAACATTGAAATGAGATGCGATATCGCGTTTTAAGAATCATAAGAACTCTATTGCTACGATACGTAGACATCTGCAAACGCTATTTCCTTGCAAGGAACTGTCGCATTTACATTCATGTGAAGTGTAGACGAGCAATACATGACACTTCGCAAATCATATTATATCTTACCATGAAACACAGAAATGAGATGCGATATCGCGTTTTAAGAATCATAAGAACTCTATTGCTACGATACGTAGACATCTGCAAACGCTATTTCCTTGCAAGGAACTGTCGCATTTACATTCATTTGAAGTGTAGACGAGGAATACATAACACTTCGCAAATCATATTATATCTTACCATGAAACATAGAAATGAGATGCGATATCGCGTTTTAAGAAGCATTAGAACTCTATTGCTACGATAGGTAGACATCTGCAAACGCTATTTCCTTACAAGGAAGTGTCGCGTTTACATTCATTTGAAGTGTAGACGAGGAATACATAACACTTCGCAAATCATATTATACCTCACCATGAAACATAGAAATGAGATGCGATATCGCGTTTTAAGAATCATAAGAACTCTATTGCTACGATACATAGACATCTGCAAACGCTATTTCCTTGCAAGGAAGTGTCGCATTTACATTCATTTGAAGTGTAGACGAGGAATACCTAACACTTCGCAAATCATATTATACCTTACCATGAAACATAGAAATGACATGCGATATCGCGTTTTAAGAATCATAAGAACTCTATTGCTACGATACGTAGACATCTGCAAACGCTATGTCCTTGCAAGGAAGTGTCGCATTTACATTCATTTGAAGCGTAGACGAGGAATACATAACACTTCGCAAATCATATTATATCTTACCATGAAATATAGAAATGAGATGCGATATCGCGTTTTAAGAATCATATGAACTCTATTGCTACGATACATAGACATCTGCAAACGCTATTTCCTTGCAAGGTAGTGTCGCATTTCCATTCATTTGAAGTGTAGACGAGGAATACATAACACTTCGCAAATCATATTATATCTCACCATGAAATATAGAAATGAGATGCGATATCGCGTTTTAAGAAGCATTAGAACTCTATTGCTACGATACGTAGACATCTGCAAACGCTATTTCCTTGCAAGGAAGTGTCGCATTTACATTCATTTGATGTGTAGACGAGGAATACATGACACTTCGCAAATCATATTATATCTTACCATGAAACATAGAAATGAGACGCGATATCGCGTTTTAAGAAGCATTAGAACTCTATTGCTGCGATACGTAGACATCTGCAAACGCTATTTCCTTGCAAGGAAGTGTCGCATTTACATTCATTTGAAGTGTAGACGAGGAATACATAACACTTCGCAAATCATATTATACCTTACCATGAAACATAGAAATGACATGCGATATCGCGATTTAAGAATCATAAGAACTCTATTGCTACGATACGTAGACATCTGCAAACGCTATGTCCTTGCAGGGAAGTTTCGCATTTACATTCATTTCAAGTGTAGACGAGGAATACATAACACTTCGCAAATCATATTATATCTTACCATGAAAAATAGAAATGAGATGCGATATCGCGTTTTAAGAAGCATTAGAACTCTATTGCTACGATAGGTAGACGTTTGCAAACGCTATTTCCTTGCACGGAAGTGTCGCATTTACAGTCATTTGAAGTGTAGACGAGGAATACATGACACTTCGCAAATCATATTATATCTTACCATGAAACATAGAAATGAGATGCGATATCGCGTTTTAAGAAGCATTAGAACTCTATTGCTACGATTGGTAGACATTTGCAAACGCTATTTCCTTACAAGGAAGTGTCGCATTTACATTCATTTGAAGTGTAGACGAGGAATACATGACACTTCGCAAATCATATTATATCTTACCATGAAACATAGAAATGAGATGCGATATCGCGTTTTAGGAAGCATTAGAACTCTATTGCTACGATAGGTAGACGTTTGCAAACGCTATTTCCTTGCAAGGAAGTGTCGCATTTACATTCATTTGAAGAGTAGACGAGGAATACATAACACTTCGCAAATCATATTATATCTTACCATGAAACATAGAAATGAGATGCGATATCGCGTTTTAAGAATCATAAGAACTCTATTGCTACGATACGTAGACATCTGCAAACGCTATTTCCTTGCAAGGAACTGTCGCATTTACATTCATTTGAAGTATAGACGAGGAATACATGACACTTCGCAAATCATATTATATCTTACCATGAAACATAGAAATGAGATGCGATATCGCGTTTTAAGAAGCATTAGAACTCTATGTCTACGATATGTAGACATCTGCAAACGCTATTTCCTTACAAGGAAGTGTCGCATTTACATTCATTTGAAGTGTGGACGAGGAATACATAACACTTCGCAAATCATATTATACCTTACCATGAAACATAGAAATGAGATGCGATATCGCGTTTTAAGAATCATAAGAACTCTATTGCTACGATACATAGACATCTGTAAACGCTATTTCCTTGCAAGGAAGTGACGCATTTACATTCATTTGAAGTGTAGACGAGGAATACATGACACTTCGCAAATCATATTATATCTTACCATGAAACATAGAAATGAGATGCGAAATCGCGTTTTAAGAAGCATTAGAAATCTATTGCTACGATACATAGACAACTGCAAACGCTATTTCCTTGCAAGGAAGTGTCGCATTTACATTCATTTGAAGTGTACACGAGGAATACATAACACTTCGCAAATCATATTATACCTTACCATGAAACATAGAAATGACATGCGATATCGAGTTTTAAGAATCATAAGAACTCTATTGCTACGATACGTAGACATCTGCAAACGCTATTTCCTTGCAAGGAAGTGTCGCATTTACATTCATTTGAAGTGTAAACGAGGAATACATAACACTTCGCAAATCATATTATACCTTTCCATGAAACATAGAAATGACATGCGATATCGCGTTTTAAGAATCATAAGAACTCTATTGCTACGATACGTAGACATCTGCAAACGCTATGTCCTTGCAAGGAAGTTTCGCATTTACATTCATTTGAAGTGTAGACGAGGAATACATAACACTTCGCAAATCATTTTATATCTTACCATGAAATATAGAAATGAGATGCGATATCGCGTTTTAAGAAGCATTAGAACTCTATTGCTACGATACGTAGACATCTGCAAACGCTATTTCCTTGCAAGGAAGTGTCGCATTTACATTCATTTGATGTGTAGACGAGGAATACATGACACTTCGCAAATCATATTATATCTTACCATCAAACATAGAAATGAGATGCGATATCGCGTTTTAAGAAGCATTAGAACTCTATTGCTACGATACGTAGACATCTGCAAACGCTATTTCCTTGCAAGGAAGTGTCGCATTTACATTCATTTGATGTGTAGACGAGGAATACATGACACTTCGCAAATCATATTATATCTTACCATGAAACATAGAAATGAGATGCGATATCGCGTTTTAAGAAGCATTAGAACTCTATTGCTACGATACGTAGACATCTGCAAACGCTATTTCCTTGCAAGGAAGTGTCGCATTTACATTCATTTGATGTGTAGACGAGGAATACATGACACTTCGCAAATCATATTATATCTTACCATGAAACATAGAAATGAGATGCGATATCGCGTTTTAAGAAGCATTAGAACTCTATTGCTACGATACGTAGACATCTGCAAACGCTGTTTCCTTGCAAGGAAGTGTCGCATTTACATTCATTTGATGTGTAGACGAGGAATACATGACACTTCGCAAATCATATTATATCTTACCATGAAACATAGAAATGAGATGCGATATCGCGTTTTAAGAAGCATTAGAACTCTATTGCTACGATTGGTAGACATCTGCAAACGCTATTTCCTTACAAGGAAGTGTCGCATTTACATTCATTTGAAGTGTAGACGAGGAATACATGACACTTCGCAAATCATATTATATCTTACCACGAAACATAGAAATGAGATGCGATATTGCGTTTTAAGAATCATAAGAACTCTATTGCTACGATACGTAGACATCTGCAAACGCTAATTCCTTGCAAGGAAGTGTCGCATTTACATTCATTTGAAGTGTAGACGAGGAATACATGACACTTCGCAAATCATATTATATCTTACCATGAAACATAGAAATGAGATGCGATATCGCGTTTTAAGAAGCATTATAACTCTATTGCTACGATAGGTAGACGTTTGCAAACGCTATTTCCTTGCAAGGAAGTGTTGCATTTACATTCATTTGAAGTGTAGACGAGGAATACATGACACTTCGCAAATCATATTATATCTTACCATGAAACATAGAAATGAGATGCGAAATCGCGTTTTAAGAAGCATTAGAAATCTATTGCTACGATACATAGACAACTGCAAACGCTATTTCCTTGCAAGAAAGTGTCGCATTTACATTCATTTGAAGTGTAGACGAGGAATACATAACACTTCGCAAATCATATTATATCTTACCATGAAATATAGAAATGAGATGCGATATCGCGTTTTAAGAATCATAAGAACTCTATTGCTACGATACGTAGATATCTGCAAACGCTATTTCCTTGCAAGGAAGTGTCGCATTTACATTCATTTGAAGTGTAGACGAGGAATACATAACACTTCGCAAATCATATTAAATCTTACCATGAAATATAGAAATGAGATGCGATATCGCGTTTTAAGAATCATAAGAACACTATTGCTACGATACATAGACACCTGCAAACGCTATTTCCTTGCAAGGAAGTGTCGCATTTACATTCATTTGATGTGTAGACGAGGAATACATGACACTTCGCAAATCATATTATATCTTACCATGAAACATAGAAATGAGACGCGATATCGCGTTTTAAGAAGCATTAGAACTCTATTGCTACGATACGTAGACATCTGCAAACGCTATTTCCTTGCAAGGAAGTGTCGCCTTTACATTCATTTGAAGTGCAGACGAGGAATACATAACACTTCGCAAATCATATTATATCTTACCATGAAACATAGAAATGAGATGCGAAATCGCGTTTTAAGAAGCATTAGAAATCTATTGCTACGATACATAGACAACTGCAAACGCTATTTCCTTGCAATGAAGTGTCGCATTTACATTCATTTGAAGTGTACACGAGGAATACATGACACTTCGCAAATCATATTATATCTTACCATGAAACATAGAAATGAGACGCGATATCGCGTTTTAAGAAGCATTAGAACTCTATTGCTACGATACGTAGACATCTGCAAACGCTATTTCCTTGCAAGGAAGTGTCGCCTTTACATTCATTTGAAGTGCAGACGAGGAATACATAACACTTCGCAAATCATATTATATCTTACCATGAAACATAGAAATGAGATGCGAAATCGCGTTTTAAGAAGCATTAGAAATCTATTGCTACGATACATAGACAACTGCAAACGCTATTTCCTTGCAATGAAGTGTCGCATTTACATTCATTTGAAGTGTACACGAGGAATACATAACACTTCGCAAATCATATTATACCTTACCATGAAACATAGAAATGACATGCGATATCGCGTTTTAAGAATCATAAGAACTCTGTTGCTACGATACGTAGACATCTGCAAACGCTATTTCCTTACAAGGAAGTGTCGCATTTACATTCATTTGAAGTGTAGACGAGGAATACATAAAACTTCGCAAATCATATTATACCTTACCATGAAACATAGAAATGACATGCGATATCGAGTTTTAAGAATCATAAGAACTCTATTGCTACGATACGTAGACATCTGCAAACGCTATTTCCTTGCAAGGAAGTGTCGCATTTACATTCATTTGAAGTGTAGACGAGGAATACATAACACTTCGCAAATCATATTATACCTTTCCATGAAACATAGAAATGACATGCGATATCGCGTTTTAAGAATCATAAGAACTCTATTGCTACGATACGTAGACATCTGCAAACGCTATGTCCTTGCAAGGAAGTTTCGCATTTACATTCATTTGAAGTGTAGACGAGGAATACATAACACTTCGCAAATCATATTATATCTTACCATGAAATATAGAAATGAGATGCGATATCGCGTTTTAAGAAGCATTAGAACTCTATTGCTACGATACGTAGACATCTGCAAACGCTATTTCCTTGCAAGGAAGTGTCGCATTTACATTCATTTGATGTGTAGACGAGGAATACATGACACTTCGCAAATCATATTATATCTTACCATCAAACATAGAAATGAGATGCGATATCGCGTTTTAAGAAGCATTAGAACTCTATTGCTACGATACGTAGACATCTGCAAACGCTGTTTCCTTGCAAGGAAGTATCGCATTTACATTCATTTGATGTGTAGACGAGGAATACATGACACTTCGCAAATCATATTATATCTTACCATGAAACATAGAAATGAGATGCGATATCGCGTTTTAAGAAGCATTATAACTCTATTGCTACGATAGGTAGACGTTTGCAAACGCTATTTCCTTGCAAGGAAGTGTTGCATTTACATTCATTTGAAGTGTAGACGAGGAATACATGACACTTCGCAAATCATATTATATCTTACCATGAAACATAGAAATGAGATGCGAAATCGCGTTTTAAGAAGCATTAGAAATCTATTGCTACGATACATAGACAGCTGCAAACGCTATTTCCTTGCAAGGAAGTGTTGCATTTACATTCATTTGAAGTGTAGACGAGGAGTACATGGCACTTCGCAAATCATATTATATCTTACCATGAAACATAGAAATGAGATGCGAAATCGCGTTTTAAGAAGCATTAGAAATCTATTGCTACGATACATAGACAACTGCAAACGCTATTTCCTTGCAAGAAAGTGTCGCATTTACATTCATTTGAAGTGTGGACGAGGAATACATAACACTTCGCAAATCATATTATATCTTACCATGAAATATAGAAATGAGATGCGATATCGCGTTTTAAGAATCATAAGAACTCTATTGCTACGATACGTAGATATCTGCAAACGCTATTTCCTTGCAATGAAGTGTCGCATTTACATTCATTTGAAGTGTAGACGAGGAATACATAACACTTCGCAAATCATATTATATCTTACCATGAAATATAGAAATGAGATGCGATATCGCGTTTTAAGAATCATAAGAACTCTATTGCTACGATACATAGACATCTGCAAACGCTATTTCCTTGCAAGGAAGTGTCGCATTTACATTCATTTGAAGTGTAGACGAGGAATACATAACACTTCGCAAATCATATTATACCTTACCATGAAACATAGAAATGACATGCGATATCGCGTTTTAAGAATCATAAGAACTCTATTGCTACGATACGTAGATATCTGCAAACGCTATTTCCTTGCAATGAAGTGTCGCATTTACATTCATTTGAAGTGTAGACGAGGAATACATAACACTTCGCAAATCATATTATATCTTACCATGAAATATAGAAATGAGATGCGATATCGCGTTTTAAGAATCATAAGAACTCTATTGCTACGATACATAGACATCTGCAAACGCTATTTCCTTGCAAGGAAGTGTCGCATTTACATTCATTTGAAGTGTAGACGAGGAATACATAACACTTCGCAAATCATATTATACCTTACCATGAAACATAGAAATGACATGCGATATCGCGTTTTAAGAATCATAAGAACTCTATTGCTACGATACGTAGACATGTGCAAACGCTATGTCCTTGCAAGGAAGTTTCGCATTTACATTCATTTGAGGTGTAGACGAGGAATATAATAACACTTCGCAAATCATATTATATCTTACCATGAAATATAGAAATGAGATGCGTAATCGCGTTTTAAGAAGCATTAGAACTCTATTGCTACGATACGTAGACATCTGCAAACGCTATTTCCTTGCAAGGAAGTGTCGCATTTACATTCATTTGATGTGTAGACGAGGAATACATGACATTTCGCAAATCATATTATATCTTACCATGAAACATAGAAATGAGACGCGATATCGCGTTTTAAGAAGCATTAGAACTCTATTGCAACGATACGTAGACATCTGCAAACGCTATTTCCTTGCAAGGAAGTGTCGCATTTACATTCATTTGAAGTGTAGACGAGGAATACATAACACTTCGCAAATCATATTATATCTTACCATGAAATATAGAAATGAGATGCGATATCGCGTTTTAAGAATCATAAGAACTCTATTGCTACGATACATAGACATCTGCAAACGCTATTTCCTTGCAAGGAAGTGTCGCATTTACATTCATTTGAAGTGTAGACGAGGAATACATAACACTTCGCAAATCATATTATATCTTACCATGAAATATAGAAATGAGATGCGATATCGCGTTTTAAGAAGCATTAGAACTCTATTGCTACGATACGTAGACATCTGCAAACGCTATTTCCTTGCAAGGAAGTGTCGCATTTACATTCATTTGATGTGTAGACGAGGAATACATGACACTTCGCAAATCATATTATATCTTACCATGAAACATAGAAATGAGATGCGATATCGCGTTTTAAGAAGCATTAGAACTCTATTGCTACGATACGTAGACATCTGCAAACGCTATTTCCTTGCAAGGAAGTGTCGCATTTACATTCATTTGATGTGTAGACGAGGTATACATGACACTTCGCAAATCATATTATATCTTACCATGAAACATAGAAATGAGATGCGATATCGCGTTTTAAGAAGCATTAGAACTCTATTGCTACGATACGTAGATATCTGCAAACGCTATTTCCTTGCAAGGAAGTGTCGCATTTACATTCATTTGATGTGTAGACGAGGAATACATAACACTTCGCAAATCATATTATATCTTACCATGAAATATAGAAATGAGATGCGATATCGCGTTTTAAGAAGCATTAGAAATCTATTGCTACGATACGTAGACATCTGCAAACGCTATTTCCTTGCAAGGAAGTGTCGCATTTACATTCATTTGATGTGTAGACGAGGAATACATGACACTTCGCAAATCATATTATATCTTACCATGAAACATAGAAATGAGATGCGATATCGCGTTTTAAGAAGCATTAGAACTCTATTGCTACGATACGTAGACATCTGCAAACGCTATTTCCTTGCAAGGAAGTGTCGCATTTACATTCATTTGATGTGTAGACGAGGTATACATGACACTTCGCAAATCATATTATATCTTACCATGAAACATAGAAATGAGATGCGATATCGCGTTTTAAGAAGCATTAGAACTCTATTGCTACGATACGTAGACATCTGCAAACGCTATTTCCTTGCAAGGAAGTGTCGCATTTACATTCATTTGATGTGTAGACGAGGAATACATGACACTTCGCAAATCATATTATATCTTACCATGAAACATAGAAATGAGATGCGATATCGCGTTTTAAGAAGCATTAGAACTCTATTGCTACGATACGTAGACATCTGCAAACGCTGTTTCCTTGCAAGGAAGTGTCGCATTTACATTCATTTGATGTGTAGACGAGGAATACATGACACTTCGCAAATCATATTATATCTTACCATGAATCATAGAAATGAGATGCGATATCGCGTTTTAAGAAGCATTATAACTCTATTGCTACGATAGGTAGACGTTTGCAAACGCTATTTCCTTGCAAGGAAGTGTTGCATTTACATTCATTTGAAGTGTAGACGAGGAATACATGACACTTCGCAAATCATATTATATCTTACCATGAAACATAGAAATGAGATGCGAAATCGCGTTTTAAGAAGCATTAGAAATCTATTGCTACGATACATAGACAACTGCAAACGCTATTTCCTTGCAAGGAAGTGTCGCATTTACATTCATTTGAAGTGTAGACGAGGAATACATAACACTTCGCAAATCATATTATATCTTACCATGAAATATAGAAATGAGATGCGATATCGCGTTTTAAGAATCATAAGAACTCTATTGCTACGATACGTAGATATCTGCAAACGCTATTTCCTTGCAAGGAAGTGTCGCATTTACATTCATTTGAAGTGTAGACGAGGAATACATAACACTTCGCAAATCATATTAAATCTTACCATGAAATATAGAAATGAGATGCGATATCGCGTTTTAAGAATCATAAGAACACTATTGCTACGATACATAGACATCTGCAAACGCTATTTCCTTGCAAGGAAGTGTCGCATTTACATTCATTTGATGTGTAGACGAGGAATACATGACACTTCGCAAATCATATTGTATCTTACCATGAAAAATAGAAATGAGACGCGATATCGCGTTTTAAGAAGCACTAGAACTCTATTGCTACGATACGTAGACATCTGCAAACGCTATTTCCTTGCAAGGAAGTGTCGCCTTTACATTCATTTGAAGTGCAGACGAGGAATACATAACACTTCGCAAATCATATTATACCTTACCATGAAACATAGAAATGACATGCGATATCGCGTTTTAAGAATCATAAGAACTCTATTGCTACGATACGTAGACATCTGCAAACGCTATTTCCTTGCAAGGAAGTGTCGCATTTACATTCATTTGAAGTGTAGACGAGGAATACATGACACATCGCAAATCATATTATATCTTACCATGAAACATAGAAATGTGTTGCGATATCGCGTTTTAAGAAGCATTAGAACTCTATTGCTACGATAGGTAAACATCTGCAAACGCTATTTCCTTACAAGGAAGTGTCGCATTTACATTCATTTGAAGTGTAGACGAGGAATACATAACACTTCGCAAATCATATTATACCTTACCATGAAACATAGAAATGACATGCGATATCGCGTTTTAAGAATCATAAGAACTCTATTGCTACGATACGTAGACATCTGCAAACGCTATTTCCTTGCAAGGAAGCGTCGCATTTACATTCATTTGAAGTGTAGACGAGGAATACATGACACATCGCAAATCATATTATATCTTACCATGAAACATAGAAATGAGCTGCGATATCGCGTTTTAAGAAGCATTAGAACTCTATTGCTACGATAGGTAAACATCTGCAAACGCTATTTCCTTACAAGGAAGTGTCGCATTTACATTCATTTGAAGTGTAGACGAGGAATACATAACACTTCGCAAATCATATTATACCTTACCATGAAACATAGAAATGAGATGCGATATCGCGTTTTAAGAATCGTAAGAACTCTATTGCTACGATACGTAGACATCTGCAAGCGCTAATTCCTTGCAAGGAAGTGTCGCATTTACATTCATTTGAAGTGTAGACGAGGAATACATGACACTTCGCAAATCATATTATATCTTACCATGAAACATAGAAATGAGATGCGATATCGCGTATTAAGAAGCATTAGAACTCTATTGCTACGATAGGTAGACGTTTGCAAACGCTATTTCCTTGCAAGGAAGTGTCGCATTTACATTCATTTGAAGTGTCGACGAGGAATACATAACACTTCGCAAATCATATTATATCTTACCATGAAACATAGAAATGAGATGCGATATCGCGTTTTAAGAATCATAAGAACTCTATTGCTACGATACGTAGACATCTGCAAGCGCTAATTCCTTGCAAGGAAGTGTCGCATTTACATTCATTTGAAGTGTAGACGAGGAATACATGACACTTCGCAAATCATATTATATCTTACCATGAAACATAGAAATGAGATGCGATATCGCGTATTAAGAAGCATTAGAACTCTATTGCTACGATAGGTAGACGTTTGCAAACGCTATTTCCTTGCAAGGAAGTGTCGCATTTACATTCATTTGAAGTGTCGACGAGGAATACATAACACTTCGCAAATCATATTATACCTTACCATGAAACATAGAAATGACATGCGATATCGCGTTTTAAGAATCATAAGAACTCTATTGCTACGATACGTAGACATCTGCAAACGCTATTTCCTTGCAAGGAAGTGTCGCATTTACATTCATTCGATGTGTAGACGAGGAATACATGACACTTCGCAAATCATATTATATCTTACCATGAAACATAGAAATGAGATGCGATATCGCGTTTTAAGAATCATAAGAACTCTATTGCTACGATACGTAGACATCTGCAAACGCTATTTCCTTGCAAGGAAATGTCGCATTTACATTCATTTGAAGTGTAGACGAGGAATACATGACACTTCGCAAATCATATTATATCTTACCATGAAACAGAGAAATGAGATGCGATATCGCGTTTTAAGAAGCATTTGAACTCTATGGCTACGATATGTAGACATCTGCAATCGCTATTTCCTTACAAGGAAGTGTCGCATTTACATTCATTTGAAGTGTAGACGAGGAATACATAACACTTCGCAAATCATATTATACCTTACCATGAAACATAGAAATGAGATGCGATATCGCGTTTTAAGGATCATAAGAACTCTATTGCTACGATACGTAGACATCTGCAAACGCTATTTCCTTGCAAGGAACTGTCGCATTTACATTCATTTGAAGTGTAGACGAGGAATACATGACACTTCGCAAATCATATTATATCTTACCATGAAACATAGAAATGAGATGCGATATCGCGTTTTAAGAAGCATTAGAACTCTATTGCTACGATACGTAGATATCTGCAAACGCTATTTCCTTGCAAGGAAGTGTCGCATTTACATTCATTCGATGTGTAGACGAGGAATACATGACACTTCGCAAATCATATTATATCTTACCATGAAATATAGAAATGAGATGCGATATCGCGTTTTAAGAATCATAAGAACTCTATTGCTACGATACGTAGATATCTGCAAACGCTATTTCCTTGCAAGGAAGTGTCGCATTTACATTCATTTGAAGTGTAGACGAGGAATACATAACACTTCGCAAATCATATTATACCTTACCATGAAACATAGAAATGAGATGCGATATCGCGTTTTAAGGATCATAAGAACTCTATTGCTACGATACGTAGACATCTGCAAACGCTATTTCCTTGCAAGGAACTGTCGCATTTACATTCATTTGAAGTGTAGACGAGGAATACATGACACTTCGCAAATCATATTATATCTTACCATGAAACATAGAAATGAGATGCGATATCGCGTTTTAAGAAGCATTAGAACTCTATTGCTACGATACGTAGATATCTGCAAACGCTATTTCCTTGCAAGGAAGTGTCGCATTTACATTCATTCGATGTGTAGACGAGGAATACATGACACTTCGCAAATCATATTATATCTTACCATGAAACATAGAAATGACATGCGATATCGCGTTTTAAGAAGCATTAGAACTCTATTGCTACGATAGGTAGACATCTGCAAACGCTATTTCCTTACAAGGAAGTGTCGCATTTACATTCATTTGAAGTGTAGACGAGGAATACATGACACATCGCAAATCATATTATATCTTACCATGAAACATAGAAATGAGTTGCGATATCGCGTTTTAAGAAGCATTAGAACTCTATTGCTACGATAGGTAAACATCTGCAAACGCTATTTCCTTACAAGGAAGTGTCGCATTTACATTCATTTGAAGTGTAGACGAGGAATACATAACACTTCGCAAATCATATTATACCTTACCATGAAACATAGAAATGACATGCGATATCGCGTTTTAAGAATCATAAGAACTCTATTGCTACGATACGTAGACATCTGCAAACGCAATTTCCTTGCAAGGAAGTGTCGCATTTACATTCATTTGAAGTGTAGACGAGGAATACATGACACATCGCAAATCATATTATATCTTACCATGAAACATAGAAATGAGTTGCGATATCGCGTTTTAAGAAGCATTAGAACTCTATTGCTACGATAGGTAAACATCTGCAAACGCTATTTCCTTACAAGGAAGTGTCGCATTTACATTCATTTGAAGTGTAGACGAGGAATACATAACACTTCGCAAATCATATTATACCTTACCATGAAACATAGAAATGAGATGCGATATCGCGTTTTAAGAATCATAAGAACTCTATTGCTACGATACGTAGACATCTGCAAGCGCTAATTCCTTGCAAGGAAGTGTCGCATTTACATTCATTTGAAGTGTAGACGAGGAATACATGACACTTCGCATATCATATTATATCTTACCATGAAACATAGAAATGAGATGCGATATCGCGTATTAAGAAGCATTAGAACTCTATTGCTACGATAGGTAGACGTTTGCAAACGCTATATCCTTGCAAGGAAGTGTCGCATTTACATTCATTTGAAGTGTCGACGAGGAATACATAACACTTCGCAAATCATATTATATCTTACCATGAAACATAGAAGTGAGATGCGATATCGCGTTTTAAGAATCATAAGAACTCTATTGCTACGATACGTAGACATCTGCAAACGCTATTTCCTTGCAAGGAAATGTCGCATTTACATTCATTTGAAGTGTAGACGAGGAATACATGACACTTCGCAAATCATATTATATCTTACCATGAAACAGAGAAATGAGATGCGATATCGCGTTTTAAGAAGCATTTGAACTCTATGGCTACGATATGTAGACATCTGCAATCGCTATTTCCTTACAAGGAAGTGTCGCATTTACATTCATTTGAAGTGTAGACGAGGAATACATAACACTTCGCAAATCATATTATACCTTACCATGAAACATAGAAATGAGATGCGATATCGCGTTTTAAGAATCATAAGAACTCTATTGCTACGATACGTAGACATCTGCAAACGCAATTTCCTTGCAAGGAACTGTCGCATTTACATTCATTTGAAGTGTAGACGAGGAATACATGACACTTCGCAAATCATATTATATCTTACCATGAAACATAGAAATGAGATGCGATATCGCGTTTTAAGAAGCATTAGAACTCTATTGCTACGATAGGTAGACATCTGCAAACGCTATTTCCTTACAAGGAAGTGTCGCATTTACATTCATTTGAAGTGCAGACGAGGAATACATGACACATCGCTAATCATATTATATCTTACCATGAAACATAGAAATGAGTTGCGATATCGCGTTTTAAGAAGCATTAGAACTCTATTGCTACGATAGGTAAACATCTGCAAACGCTATTTCCTTACAAGGAAGTGTCGCATTTACATTCATTTGAAGTGTAGACGAGGAATACATAACACTTCGCAAATCATATTATATCTTATCATGAAACATAGAAATGAGATGCGATATCGCGTTTTAAGAATCATAAGAACTCTATTGCTACGATACGTAGACATCTGCAAACGCTATTTCCTTGCAAGGAAGTGTTGCATTTACATTCATTTGAAGTGTAGACGAGGAATACATGACACTTCGCAAATCATATTATATCTTACCATGAAACATAGAAATGAGATGCGAAATCGCGTTTTAAGAAGCATTAGAAATCTATTTCTACGATACATAGACAACTGCAATCGCTATTTCCTTGCAAGAAAGTGTCGCATTTACATTCATTTGAAGTGTAGACGAGGAATGCATAACACTTCGCAAATCATATTATACCTTACCATGAAACATAGAAATGAGATGCGATATCGCGTTTTAAGCATCATAAGAACTCTATTGCTACGATACGTAGACATCTGCAAATGCTATTTCCTTGCAAGGAACTGTCGCATTTACATTCATTTGAAGTGTAGACGAGGAATACATGACACTTCGCAAATCATATTATATCTTACCATGAAACATAGAAATGAGATGCGATATCGCGTTTTAAGAATCATAAGAACTCTATTGCTACGATACGTAGACATCTGCAAACGCTATTTCCTTGCAAGGAAGTGTCGCATTTACATTCATTTGAAGTGTAGACGAGGAATACATGACACATCGCAAATCATATTATATCTTACCATGAAATATAGAAATGAGATGCGATATCGCGTTTTAAGAATCATAAGAACTCTATTGCTATGATACATAGACATCTGCAAACGCTATTTCCTTGCAAGGAAGTGTCGCATTTACATTCATTTGAAGTGTAGACGAGGAATACATGACACATCGCAAATCATATTATATCTTACCATGAAACATAGAAATGAGTTGCGATATCGCGTTTTAAGAAGCATTAGAACTCTATTGCTACGATAGGTAAACATCTGCAAACGCTATTTCCTTACAAGGAAGTGTCGCATTTACATTCATTTGAAGTGTAGACGAGGAACACATAACACTTCGCAAATCATATTATACCTTACCATGAAACATAGAAATGAGATGCGATATCGC
This sequence comes from Xylocopa sonorina, assembly GCF_050948175.1. Classification (NCBI taxonomy): domain Eukaryota; kingdom Metazoa; phylum Arthropoda; class Insecta; order Hymenoptera; family Apidae; genus Xylocopa; species Xylocopa sonorina. The sequence continues at coordinate 486,598 of NW_027490192.1, read as the reverse complement.
GTTTTAAGAATCATAAGATCTCTATTGCTACGATACGTAGACATCTGCAAACGCTATTTCCTTGCAAGGAACTGTCGCATTTACATTCATTTGAAATGTAGACGAGGAATACATGACACTTCGCAAATCATATTATATCTTACCATGAAACAGAGAAATGAGATGCGATATCGCGTTTTAAGAAGCATTTGAACTCTATGGCTACGATATGTAGACATCTGCAATCGCTATTTCCTTACAAGGAAGTGTCGCATTTACATTCATTTGAAGTGTAGACGAGGAATACATAACACTTCGCAAATCATATTATACCTTACCATGAAACATAGAAATGAGATGCGATATCGCGTTTTAAGAATCATAAGAACTCTATTGCTACGATACGTAGACATCTGCAAACGCTATTTCCTTGCAAGGAACTGTCGCATTTACATTCATTTGAAGTGTGGACGAGGAATACATGACACTTCGCAAATCATATTATATCTTACCATGAAACATAGAAATGAGATGCGATATCGCGTTTTAAGAATCATAAGAACTCTATTGCTACGATACGTAGACATCTGCAAACGCTATTTCCTTGCAAGGAAGTGTCGCATTTACATTCATTTGAAGTGTAGACGAGGAATACTGAACACATAGCAAATCATATTATATCTTACCATGAAACATAGAAATGAGTTGCGATATCGCGTTTTAAGAAGCATTAGAACTCTATTGCTACGATAGGTAAACATCTGCAAACGCTATTTCCTTACAAGGAAGTGTCGCATTTACATTCATTTGAAGTGTAGACGAGGAATACATAACACTTCGCAAATCATATTATACCTTACCATGAAACATAGAAATGAGATGCGATATCGCGTTTTAAGAATCATAAGAACTCTATTGCTACGATACGTAGACATCTGCAAACGCTAATTCCTTGCAAGGAAGTGTCGCATTTACATTCATTTGAAGTGTTGACGAGGAATACATAACACTTCGCAAATCATATTATATCTTACCATGAAACATAGAAATGAGATGCAATATCACGTTTTAAGAATCATAAGAACTCTATTGCTACGATACGTAGACATCTGCAAACGCTATTTCCTTGCAAGGAACTGTCGCATTTACATTCATTTGAAATGTAGACGAGGAATACATGACCCTTCGCAAATCATATTATATCTTATCATGAAACAGAGAAATGAGATGCGATATCGCGTTTTAAGAAGAATTTGAAATCTATGGCTACGATATGTAGACATCTGCAATCGCTATTTCCTTACAAGGAAGTGTTGCATTTACATTCATTTGAAGTGTAGACGAGGAATACATGACACTTCGCGAATCATATTATATCTTACCATGAAACATAGAAATGAGATGCGAAATCGCGTTTTAAGAAGCATTAGAAATCTATTTCTACGATACATAGACAACTGCAATCGCTATTTCCTTGCAAGAAAGTGTCGCATTTACATTCATTTGAAGTGTAGACGAGGAATACATAACACTTCGCAAATCATATTATACCTTACCATGAAACATAGAAATGAGATGCGATGTCGCGTTTTAAGCATCATAAGAACTCTATTGCTACGATACGTAGACATCTGCAAATGCTATTTCCTTGCAACGAACTGTCGCATTTACATTCATTTGAAGTGTAGACGAGGAATACATGACACTTCGCAAATCATATTATATCTTACCATGAAACATAGAAATGAGATGCGATATCGCGTTTTAAGAAGCATTAGAACTCTATTGCTACGATACGTAGACATCTGCAAACGCTATTTCCTTGCAAGGAAGTGTCGCATTTACATTCATTTGAAGTGTAGACGAGGAATACATAACACTTCGCAAATCATATTATACCTTACCATGAAACATAGAAATGACATGCGATATCGCGTTTTAAGAATCATAAGAACTCTATTGCTACGATAGGTAGACATCTGCAAACGCTATTTCCTTACAAGGAAGTGTCGCATTTACATTCATTTGAAGTGTAGACGAGGAATACATAACACTTCGCAAATCATATTATATCTTACCATGAAACATAGAAATGAGATGCGATATCGCGTTTTAAGAATCATTAGAACTCTATTGCTACGATACGTAGACATCTGCAAACGCTATTTCCTTGCAAGGAAGTGTTGCATTTACATTCATTTGAATTGTAGACGAGGAATACATGACACTTCGCAAATCATATTATATCTTACCATGAAACATAGAAATGAGATGCGAAATCGCGTTTTAAGAAGCACTAGAAATCTATTTCTACGATACATAGACAACTGCAATCGCTATTTCCTTGCAAGAAAGTGTCGCATTTACATTCATTTGAAGTGTAGACGAGGAATACATAACACTTCGCAAATCATATTATACCTTACCATGAAACATAGAAATGAGATGCGATATCGCGTTTTAAGCATCATAAGAACTCTATTGCTACGATACGTAGACATCTGCAAATGCTATTTCCTTGCAAGGAACTGTCGCATTTACATTCATTTGAAGTGTAGACGAGGAATATATGACACTTCGCAAATCATATTATATCTTACCATGAAACATAGAAATGAGATGCGATATCGCGTTTTAAGAATCATAAGAACTCTATTGCTACGATACGTAGACATCTGCAAACGCTATTTCCTTGCAAGGAAGTGTTGCATTTACATTCATTTGAAGTGTAGACGAGGAATACATGACACTTCGCAAATCATATTATATCTTACCATGAAACATAGAAATGAGATGCGAAATCGCGTTTTAAGAAGCATTAGAAATCTATTTCTACGATACATAGACAACTGCAATCGCTATTTCCTTGCAAGAAAGTGTCGCATTTACATTCATTTGAAGTGTAGACGAGGAATACATAACACTTCGCAAATCATATTATACCTTACCATGAAACATAGAAATGAGATGCGATATCGCGTTTTAAGCATCATAAGAACTCTATTGCTACGATACGCAGACATCTGCAAATGCTATTTCCTTGCAAGGAACTGTCGCATTTACATTCATTTGAAGTGTAGACGAGGAATACATGACACTTCGCAAATCATATTATATCTTACCATGAAACATAGAAATGAGATGCGATATCGCGTTTTAAGAATCATAAGAACTCTATTGCTACGATACGTAGACATCTGCAAACGCTATTTCCTTGCAAGGAAGTGTCGCATTTACATTCATTTGAAGTGTAGACGAGGAATACATGACACATCGCAAATCATATTATACCTTACCATGAAACATAGAAATGAGATGCGATATCGCGTTTTAAGAATCATAAGAACTCTATTGCTACGATACGTAGACATCTGCAAACGCTATTTCCTTGCAAGGAAGTGTCGCATTTACATTCATTTGATGTGTAGACGAGGAATACATGACACTTCACAAATCATATTATATCTTACCATGAAACATAGAAATGAGATGCGATATCGCGTTTTAAGAAGCATTAGAACTCTATTGCTACGATACGTAGACATCTGCAAACGCTATTTCCTTGCAAGGAAGTGTCGCATTTACATTCATTTGATGTGTAGACGAGGAACACATGACACTTCGCAAATCATATTATATCTTACCATGAAACATAGAAATGAGTTGCGATATCGCGTTTTAAGAAGCATTAGATCTCTATTGCTACGATAGGTAAACATTTGCAAACGCTATTTCCTTACAAGGAAGTGTCGTATTTACATTCATTTGAAGTGTAGACGAGGAATACATGACACTTCGCAAATCATATTATATCTTACCATGAAACAGAGAAATGAGATGCGATATCTCGTTTTAAGAATCATAAGAACTCTATTGCTACGATACGTAGACATCTGCAAACGCTATTTCCTTGCAAGGAAGTGTCGCATTTACATTCATTTGAAGTGTAGACGAGGAATACATGACACTTCGCAAATCATATTATATCTTACCATGAAACATAGAAATGAGATGCGATATTGCGTTTTAAGAAGCATTAGAATTCTATTGCTACGATAGGCAGACGTTTGCAAACGCTATTTCCTTGCAAGGAAGTGTCGCATTTACATTCATTTGAAGTGTAGACGAGGAATACATAACACTTCGCAAATCATATTATATCTTACCATGAAACATAGAAATGAGATGCGATATCGCGTTTTAAGAATCATAAGAACTCTATTGCTACGATACGTAGACATCTGCAAACGCTATTTCCTTGCAAGGAAGTGTCGCATTTACATTCATTTGAAGTGTAGACGAGGAATACATGACACTTCGCAAATCATATTATATCTTACCATGAAACATAGAAATGAGATGCGATATTGCGTTTTAAGAAGCATTAGAATTCTATTGCTACGATAGGCAGACGTTTGCAAACGCTATTTCCTTGCAAGGAAGTGTCGCATTTACATTCATTTGAAGTGTAGACGAGGAATACATAACACTTCGCAAATCATATTATATCTTACCATGAAACATAGAAATGAGATGCGATATCGCGTTTTAAGAATCATAAGAACTCTATTGCTACGATACGTAGACATCTGCAAACGCTATTTCCTTGCAAGGAAGTGTCGCATTTACATTCATTTGAAGTGTAGACGAGGAATACATGACACATCGCAAATCATATTATATCTTACCATGAAACATAGAAATGAGTTGCGATATCGCGTTTTAAGAAGCATTAGAACTCTATTGCTACGATATGTAGACATCTGCAAACGCTATTTCCTTGCAAGGAACTGTCGCATTTACATTCATTTGAAATGTAGACGAGGAATACATGACTCTTCGCAAATCATATTATATCTTACCATGAAACAGAGAAATGGGATGCGATATCGCGTTTTAAGAAGCATTTGAACTCTATGGCTACGATATGTAGACATCTGCAATCGCTATTTCCTTACAAGGAAGTGTCGCATTTACATTCATTTGAAGTGTAGACGAGGAATACATAACACTTCGCAAATCATATTATACCTTACCATGAAACATAGAAATGAGATGCGATATCGCGTTTTAAGAATCATAAGAACTCTATTGCTACGATACGTAGACATCTGCAAACGCTATTTCCTTGCAAGGAAGTGTCGCATTTACATTCATTTGATGTGTAGACGAGGAATACATGACACTTCACAAATCATATTATATCTTACCATGAAACATAGAAATGAGATGCGATATCGCGTTTTAAGAAGCATTAGAACTCTATTGCTACGATACGTAGACATCTGCAAACGCTATTTCCTTGCAAGGAAGTGTCGCATTTACATTCATTTGATGTGTAGACGAGGAACACATGACACTTCGCAAATCATATTATATCTTACCATGAAACATAGAAATGAATTGCGATATCGCGTTTTAAGAAGCATTAGAACTCTATTGCTACGATAGGTAAACATTTGCAAACGCTATTTCCTTACAAGGAAGTGTCGTATTTACATTCATTTGAAGTGTAGACGAGGAATACATAACACTTCGCAAATCATATTATATCTTACCATGAAACATAGAAATGAGATGCGATATCGCGTTTTAAGAATCATAAGAACTCTATTGCTACGATACGTAGACATCTGCAAACGCTATTTCCTTGCAAGGAAGTGTCGCATTTACATTCATTTGATGTGTAGACGAGGAATACATGACACTTCACAAATCATATTATATCTTACCATGAAACATAGAAATGAGATGCGATATCGCGTTTTAAGAAGCATTAGAACTCTATTGCTACGATACGTAGACATCTGCAAACGCTATTTCCTTGCAAGGAAGTGTCGCATTTACATTCATTTGAAGTGTAGACGAGGAATACATGACACTTCGCAAATCATATTATATCTTACCATGAAACAGAGAAATGAGATGCGATATCGCGTTTTAAGAAGCATTAGAACTCTATGGCTACGATATGTAGACATCTGCAAACGCTATTTCCTTACAAGGAAGTGTCGCATTTACATTCATTTGAAGTGTAGACGAGGAATACATAACACTTCGCAAATCATATTATGCCTTACCATGAAACATAGAAATGAGATGCGATATCTCGTTTTAAGAATCATAAGAACTCTATTGCTACGATACGTAGACATCTGCAAACGCTATTTCCTTGCAAGGAAGTGTCGCATTTACATTCATTTGAAGTGTAGACGAGGAATACATGACACTTCGCAAATCATATTATATCTTACCATGAAACATAGAAATGAGATGCGATATCGCGTTTTAAGAAGCATTAGAATTCTATTGCTACGATAGGCAGACGTTTGCAAACGCTATTTCCTTGCAAGGAAGTGTCGCATTTACATTCATTTGAAGTGTAGACGAGGAATACATAACACTTCGCAAATCATATTATATCTTACCATGAAACATAGAAATGAGATGCGATATCGCGTTTTAAGAATCATAAGAACTCTATTGCTACGATACGTAGACATCTGCAAACGCTATTTCCTTGCAAGGAAGTGTCGCATTTACATTCATTTGAAGTGTAGACGAGGAATACATGACACTTCGCAAATCATATTATATCTTACCATGAAACATAGAAATGAGATGCGATATTGCGTTTTAAGAAGCATTAGAATTCTATTGCTACGATAGGCAGACGTTTGCAAACGCTATTTCCTTGCAAGGAAGTGTCGCATTTACATTCATTTGAAGTGTAGACGAGGAATACATAACACTTCGCAAATCATATTATATCTTACCATGAAACATAGAAATGAGATGCGATATCGCGTTTTAAGAATCATAAGAACTCTATTGCTACGATACGTAGACATCTGCAAACGCTATTTCCTTGCAAGGAAGTGTCGCATTTACATTCATTTGAAGTGTAGACGAGGAATACATGACACATCGCAAATCATATTATATCTTACCATGAAACATAGAAATGAGTTGCGATATCGCGTTTTAAGAAGCATTAGAACTCTATTGCTACGATATGTAGACATCTGCAAACGCTATTTCCTTACAAGGAAGTGTCGCATTTACATTCATTTGAAGTGTAGACGAGGAATACATAACACTTCGCAAATCATATTATACCTTACCATGAAACATAGAAATGAGATGCGATATCGCGTTTTAAGAATCAAATGAACTTTATTGCTACGATACGTAGACATCTGCAAACGCTATTTCCTTGCAAGGAACTGTCGCATTTACATTCATTTGAAGTGTAGACGAGGAATACATGACACTTCGCAAATCATATTATATCTTACCATGAAACAGAGGAATGAGATGCGATATCGCGTTTTAAGAAGCATTAGAACTCTATGGCTACGATATGTAGACATCTGCAAACGCTATTTCCTTACAAGGAAGTGTCGCATTTACATTCATTTGAAGTGTAGACGAGGAATACATAACATTTCGCAAATCATATTATATCTTACCATGAAACATAGAAATGAGATACGATATCGCGCAAATTCTAATTTTAGTTCAAAGTCAAATTCTATTTCCAATTCAAGTTCAAACTCAAGCTCAAATCAAAATTCAAATTCCGCCGAACGATACGGCAAAACCCAGAAGGGTGACCATAAATTCTTCGCGTCTCATCGAATGCCGTGTCTCGGACACGGATCTCCTCCTTCCGCGCAAGAAAAACCAACGTATGCGCAAATAACAAAGTCAGTCGTAAAAGCCACGCGATCTCAACCAGCGAAGTCTCGCCTCGAAAATATAATAGATCTTCTACGGCTCGAACATCTAAACGTAGAGGAAAAGAATCATGTAATAGATCTTATCAACAAGAGCCAGGATCTGTTCTATATCGAGGGTGACAAGTTGGGGCACACTACGGCAACGACACACAAAATCCCAACGGTCGACGAAGAACCAATTAATGTTAAACAGTACCGTTTCCCACCCGCGCACAAGGAGGAGATCCGGAAGCAAGTAGAGACTTTATTACATAATGCCATAATTAAAAATTCCAAATCTCCGTATAACTCTCCTCTTTGGGTCGTCCCGAAAAAGGCGGACTCTCAGGAAAAGAAAAGATGGAGAGTCGTTATAGACTATCGTGCGCTAAACGAAAAATCGATCGCGGACGCGTACCCGTTACCGTGCATTACCGAAATCCTAGATCAACTCGGAAGTGCTAAGTACTTCAGCACATTCGATCTGGCCAGCGGGTTTCATCAGATACCAATGGAAGCCGCTGATGCACACAAAACCGCCTTTTCAACACCCAATGGGCATTTCGAGTTTACTCGAATGCCATTTGGATTGAAGAACGCACCCGCAACGTTCCAGCGCCTAATGGATAGCGCGCTCGCAGGCCTGCAGGGAAACGAGCTGTTTGTATATTTGGATGACATCGTGATATACGCTAGCTCACTTCAAGAGCACGCCACGAAATACTTAAAACTCGTAAACAAACTCAGAGAAGCTAATTTATCCCTGCAGCCTGACAAGTGCGAGTTTCTTCGCCGCGAAGTCAATTACTTGGGCCACGTCATAAGCGAAAGCGGCGTGAAACCCGATCCAGCAAAAGTAAGCGCAGTTCGGAATTTCCCGCGTCCCACTAATCAAAAGCAAGTGAAACAATTTCTCGGTCTGGCAGGATATTACAGACGATTCATTCCAAATTTCTCAAATACGGCAAAACCTTTAACAAATTTATTGAAAAAAGACACTTTGTTCATTTGGAGAAACGAACAACAAAACGCTTTCGTGAAATTGCGAGATGCGCTCTGCGAGGCGCCGATTTTACAATACCCTAACTTCAAGCTTCCATTCGTCATTACGACAGACGCATCAGCGGATGCTATAGGCGCAGTGTTAAGTCAGGGTCAAATAGGTCGCGATCTCCCGATAGCGTACACGTCGAGACTTCTCAATTCAGCGGAAAAGAATTACTCAACGATAGAAAAAGAATGTCTCGCGATCATCTATGCCGTCCATCAGTTCAGGCCGTATATTTATGGCAATCAGTTTAAACTCGTAACAGACCATCGTCCACTGGTGTGGATGAATTCTGTTAAGGATCCTTCCAGCCGACTCGTGAGGTGGAGATTGAAACTTGCGGAATATGATTACGAGATCATATATAAAACAGGCAAAACAAATCTAAATGCAGACGCATTGTCACGTAACCCAGTGAAAGTCTGTCCTCTGATCCAACCGTCCTCATCCGACGAGGACATATTCGACCCTTATCCTAAGCCTCGTAAATCAGGAAAAACCGCAATGCCTCCTCCTCCTCCCCCCTCCTCCTCCTCCGCCTTCACCCGATTCAAATCGTACCACACCGGATAGGTTACCGACGGAGTACGTTAGATACGAGCCTTTGTTCAAATTCACGCGAGACACAATCGCAACTAGACGCGACAACACCGTTCTTTTTATTACAAAATCAGGACAGCCGTACGACGCAGGCGCAAGCCAGACAAACAAGGCAGGTAAATTCTTTTCGCACAAATCAGACATAAATCTAACCAAAGCCAAAGTAGTAAAATTGGATAACTTCTATCAGATACAACTACCGGTAGTCGAACATGAGAAACGTGCAATTGACTTTCAATTAGTAATAGAATCTCTACGTTCACTTTTCGACGTAATTTCAGAATTACAAATTACAACAATAAGTATAGCACAAACGTCACTTGATTCAATTCCGTGGTCGCGACTTCAGAAATTATTGCAAGATCTGTTTTATGAAACCCCTCTGCAAATTACCGTCTGTCAGGGTATTATTCACATTCCAGCTGAAAACAGGGAACAAATCATAAGAGAAAATCACGACTCACCTATAGGAGGACACAAAGGTGTCAACAAAACCTATTCGCGGATAAGAGAAAGATTCTATTGGCCGAACATGAAGGCCCAAATTCAAGATTACATAAGCAAATGTAGAAGCTGTCAAACGGAGAAACTAGTTCGGATGAAAACAAGGCAACCGCTAACTCTAACAGATACCCCAGGATGTGCATTCGATAAAATATCGATGGACGTCATGGGCCCACTTCCTACAACTCCCGAAGGTTTCACGAACATCCTTACCATCCAAGATCTACTAACTAAATTTTCCGTCGCGATCCCACTAAAACAGACATCTGCGGTCGATATTGCAGATGCCTTGATTACCAACTTCATTTGCAAATTCGGATGCCCGAAAGGTATCTTGACCGATCAGGGTTCTAATTTCATTAATTCTTTAATAAAAGCTATCGCAATCAAATTCCGCATAAAACAATACAAGTCAACAGCATTCCATCCTCAAACGAACGGCTCAGTCGAAAGATCGCATCACGTGCTTGCGGAATACCTTAAGCACTTCATCGACACCAGTGGCGATTGGGCAAAATGGCTACCCTACGCCATGTTTTCGTACAATACGAGCGTTCACGAGGGTACACTATATACCCCACACGAGTTAGTTTTCGGGCGTATAGCCAGAACGCCATCAGAAACGCCGTTTCAAGACATTTCGGAGAACGAAACCTATTCCGACTACCTACGAGACCTAAACCAGAAAATCACGAATTCACAAAAATTAGCGAAAGAAAATTTAGACCGAGCGAAACAGCGAGCTAAGTACTATTACGACAGGAAACAAAATGTACAGAAATTCGAGGTTGGACAATGGGTATTTCTATTAAGGAACCTTGTAAACACAAATTCCAATCCCAGTATGTCGGCCCATTTAGAATCCTCGAAATTCTCAATAATAATAATGTAAAACTATCTATTAAGGGAAAAATTAAAATCGTACATTCAAACAAACTAAAACCTTGTAAACGTAAGAGTGTAATAAAACAGACAAGGACTGACAGTGAGACAAGGGTGAACGTAACAAGGAGCGAATGAAATCAGTGCTAGTGATAGAGACAATTGCAGTGCCAGTACCAAACCAATTAGCAGCAAAGGTGCGGCTATCATCGACACGGGCCACTCCCCAGAGGCGAAGCGAATTCGCTATTGCAGGAAAAGCAGAAACTCAGCGGAACCACGGCAGCCAACCGGCAGCGCAGCAATCACCGAGGCACGCCCCTACGGGCACCAACCAGTCAGGAGATCTTGGCACCGCCAAGATTCCTTTTCGAAGGGGGGAGGTGTAACGTCCGGCGTACCGCCTTCCACCCCCCAACGCCTCCCACAGCACGCAGAGCCTTCTTACCTGCGAACATCTACATTAGAGCGCACGGGCAAATCACCCCTTCGCCGAGCTAAGGCAAGCCGACCCGCAGTATCCGCCCCGGAGATGGACCGGCCAAACGCGCTATCGCGCGTATCCCGAGATCCACGAGGCACCAGCACAGCAACGCATCGAGTCACCCGCCCTTACTTACCCTTACGTTTACTATTCTAATGTATATACGTATAAATACTAAAATCCTATTTCTAAGTACACGACACACACATTGTAACACGAACAACACACACGCATATAATTCTAAGTTCAATATGTATTTTCTAGTTCATAAGTTGCGACGCGCGCCCGCGCGCATTCGACGCTCGCGGCTCACGCGTAACGCGAGCCGCTCCCACTCCGACCGGCCACCCCCACCGCGTGGCCGCCCTACTCCGACCGTCCGCCCCACCGCGAGGGCCCAACGACTCGCGCGCCACGCGACCCCGAGGAGGTCTCGAGCACGCGAGCAAGAGCACATTCTAGTTCCGACTTCGATTCGACTCAGACCTCTCTCTGGGACTCAATCCGAGTACCCGCTACTTCTAGTTCGAACTTATGGCGTAGTGTCTTTCCATCACCTCTTCGAGGTGTCTTCTAATTCTAGTTCAAGTTCCGTTTCGATTTCTAGTTAAGTTCTATTTCTCCTAAGTTTAGTTTAGGGAAGTAAAGTGTATAGCATAGTTTTTTTTATACAGAATATATCTTTATTGTTATTTTACATTTAAATTTCTATTTTATTTCTATTTCCACGCGATCACCTTCGGTTCTCGCGTATATACAAACACTTCCATACTTTGATTTAGTATCGTTACTTGGAACTCTACATAGTTAGAGCGGACCGCCGCTTAACTGTGTGGACTACAGGTACGGACTACTCGAAGTAACCGATCGTTCTTCGTTCTGCTGGACCGATGCGGATAGAGCGGACCGCCGCTTATCCAATTTGAATCCAGTTAGGAGAAGTTCATCGTGGATGTGTCGCTCCGCTAATAAGAAAACGCGTCGTGCTGGTAGAAAGAACTTTCTACGTCGTTTAGTGCGCGACTACGCCGATCCAGCGTATTCAGCCTGCCACTCCGTCGTCGTTGCTGCCACCTCGGTTCAAATCCAGTCTTCCCCGGATTCGGCGAGCTCTGCGGCTCCACTTCACAGTTCCGGTCAACGCCGTTGGGTACTCGTTCCTCTGACGTTTCCGCAACGCCGACCCTACGCCGCAGCTATACCAGACGGCGATCCTCGACAGCAGCTGTACCTGGAACGTAATTATTGAATTATCAAGGTGTGAAGACAGCGAAAGGTTTGTGGAATCGCATTATATCGCGTCCTCGGCTATTTTTACCGGTAGCGTCCCATAAAAAGAACCACGGTGCCCATCACAATATAGTGCTCGGCTCCGCGATTTCTGCTACGTGCCATCGCGGGCACCTTCGGAAATTCTCCCGGTCCCGGACGTGACACATGAAACATAGAAATGAGATGCGATATCGCGTTTTAAGAAGTATTAGAAATCTATTGCTACGATACATAGACATCTGCAAACGCTATTTCCTTGCAAGGAAGTGTCGCATTTACATTCATTTGATGTGTAGACGAGGAATACATGACACTTCACAAATCATATTATATCTTACCATGAAACATAGAAATGAGATGCGATATCGCGTTTTAAGAATCATAAGAACTCTATTGCTACTATATGTAGACATCTGCAAACGCTATTTTCTTGCAAGGAAGTGTCGCATTTACATTCATTTGAAGTGTAGACGAGGAATACATGACACTTCGCAAATCATATTATATCTTACCATGTTACATAGAAATGAGATGCGATATCGCGTTTTAAGAAACATTAGAAATCTATTGCTACGATACATAGACATCTGAAAACGCTATTTCCTTGCAAGGAAGTGTCGCATTTACTTTCATTTGAAGTGTAGACGAGGAATACATAACACTTCGCAAATCATATTATATCTTACCATGAAACATAGAAATGAGATGCGATATCGCGTTTTAAGAATCATAAGAACTCTATTGCTACGATATGTAGACATCTGCAAACGCTATTTTCTTGCAAGGAAGTGTCGCATTTACATTCAACTGAAGTGTAGACGAGGAATACATAACACTTCGCAAATCATATTATATCTTACCATGAAACATAGAAATGAGATGCGATATCGCGTTTTAAGAATCATAAGTACTCTATTGCTACGATACGTAGACATCTGCAAACGCTAATTCCTTGCAAGGAAGTGTCGCATTTACATTCATTTGAAGTGTAGACGAGGAATACATGACACTTCGCAAATCATATTATATCTTACCATGTTACATAGAAATGAGATGCGATATCGCGTTTTAAGAAACATTAGAAATCCATTGCTAGGATACATAGACATCTGAAAACGCTATTTCCTTGCAAGGAAGTATCGCATTTACTTTCATTTGAAGTGTAGACGAGGAATACATAACAGATCGCAAATCATATTATATCTTACCATGAAACATAGAAATGAGATGCGATATCGCGTTTTAAGAATCATAAGAACTCTATTGCTACGATATGTAGACATCTGCAAACGCTATTTCCTTGCAAGGAAGTGTCGCATTTACATTCTTTTGAAGTGTACACGAGGAATACATGACACTTCCAAATCATATTATATCTTACCATGAAACATAGAAATGAGATGCGATATCGCGTTTTAAGAATCATAAGTACTCTATTGCTACGATACGTAGACATCTGCAAACGCTAATTCCTTGCAAGGAAGTGTCGCATTTACATTCATTTGAAGTGTAGACGAGGAATACATGACACTTCGCAAATCATATTATATCTTACCATGTTACATAGAAATGAGATGCGATATCGCGTTTTAAGAAACATTAGAAATCCATTGCTAGGATACATAGACATCTGAAAACGCTATTTCCTTGCAAGGAAGTATCGCATTTACTTTCATTTGAAGTGTAGACGAGGAATACATAACAGATCGCAAATCATATTATATCTTACCATGAAACATAGAAATGAGATGCGATATCGCGTTTTAAGAATCATAAGAACTCTATTGCTACGATATGTAGACATCTGCAAACGCTATTTCCTTGCAAGGAAGTGTCGCATTTACATTCTTTTGAAGTGTACACGAGGAATACATGACACTTCCAAATCATATTATATCTTACCATGAAACATAGAAATGAGATGCAATATCACGTTTTAAGAAGCATTAGAAATCTATTGCTACGATACATAGACATCTGCAAACGCTATTTCCTTGCAAGGAAGTGTCGCATTTACATTCATTTGAAGTGTAGACGAGGAATACATAACACTTCGCAAATCATATTATACCTTACCATGAAACATAGAAATGAGATGCGATATCGCGTTTCAAGAATCATAAGAACTCTATTGCTACGATACGTAGACATCTGCAAACGCTATTTCCTTGCAAGGAAGTGTCGCATTTACATTCATTTGAAGTGTAGACGAGGAATACATGACACTTCGCAAATCATATTATATCTTAGAATGTTACATAGAAATGAGATGCGATATCGCGTTTTAAGAAACATTAGAAATCTATTGCTACGATACATAGACATCTGAAAACGCTATTTCCTTGCAAGGAAGTGTCGCATTTACATTCATTTGAAGCGTAGACGAGGAATACATGACACTTCGCAAATCATATTATATCTTACCATGAAACATAGAAATGAGATGCGATATCGCGTTTTAAGAATCATAAGAACTCTATTGCTACGATATGTAGACATCTGCAAACGCTATTTTCTTGCAAGGAAGTGTCGCATTTACATTCAACTGAAGTGTAGACGAGGAATACATAACACTTCGCAAATCATATTATATCTTACCATGAAACATAGAAATGAGATGCGATATCGCGTTTTAAGAATCATAAGTACTCTATTGCTACGATACGTAGACATCTGCAAACGCTAATTCCTTGCAAGGAAGTGTCGCATTTACATTCATTTGAAGTGTAGACGAGGAATACATGACACTTCGCAAATCATATTATATCTTACCATGTTACATAGAAATGAGATGCGATATCGCGTTTTAAGAAACATTAGAAATCCATTGCTAGGATACATAGACATCTGAAAACGCTATTTCCTTGCAAGGAAGTATCGCATTTACTTTCATTTGAAGTGTAAACGAGGAATACATAACAGATCGCAAATAATATTATATCTTACCATGAAACATAGAAATGAGATGCGATATCGCGTTTTAAGAATCATAAGAACTCTATTGCTACGATATGTAGACATCTGCAAACGCTATTTCCTTGCAAGGAAGTGTCGCATTTACATTCTTTTGAAGTGTACACGAGGAATACATGACACTTCCAAATCATATTATATCTTACCATGAAACATAGAAATGAGATGCAATATCACGTTTTAAGAAGCATTAGAAATCTATTGCTACGATACATAGACATCTGCAAACGCTATTTCCTTGCAAGGAAGTGTCGCATTTACATTCATTTGAAGTGTAGACGAGGAATACATAACACTTCGCAAATCATATTATACCTTACCATGAAACATAGAAATGAGATGCGATATCGCGTTTCAAGAATCATAAGAACTCTATTGCTACGATACGTAGACATCTGCAAACGCTATTTCCTTGCAAGGAAGTGTCGCATTTACATTCATTTGAAGTGTAGACGAGGAATACATGACACTTCGCAAATCATATTATATCTTAGAATGTTACATAGAAATGAGATGCGATATCGCGTTTTAAGAAACATTAGAAATCTATTGCTACGATACATAGACATCTGAAAACGCTATTTCCTTGCAAGGAAGTGTCGCATTTACTTTCATTTGAAGTGTAGACGAGGAATACATAACACTTCGCAAATCATATTATATCTTACCAGGAAACATAGAAATGAGATGCGATATCGCGTTTTAAGAATCATAAGAACTCTATTGCTACGATATGTAGACATCTGCAAACGCTATTTTCTTGCAAGGAAGTGTCGCATTTACATTCAACTGAAGTGTAGACGAGGAATACATAACACTTCGCAAATCATATTATATCTTACCATGAAACATAGAAATGAGATGCGATATCGCGTTTTAAGAATCATAAGTACTCTATTGCTACGATACGTAGACATCTGCAAACACTAATTCCTTGCAAGGAAGTGTCGCCTTTACATTCATTTGAAGTGTAGACGAGGAATACATGACACTTCGCAAATCATATTATATCTTACCATGTTACATAGAAATGAGATGCGATATCGCGTTTTAAGAAACATTAGAAATCTATTGCTACGATACATAGGCATCTGCAGACGTTATTTCCTAGCAAGGAAGTGTCGCATTTACATTCATTTGAATTGTAGACGAGGAATACATAACACTTCGCAAATCATATTATATCTTACCATGATACATAGAAATGAGATGCGATATCGCGTTTTAAGAAGCATTAGAACACTATCGCTACGATAGGTAGACATTTGCAAACGCTATTTCCTTGCAAAGAAGTGTCCCATTTACATTCATTTGAAGTGTAGACGAGGAATACATAACACTTCGCAAATCATATTATATCTTACCATGAAACATAGAAATGAGATGCGATATCGCGTTTCAAGAATCATAAGAACTCTATTGCTACGATACGTAGACATCTGCAAACGCTATTTCCTTGCAAGGAAGTGTCGCATTTACATTCATTTGAAGTGTAGACGAGGAATACATGACACTTCGCAAATCATATTATATCTTAGAATGTTACATAGAAATGAGATGCGATATCGCGTTTTAAGAAACATTAGAAATCTATTGCTACGATACATAGACATCTGAAAACGCTATTTCCTTGCAAGGAAGTGTCGCATTTACTTTCATTTGAAGTGTAGACGAGGAATACATAACACTTCGCAAATCATATTATATCTTACCAGGAAACATAGAAATGAGATGCGATATCGCGTTTTAAGAATCATAAGAACTCTATTGCTACGATATGTAGACATCTGCAAACGCTATTTTCTTGCAAGGAAGTGTCGCATTTACATTCAACTGAAGTGTAGACGAGGAATACATAACACTTCGCAAATCATATTATATCTTACCATGAAACATAGAAATGAGATGCGATATCGCGTTTTAAGAATCATAAGTACTCTATTGCTACGATACGTAGACATCTGCAAACACTAATTCCTTGCAAGGAAGTGTCGCCTTTACATTCATTTGAAGTGTAGACGAGGAATACATGACACTTCGCAAATCATATTATATCTTACCATGTTACATAGAAATGAGATGCGATATCGCGTTTTAAGAAACATTAGAAATCTATTGCTACGATACATAGGCATCTGCAGACGTTATTTCCTAGCAAGGAAGTGTCGCATTTACATTCATTTGAATTGTAGACGAGGAATACATAACACTTCGCAAATCAATTATATCTTACCATGATACATAGAAATGAGATGCGATATCGCGTTTTAAGAAGCATTAGAACACTATCGCTACGATAGGTAGACATTTGCAAACGCTATTTCCTTGCAAAGAAGTGTCCCATTTACATTCATTTGAAGTGTAGACGAGGAATACATAACACTTCGCAAATCATATTATATCTTACCATGAAACATAGAAATGAGATGCGATATCGCGTTTTAAGAATCATAAGAACTATTGCTACGATACGTAGACATCTGCAAACGCTATTTCCTTGCAAGGAAGTGTCGCATTTACATTCATTTGAAGTGTAGACGAGGAATACATGACACTTCGCAAATCATATTATATCTTACCATGAAACATAGAAATGAGATGCGATATCGCGTTTTAAGAATCATAAGAACTCTATTGCTACGATAGGTAGACATCTGCAAACGCTATTTCCTTACAAGGAGGTGTCGCATTTACATTCATTTGAAGTGTAGACGAGGAATACATAACACTTCGCAAATCATATTATATCGTACCATGAAATATAGAAATGAGATGCGATATCGCGTTTTAAGAAGCATTAGAACACTATTGCTGCGATAGGTAGACATTTGCAAACGCTATTTCCTTGCAAAGAAGTGTCGCATTTACATTCATTTGAAGTGTAGACGAGGAATACATAACACTTCGCAAATCATATTATATCTTACCATGAAACATAGAAATGAGATGCGATATCACGTTTTAAGAATCATAAGAACTCTATTGCTACGATACGTAGACATCTGCAAACGCTATTTCCCTGCATGGAAGTGTCGCATTTACATTCATTTGACGTGTAGACGAGGAATACATGACACTTCGCAAATCATATTATACCATACCATGAAACATAGAAATGAGATGCGATATCACGTTATAAGAAGCATTGGAAATCTATTGCTACGATACATAGACATCTGCAAACGCTATTTCCTTGCAAGGAAGTGTCGCATTTACATTCATTTGAAGTGTAGACGAGGAATACAGAACACTTCGCAAATCATATTATACCTTACCATGAAACATAGAAGTGAGATGCGATATCGCGTTTTAAGAATCATAAGAAATCTATTGCTACGATACGTAGTCATCTGCAAACGCTATTTGCTTGCAAGGAAGTGTCGCATTTACATTCATTTGAAGTGTAGACGAGGAATACATAACACTTCGTAAATCATATTATATCTTACCATGAAACATAGAAATGAGATGCGATATCGCGTTTTAAGAAGCATTACAACTCTATTGCTACGATAGGTAGATATCTGCAAACGCTATTTCCTTACAAGGAAGTGTCGCATTTACATTCATTTGAAGTGTAGACGAGGAATACATAACACTTCGCAAATCATATTATATCGTACCATGAAATATAGAAATGAGATGCGATATCGCGTTTTAAGAAGCATTAGAACACTATTGCTACGATAGGTAGACATTTGCAAACGCTATTTCCTTGCAAAGAAGTGTCGCATTTACATTCATTTGAAGTGTAGACGAGGAATACATAACACTTCGCAAATCATATTATATCTTACCATGAAACATAGAAATGAGATGCGATATCGCGTTTTAAGAATCATAAGAACTCTATTGCTACGGTACGTAGACATTTGCAAACGCCATTTCCTTGCAAGGAAGTGTCGCATTTACATTCATTTGAAGTGTAGACGAGGAATACATAACACTTCGCAAATCATATTATATCTTACCATGAAACATAGAAATGAGATGCGATATCGCGTTTTAGGAAGCATTAGAACTCTATTGCTACGATACGTAGACATCTGCAAACGCTATTGCCTTGCAAGGAAGTGTCGCATTTACATTCATTTGAAGTGTAGACGAGGAATACATAACACTTCGCAAAACATATTATATCTTACCATGAAACATAGAAATGGGATGCGATATCGCGTTTTAAGAATCATAAGAACTCTGTTGCTACGATACGTAGACATCTGCAAACACTATTTCCTTGCATGGAAGTGTCGCATTTACATTCATTTGACGTGTAGACGAGGAATACATGACACTTCGCAAATCATATTATACCTTACCATGAAACATAGAAATGAGATGCGATATCACGTTTTAAGAAGCATTGGAAATCTATTGCTACGATACATAGACATCTGCAAACGCTATTTCCTTGCAAGGAAGTGTCGCATTTACATTCATTTGAAGTGTAGACGAGGAATACATAACACTTCGCAAATCATATTATACCTTACCATGAAACATAGAAATGAGATGCGATAACGCATTCTAAGAATCATAAGAACTCTATTGCTACGATACGTAGACATCTGCAAACGCTATTTCCTTGCAAGGAAGTGTCGCATTTACATTCATTTGAAGTGTAGACGAGGAATACATAACATTTCGCAAATCATATTATATCTTACCATGAAACATAGAAATGAGATGCGATATCGCGTTTTAAGAAGCATTAGAACTCTATTGCTACGATAGGTAGACATATGCAAACGCTGTTTCCTTGCAAGGATGTGTCGCATTTACATTCATTTGAAGTGTAGTCGAGGAATACATAAGACTTCGCAAATCATATTATACCTTACCATGAAATATAGAAATGAGATGCGATATCGCGTTTTAAGAATCATAAGAACTCTATTGCTACGATACGTAGTCATCTGCAAACGCTATTTGCTTGCAAGGAAGTGTCGCATTTACATTCATTTGAAGTGTAGACGAGGAATAAATAACACTTCGTAAATCATATTATATCTTACCATGAAACATAGAAATGAGATGCGATATTGCGTTTTAAGAAGCATTAGAACTCTATTGCTACGATACCTAGACATCTGCAAACGCTAATTCCTTGCAAGGAAGTGTCGCATTTACATTCATTTGAAGTGTAGACGAGGAATACATAACACTTCGTAAATCATATTATATCTTACCATGAAACATAGAAATGAGATGCGATATCGCGTTTTAAGAAGCATTAGAATTCTATTGCTACGATACCTAGACATCTGCAAGCGCTAATTCCTTGGAAGGAAGTGTCGCATTTACATTCATTTGAAGTGTAGACGAGGAATACATGACACTTCGCAAATCATATTATATCTTTCCATGAAACATAGAAATGAGATGCGATATCGCGTTTTAAGAATCATAAGAACTCTATTGCTACGATACGTAGACATCTGCAAACGCTATTTCCTTGCAAGGAAGTGTCGCATTTACATTCATTTGAAGTGTAGACGAGGAATACATAACACTTCGCAAATCATATTATATCTTACCATAAAACATAGAAATGAGATGCGATATCGCGTTTTAAGAATCATAAGAACTCTATTGCTACGATACGTAGACATCTGCAAACGCTAATTCCTTGCAAGGAAGTGTCGCATTTACATTCATTTGAAGCGTGGACGAGGAATACATGACACTTCGCAAATCATATTATACCTTACCATGAAACATAGAAATGAGTTGCGATATCGCGTTTTAAGAAGCATCAGAAATCCATTGCTACGATACGTAGACATCTGCAAACGCTATTTCCTTACATGGAAGTGTCGCATTTACATTCATTTGACGTGTAGACGAGGTATACATGACACTTAGCAAATCATATTATACCTTACCATGAAACATAGAAATGAGATGCGATATCACGTTTTAAGAAGCATTGGAAATCTACTGCTACGATACATAGACATCTGCAAACGCTGTTTCCTTGCAAGGAAGTGTCGCATTTACATTCATTTGAAGTGTAGACGAGGAATACATAACACTTCGCAAATCATATTATACCTTACCATGAAGCATAGAAATGAGATGCGATATCGCGTTTTAAGAATCATAAGAACTCTATTGCTACGATACGTAGTCATCTGCAAACGCTATTTGCTTGCAAGGAAGTGTCGCATTTACATTCATTTGAAGTGTAGACAAGGAATACATAACACTTCGTAAATCATATTATATCTTACCATGAAACATAGAAATGAGATGCGATATCGCGTTTTAAGAAGCATTAGAAATCTATTGCTACGATAGGTAGACATCTGCAAAAGCTATTTCCATACAAGGAAGTTTCGCATTTACATTCATTAGAAGTGTAGACGAGGAATACATAACACTTCGCAAATCATATTATATCTTACCATGGAACATAGAAATGTGATGCGATATCGCGTTTTAAGAAGCATTAGAACTCTATTGCTACGATACCTAGACATCTGCAGACGCTCTTTCCTAGCAAGGAAGTGTCGCATTTACTTTCATTTGAAGTGTAGACGAGGAATACATAACACATCGCAAATCATATTACATCTTACCATGAAACATAGAAATGAGATGCGATATCGCGTTTTAAGAAGCATTAGAACTCTATTGCTACGATACCTAGACATCTGCAGACGCTATTTCCTTGCAAGGAAGTGTCGCATTTACATTCATTTGAATCGTAGACGAGGAATGCATAACACATCGCAATGAATATTACATCTTACCATGAAACATACATATGAGATGCAATATCTCGTTTTAAGAAGCATTTGAACTCTATTGCTTCGATACCTAGACATATGCAAACGCTATTTCCTTGCAAGGAAGTGTCGCATTTACATTCATTTGAAGTGTAGACGAGGAATACATAACACTTCGTAAATCATATTATATCTTACCATGAAACATAGAAATGAGATGCGATATCGCGTTTTAAGAAGCATTAGAATTCTATTGCTACGATACCTAGACATCTGCAAACGCTAATTCCTTGCAAGGAAGTGTCGCATTTACATTCATTTGAAGTGTAGACGAGGAATACATAACACATCGCAAATCATATTACATCTTACCATGAAACATAGAAATGAGATGCGATATCGCGTTTTAAGAAGCATTAGAACTCTATTGCTACGATACCTAGACATCTGCAGACGCTATTTCCTTTCAAGGAAGTGTCGCATTTACATTCATTTGAATCGTAGACGGGGAATGCATAACACATCGCAATGAATATTACATCTTACCATGAAACATAGAAATGAGATGCGATATCGCGTTTTAGGAATCATAAGAACTCTATTGCTACGAAGCGTAGACATCTGCAAACGCTATTTCCTAGCAAGGAAGTTTCGCATTTACATTCATTTGAATTGTAGACGAGGAATACATGACACTTCGCAAATCATATTATACCTTACCATGAAACATAGAAATGAGATGCGATATAACGTTTTAAGAAGCATTGGAAATCTATTGCTACGATACATGGACATCTGCAAACGCTATTTCCTTGCAAGGAAGTGTCGCATTTACATTCATTTGAAGTATAGACGAGGAATACATAACACTTCGCAAATCATATTATACCTTACCATGAAACATAGAAATGAGATGCGATATCGCGTTTTAAGAATCATAAGAACCCTATTGCTACGATACGTAGTCATCTGCAAACGCTATTTGCTTGCAAGGAAGTGTCGCATTTACATTCATTTGAAGTGTAGACGAGGAATACATAACACTTCGTATATCATATTATATCTTAACATGAAACATGGAAATGAGATGCGATATCGCGTTTTAAGAATCATAAGAACTCTATTGCTACGATACGTAGACATCTGCAGACGCTATTTCCTAGCAAATAAGTGTCGCATTTACATTCATTTGAAGTGTAGACGAAGAATACATAACACTTCGCAAATCATATTATATCTTACCATGGAACATAGGAATGATATGCGATATCGCGTTCTAGGAAGCATTAGAGCACTACTGCTACGATAGGTAGACATTTGCAAACGCTATTTCCTAGCAAGGAAGTTTCGCATTTACATTCATTTGAATTGTAGACGAGGAATACATGACACTTCGCAAATCATATTATATCTTACCATGAAACATAGAAATGAGATGCGATATCGCGTTTTAAGAAGCATTAGAGCTCTATTGCTACGATACCTAGACATCTGCAAACGCTATTTCCTTACAAGGAAGTGTCGCATTTACATTCATTTGAAGTGTAGACGAGGAATACATGACACATTCGCAAATCATATTATATCTTACCATGAAACATAGAAATGAGATGCGATATCGCGTTTTAAGAAGCATTAGAACTCTATTGCTGCGATAGGTAGACATTTGCAAACGCTATTTCCTTGCAAAGAAGTGTCGCATTTACATTCATTTGAAGTGTAGACGAGGAATACATAACATTTCGCAAATCATATTATATCTTACCATGAAACATAGAAATGAGATGCGATATCGCGTTTTAAGAAGCATTAGAACTCTATTGCTACGATAGGTAGACATATGCAAACGCAGTTTCCTTGCAAGGAAGTGTCGCATTTACATTCATTTGAAGTGTAGACGAGGAATACATAACACTTCGCAAATCATATTATACCTTACCATGAAGCATAGAAATGAGATGCGATATCGCGTTTTAAGAATCATAAGAACTCTATTGCTACGATACGTAGTCATCTGCAAACGCTATTTGCTTGCAAGGAAGTGTCGCATTTACATTCATTTGAAGTGTAGACGAGGAATACATAACACTTCGTAAATCATATTATATCTTATCATGAAACATAGAAATGAGATGCGATATCGCGTTTTAAGAAGCATTAGAGCTCTATTGCTACGATACCTAGACATCTGCAAACGCTAATTCCTTGCAAGGAAGTGTCGCATTTACATTCATTTGAAGTGTAGACGAGGAATACATGACACTTCGCAAATCATATTATATCTTTCCATGAAACATAGAAATGAGATGCGATATCGCGTTTTAAGAATCATAAGAACTCTATTGCTACGATACGTAGACATCTGCAGACGCTATTTCCTAGCAAGGAAGTGTCGCATTTACATTCATTTGAAGTGTAGACGAGGAATACATAACACTTCGCAAGTCATATTATATCTTACCATGAAACATAGGAATGAGATGCGATATCGCGTTCTAGGAAGCATTAGAACACTACTGCTACGATAGGTAGACATTTGCAAACGCTATTTCCTAGCAAGGAAGTTTCGCATTTACATTCATTTGAATTGTAGACGAGGAATACATGACACTTCGCAAATCATATTATACCTTACCATGAAGCATAGAAATGAGATGCGATATCGCGTTTTAAGAATCATAAGAACTCTATTGCTACGATACGTAGTCATCTGCAAACGCTATTTGCTTGCAAGGAAGTGTCGCATTTACATTCATTTGAAGTGTAGACGAGGAATACATAACACTTCGTAAATCATATTATATCTTATCATGAAACATAGAAATGAGATGCGATATCGCGTTTTAAGAAGCATTAGAGCTCTATTGCTACGATACCTAGACATCTGCAAACGCTAATTCCTTGCAAGGAAGTGTCGCATTTACATTCATTTGAAGTGTAGACGAGGAATACATGACACTTCGCAAATCATATTATATCTTTCCATGAAACATAGAAATGAGATGCGATATCGCGTTTTAAGAATCATAAGAACTCTATTGCTACGATACGTAGACATCTGCAGACGCTATTTCCTAGCAAGGAAGTGTCGCATTTACATTCATTTGAAGTGTAGACGAGGAATACATAACACTTCGCAAGTCATATTATATCTTACCATGAAACATAGGAATGAGATGCGATATCGCCTTTTAAGAAGCATTAGAACTCTATTGCTGCGATAGGTAGACATTTGCAAACGCTATTTCCTTGCAATGAAGTGTCGCATTTACATTCAGTTGAAGTGTAGACGAGGAATACATAACATTTCGCAAATCATATTATATCTTACCATGAAACATAGAAATGAGATGCGATATCGCGTTTTAAGAAGCATTAGAACTCTATTGCTACGATAGGTAGACATATGCAAACGCTGTTTCCTTGCAAGGAAGTGTCGCATTTACATTCATTTGAAGTGTAGACGAGGAATACATAACACTTCGCAAATCATATTATACCTTACCATGAAGCATAGAAATGAGATGCGATATCGCGTTTTAAGAATCATAAGAACTCTATTGCTACGATACGTAGTCATCTGCAAACGCTATTTGCTTGCAAGAAAGTGTCGCATTTACATTCATTTGAAGTGTAGACGAGGAATACATAACACTTCGTATATCATATTATATCTTAACATGAAACATAGAAATGAGATGCGATATCGCGTCTTAAGAATCATAAGAACTCTATTGCTACGATACGTAGACATCTGCAGACGCTATTTCCTAGCAAGGAAGTGTCGCATTTACATTCATTTGAAGTGTAGACGAGGAATACATAACACTTCGCAAATCATATTATATCTTACCATGGAACATAGGAATGATATGCGATATCGCGTTCTAGGAAGCATTAGAGCACTACTGCTACGATAGGTAGACATTTGCAAACGCTATTTCCTAGCAAGGAAGTTTCGCATTTACATTCATTTGAATTGTAGACGAGGAATACATGACACTTCGCAAATCATATTATATCTTACCATGAAACATAGAAATGAGATGCGATATCGCGTTTTAAGAAGCATTAGAGCTCTATTGCTACGATAGGTAGACATTTGCAAACGCTATTTCCTAGCAAGGAAGTTTCGCATTTACATTCATTTGAATTGTAGACGAGGAATACATGACACTTCGCAAATCATATTATATCTTACCATGAAACATAGAAATGAGATGCGATATCGCGTTTTAAGAAGCATTAGAAATCTATTGCTATGATAGGTAGACATCTGCAAACGCTATTTCCTTACAAGGAAGTGTCGCATTTACATTCATTTGAAGTGTAGACGAGGAATGCATGACACTTCGCAAATCATATTATATCTTACCATGAAACATAGAAATGAGATGCGATATCGCGTTTTAGGAAGCAGCAGAAATCCATTGCTACGATACGTAGACACCTGCAAACGCTATTTCCTTGCAAGAAAGTGTCGCATTTACATTCATTTGAAGTGTAGGCGACGGATATATAACACTTCGCAAATCATATTATACCTTACCATGAAACATAGAAATGAGATGCGATATCGCGTTTTAGGAATCATAAGAACTCTATTGCTACGATGCGTAGACATCTGCAAACGCTATTTCCTTGCAAGGAAGTGTCGCATTTACATTCATTTGAAGTGTAGACGAGGAATACATAATACTTCGCAAATCATATTATATCTTACCATGAAACATAGAAATGTGATGCTATATCGCGTTTTAAGAAGCATTAGAACTCTATTGCTACGATACCTAGACATCTGCAGACGCTATTTCCTAGCAAGGAAGTGTCGCATTTACATTCATTTGAAGTGTAGACGAGGAATACATAACACTTCGCAAATCATATTATATCTTACCATGAAACATAGGAATGATATGCGATATCGCGTTTTAAGAATCATAAGAACTCTATTGCTACGATACGTAGACATTTGCAGACGCTATTTCCTAGCAAGGAAGTGTGGCATTTACATTCATTTGAAGTGTAGACGAGGAATACATAACACTTCGCAAATCATATTATATCTTACCATGGAACATAGGAATGATATGCGATATCGCGTTCTAGGAAGCATTAGAGCACTACTGCTACGATAGGTAGACATTTGCAAACGCTATTTCCTAGCAAGGAAGTTTCGCATTTACATTCATTTGAATTGTAGACGAGGAATACATGACACTTCGCAAATCATATTATATCTTACCATGAAACATAGAAATGAGATGCGATATCGCGTTTTAAGAAGCATTAGAAATCTATTGCTACGATAGGTAGACATCTGCAAACTCTATTTCCTTACAAGGAAGTGTCGCATTTACATTCATTTGAAGTGTAGACGAGGAATACATGACACATTCGCAAATCATATTATATCTTACCATGAAACATAGAAATGAGATGCGATATCGCCTTTTAAGAAGCATTAGAACTCTATTGCTGCGATAGGTAGACATTTGCAAACGCTATTTCCTTGCAAAGAAGTGTCGCATTTACATTCATTTGAAGTGTAGACGAGGAATACATAACATTTCGCAAATCATATTATATCTTACCATGAAACATAGAAATGAGATGCGATATCGCGTTTTAAGAAGCATTAGAACTCCATTGCTACGATAGGTAGACATATGCAAACGCTGTTTCCTTGCAAGGAAGTGTCGCATTTACATTCATTTGAAGTGTAGACGAGGAATACATAACACTTCGCAAATCATATTATACCTTACCATGAAGCATAGAAATGAGATGCGATATCGCGTTTTAAGAATCATAAGAACTCTATTGCTACGATACGTAGTCATCTGCAAACGCTGTTTCCTTGCAAGGAAGTGTCGCATTTACATTCATTTGAAGTGTAGACGAGGAATACATAACACTTCGCAAATCATATTATATCTTACCATGAAACATAGAAATGAGATGCGATATCGCGTTTTAAGAAGCATTAGAAATCTATTGCTACTATACCTAGACATCTGCAGACGCTATTTCCTAGCAAGGAAGTGTCTGATTTACATTCATTTGAAGTGTAGACGAGGAATACATGACACTTCGCAAATCATATTATATCATACCTTGAAATATAGAAATGAGATGCGATATCGCGTTTTAAGAAGCATTTGAACTCTATTGCTACGATAGGTAGACATATGCAAACGCTATTTCCTTGCACGGAAGTGTCGCATTTACATTCATTTGAAGTGTAGACGAGGAATGCATGACACTTCGCAAATCATATTATATCTTACCATGAAACATAGAAATGAGATGCGATATCGCGTTTTAGGAAGCAGCAGAAATCCATTGCTACGATACGTAGACACCTGCAAACGCTATTTCCTTGCAAGAAAGTGTCGCATTTACATTCATTTGAAGTGTAGGCGACGGATATATAACACTTCGCAAATCATATTATACCTTACCATGAAACATAGAAATGAGATGCGATATCGCGTTTTAGGAATCATAAGAACTCTATTGCTACGATGCGTAGACATCTGCAAACGCTATTTCCTTGCAAGGAAGTGTCGCATTTACATTCATTTGAAGTGTAGACGAGGAATACATAACACTTCGCAAATCATATTATATCTTACCATGAAACATAGAAATGTGATGCTATATCGCGTTTTAAGAAGCATTAGAACTCTATTGCTACGATACCTAGACATCTGCAGACGCTATTTCCTAGCAAGGATGTGTCGCATTTACATTCATTTGAAGTGTAGACTTACAAGGAAGTGTCGCATTTACATTCATTTGAAGTGTAGACGAGGAATACATAACACTTCGCAAATCATATTATATCTTACCATGAAACATAGAAATGAGATGCGATATCGCGTTTTAAGAAGCATTAGAACTCTATTGCTACGATAGGTAGACATCTGCAAAAGCTATTTCCATACAAGGAAGTTTCGCATTTACATTCATTTGAAGCGTGGACGAGGAATACATGACACTTCGCAAATCATATTATACCTTACCATGAAACATAGAAATGAGATGCGATATCGCGTTTTAAGAAGCATCAGAAATCCATTGCTACCATACGTAGACATCTGCAAACGCTATTTCCTAGCAAGGAAGTTTCGCATTTACATTCATTTGAATTGTAGACGAGGAATACATGACACTTCGCAAATCATATTATACCTTACCATGAAACATAGAAATGAGATGCGATATAACGTTTTAAGAAGCATTGGAAATCTATTGCTACGATACATGGACATCTGCAAACGCTATTTCCTTGCAAGGAAGTGTCGCATTTACATTCATTTGAAGTGTAGACGAGGAATACATAACACTTCGCAAATCATATTATACCTTACCATGAAACATAGAAATGAGATGCGATATCGCGTTTTAAGAATCATAAGAACCCTATTGCTACGATACGTAGTCATCTGCAAACGCTATTTGCTTGCAAGGAAGTGTCGCATTTACATTCATTTGAAGTGTAGACGAGGAATACATAACACTTCGTATATCATATTATATCTTAACATGAAACATAGAAATGAGATGCGATATCGCGTTTTAAGAATCATAAGAACTCTATTGCTACGATACGTAGACATCTGCAGACGCTATTTCCTAGCAAGGAAGTGTCGCATTTACATTCATTTGAAGTGTAGACGAAGAATACATAACACTTCGCAAATCATATTATATCTTACCATGGAACATAGGAATGATATGCGATATCGCGTTCTAGGAAGCATTAGAGCACTACTGCTACGATAGGTAGACATTTGCAAACGCTATTTCCTAGCAAGGAAGTTTCGCATTTACATTCATTTGAATTGTAGACGAGGAATACATGACACTTCGCAAATCATATTATATCTTACCATGAAACATAGAAATGAGATGCGATATCGCGTTTTAAGAAGCATTAGAAATCTATTGCTACGATAGGTAGACATCTGCAAACGCTATTTCCTTACAAGGAAGTGTCGCATTTACATTCATTTGAAGTGTAGACGAGGAATACATGACACATTCGCAAATCATATTATATCTTACCATGAAACATAGAAATGAGATGCGATATCGCGTTTTAAGAAGCATTAGAACTCTATTGCTGCGATAGGTAGACATTTGCAAACGCTATTTCCTTGCAAAGAAGTGTCGCATTTACATTCATTTGAAGTGTAGACGAGGAATACATAACATTTCGCAAATCATATTATATCTTACCATGAAACATAGAAATGAGATGCGATATCGCGTTTTAAGAAGCATTAGAACTCTATTGCTACGATAGGTAGACATATGCAAACGCTGTTTCCTTGCAAGGAAGTGTCGCATTTACATTCATTTGAAGTGTAGACGAGGAATACATAACACTTCGCAAATCATATTATACCTTACCATGAAGCATAGAAATGAGATGCGATATCGCGTTTTAAGAATCATAAGAACTCTATTGCTACGATACGTAGTCATCTGCAAACGCTATTTGCTTGCAAGGAAGTGTCGCATTTACATTCATTTGAATTGTAGACGAGGAATACATGACACTTCGCAAATCATATTATATCTTACCATGAAACATAGAAATGAGATGCGATATCGCGTTTTAAGAAGCATTAGAGCTCTATTGCTACGATACCTAGACATCTGCAAACGCTAATTCCTTGCAAGGAAGTGTCGCATTTACATTCATTTGAAGTGTAGACGAGGAATACATGACACTTCGCAAATCATATTATATCTTTCCATGAAACATAGAAATGAGATGCGATATCGCGTTTTAAGAATCATAAGAACTCTATTGCTACGATACGTAGACATCTGCAGACGCTATTTCCTAGCAAGGAAGTGTCGCATTTACATTCATTTGAAGTGTAGACGGGGAATACATAACACTTCGCAAGTCATATTATATCTTACCATGAAACATAGGAATGAGATGCGATATCGCGTTCTAGGAAGCATTAGAACACTACTGCTACGATAGGTAGACATTTGCAAACGCTATTTCCTAGCAAGGAAGTTTCGCATTTACATTCATTTGAATTGTAGACGAGGAATACATGACACTTAGCAAATCATATTATATCTTACCATGAAACATAGAAATGAGATGCGATATCGCGTTTTAAGAAGCATTAGAAATCTATTGCTATGATAGGTAGACATCTGCAAACGCTATTTCCTTACAAGGAAGTGTCGCATTTACATTCATTTGAAGTGTAGACGAGGAATACATGACACATTCGCAAATCATATTATATCTTACCTTGAAACATAGAAATGAGATGCGATATCGCGTTTTAAGAAGCATTAGAACTCTATTGCTACGATAGGTAGACATATGCAAACGCTATTTCCTTACAAGGAAGTGTCGCATTTACATTCATTTGATGTGTAGACGAGGAATACAGAACACTTCGCAAATCATATTATATCTTACCATGAAACATAGAAATGAGATGCGATATCGCGTTTTAGGAAGCAGTAGAAATCCATTGCTACGATACGTAGACACCTGCAAACGCTATTTCCTTGCAAGAAAGTGTCGCATTTACATTCATTTGAAGTGTAGGCGACGGATATATAACACTTCACAAATCATATTATACCTTACCATGAAACATAGAAATGAGATGCGATATCGCGTTTTAGGAATCATAAGAACTCTATTGCTACGATGCGTAGACATCTGCAAACGCTATTTCCTTGCAAGGAAGTGTCGCATTTACATTCATTTGAAGTGTAGACGAGGAATACATGACACTTCGCAAATCATATTATATCTTTCCATGAAGCATAGAAATGAGATGCGATATCGCGTTTTAAGAATCATAAGAACTCTATTGCTACGATACGTAGTCATCTGCAAACGCTATTTGCTTGCAAGGAAGTGTCGCATTTACATTCATTTGAAGTGTAGACGAGGAATACATAACACTTCGTAAATCATATTATATCTTATCATGAAACATAGAAATGAGATGCGATATCGCGTTTTAAGAAGCATTAGAGCTCTATTGCTACGATACCTAGACATCTGCAAACGCTAATTCCTTGCAAGGAAGTGTCGCATTTACATTCATTTGAAGTGTAGACGAGGAATACATGACACTTCGCAAATCATATTATATCTTTCCATGAAACATAGAAATGAGATGCGATATCGCGTTTTAAGAATCATAAGAACTCTATTGCTACGATACGTAGACATCTGCAGACGCTATTTCCTAGCAAGGAAGTGTCGCATTTACATTCATTTGAAGTGTAGACGAGGAATACATAACACTTCGCAAGTCATATTATATCTTACCATGAAACATAGGAATGAGATGCGATATCGCGTTCTAGGAAGCATTAGAACACTACTGCTACGATAGGTAGACATTTGCAAACGCTATTTCCTAGCAAGGAAGTTTCGCATTTACATTCATTTGAATTGTAGACGAGGAATACATGACACTTCGCAAATCATATTATACCTTACCATGAAGCATAGAAATGAGATGCGATATCGCGTTTTAAGAATCATAAGAACTCTATTGCTACGATACGTAGTCATCTGCAAACGCTACTTGCTTGCAAGAAAGTGTCGCATTTACATTCATTTGAAGTGTAGACGAGGAATACATAACACTTCGTATATCATATTATATCTTAACATGAAACATAGAAATGAGATGCGATATCGCGTTTTAAGAATCATAAGAACTCTATTGCTACGATACGTAGACATCTGCAGACGCTATTTCCTAGCAAGGAAGTGTCGCATTTACATTCATTTGAAGTGTAGACGAGGAATACATAACACTTCGCAAATCATATTATATCTTACCATGGAACATAGGAATGATATGCGATATCGCGTTCTAGGAAGCATTAGAGCACTACTGCTACGATAGGTAGACATTTGCAAACGCTATTTCCTAGCAAGGAAGTTTCGCATTTACATTCATTTGAATTGTAGACGAGGAATACATGACACTTCGCAAATCATATTATATCTTACCATGAAACATAGAAATGAGATGCGATATCGCGTTTTAAGAAGCATTAGAAATCTATTGCTACGATAGGTAGACATCTGCAAACTCTATTTCCTTACAAGGAAGTGTCGCATTTACATTCATTTGAAGTGTAGACGAGGAATACATGACACATTCGCAAATCATATTATATCTTACCATGAAACATAGAAATGAGATGCGATATCGCCTTTTAAGAAGCATTAGAACTCTATTGCTGCGATAGGTAGACATTTGCAAACGCTATTTCCTTGCAAAGAAGTGTCGCATTTACATTCATTTGAAGTGTAGACGAGGAATACATAACATTTCGCAAATCATATTATATCTTACCATGAAACATAGAAATGAGATGCGATATCGCGTTTTAAGAAGCATTAGAACTCCATTGCTACGATAGGTAGACATATGCAAACGCTGTTTCCTTGCAAGGAAGTGTCGCATTTACATTCATTTGAAGTGTAGACGAGGAATACATAACACTTCGCAAATCATATTATACCTTACCATGAAGCATAGAAATGAGATGCGATATCGCGTTTTAAGAATCATAAGAACTCTATTGCTACGATACGTAGTCATCTGCAAACGCTGTTTCCTTGCAAGGAAGTGTCGCATTTACATTCATTTGAAGTGTAGACGAGGAATACATAACACTTCGCAAATCATATTATACCTTACCATGAAGCATAGAAATGAGATGCGATATCGCGTTTTAAGAATCATAAGAACTCTATTGCTACGATACGTAGTCATCTGCAAACGCTATTTGCTTGCAAGGAAGTGTCGCATTTACATTCATTTGAAGTGTAGACGAGGAATACATAACACTTCGTAAATCATATTATATCTTACCATGAAACATAGAAATGAGATGCGATATCGCGTTTTAAGAAGCATTAGAACTCTATTGCTACGATACCTAGACATCTGCAAACGCTAATTCCTTGCAAGGAAGTGTCGCATTTACATTCATTTGAAGTGTAGACGAGGAATACATGACACTTCGCAAATCATATTATATCTTTCCATGAAACATAGAAATGAGATGCGATATCGCGTTTTAAGAATCATAAGAACTCTATTGCTACGATACGTAGACATCTGCAGACGCTATTTCCTAGCAAGGAAGTATCGCATTTATATTCATTTGAAGTGTAGACGAGGAATACATAACACTTCGCAAATCATATTATATCTTACCATGAAACATAGAAATGAGATGCGATATCGCGTTTTAAGAAGCATTAGAAATCTATTGCTACTATACCTAGACATCTGCAGACGCTATTTCCTAGCAAGGAAGTGTCTGATTTACATTCATTTGAAGTGTAGACGAGGAATACATGACACTTCGCAAATCATATTATATCTTACCTTGAAATATAGAAATGAGATGCGATATCGCGTTTTAAGAAGCATTTGAACTCTATTGCTACGATAGGTAGACATATGCAAACGCTATTTCCTTGCAAGGAAGTGTCGCATTTACATTCATTTGAAGTGTAGACGAGGAATGCATGACACTTCGCAAATCATATTATATCTTACCATGAAACATAGAAATGAGATGCGATATCGCGTTTTAGGAAGCAGCAGAAATCCATTGCTACGATACGTAGACACCTGCAAACGCTATTTCCTTGCAAGAAAGTGTCGCATTTACATTCATTTGAAGTGTAGGCGACGGATATATAACACTTCGCAAATCATATTATACCTTACCATGAAACATAGAAATGAGATGCGATATCGCGTTTTAGGAATCATAAGAACTCTATTGCTACGATGCGTAGACATCTGCAAACGCTATTTCCTTGCAAGGAAGTGTCGCATTTACATTCATTTGAAGTGTAGACGAGGAATACATGACACTTCGCAAATCATATTATATCTTACCATGAAACATAGAAATGTGATGCTATATCGCGTTTTAAGAAGCATTAGAACTCTATTGCTACGATACCTAGACATCTGCAGACGCTATTTCCTAGCAAGGAAGTGTCGCATTTACATTCATTTGAAGTGTAGACGAGGAATACATAACACTTCGCAAATCATATTATATCTTACCATGAAACATAGGAATGATATGCGATATCGCGTTCTAGGAAGCATTAGAGCACTACTGCTACGATAGGTAGACATTTGCAAACGCTATTTCCTAGCAAGGAAGTTTCGCATTTACATTCATTTGAATTGGAGACGAGGAATACATGACACTTCGCAAATCATATTATACCTTACCATGAAACATAGAAATGAGATGCGATATAACGTTTTAAGAAGCATTGGAAATCTATTGCTACGATACATGGACATCTGCAAACGCTATTTCCTTGCAAGGAAGTGTCGCATTTACATTCATTTGAAGTGTAGACGAGGAATACATGACACATTCGCAAATCATATTATATCTTACCATGAAACATAGAAATGAGATGCGATATCGCGTTTTAAGAAGCATTAGAACTCTATTGCTACGATAGGTAGATATATGCAAACGCTATTTCCTTACAAGGAAGTGTCGCATTTACATTCATTTGAAGTGTAGACGAGGAATACATAACACTTCGCAAATCATATTATATCTTACCATGAAACATAGAAATGAGATGCGATATCGCGTTTTAAGAAGCATTAGAACACTATTGCTACGATAGGTAGACATTTGCAAACGCTATTTCCTTGCAAGGAAGTGTCGCATTTACATTCATTTGAAGTGTAGACGAGGAATACATAACACATCGCAAATCATATTACATCTTACCATGAAACATAGAAATGAGATGCGATATCGCGTTTTAAGAAGCATTAGAACTCTATTGCTACGATACCTAGACATCTGCAGACGCTATTTCCTTGCAAGGAAGTGTCGCATTTACATTCATTTGAATCGTAGACGAGGAATGCATAACACATCGCAATGAATATTACATCTTACCATGAAACATACATATGAGATGCAATATCTCGTTTTAAGAAGCATTTGAACTCTATTGCTTCGATACGTAGACATATGCAAACGCTATTTCCATGCAAGGAAGTGTCGCATTTACATTCATTTGAAGTGTAGACGAGGAATACATGACACTTCGCAAATCATATTATATCTTACCATGAAACATAGAAATGAGATGCGATAACGCGTTTTAAGAAGCATTAGAACTCTATTGCTGCGATAGGTAGACATTTGCAAACGCTATTTCCTTGCAAAGAAGTGTCGCATTTACATTCATTTGAAGTGTAGACGAGGAATACATAACATTTCGCAAATCATATTATATCTTACCATGAAACATAGAAATGAGATGCGATATCGCGTTTTAAGAAGCATTAGAACTCTATTGCTACGATAGGTAGACATATGCAAACGCTGTTTCCTTGCAAGGAAGTGTCGCATTTACATTCATTTGAAGTGTAGACGAGGAATACATAACACTTCGCAAATCATATTATATCTTACCATGAAACATAGAAATGAGATGCGATATCGCGTTTTAAGAAGCATTAGAAATCTATTGCTACTATACCTAGACATCTGCAGACGCTATTTCCTAGCAAGGAAGTGTCTGATTTACATTCATTTGAAGTGTAGACGAGGAATACATGACACTTCGCAAATCATATTATATCTTACCATGGAACATAGAAATGTGATGCGATATCGCGTTTTAAGAAGCATTAGAACTCTATTGCTGCGATACCTAGACATCTGCAGACGCTATTTCCTAGCAAGGAAGTGTCGCATTTACATTCATTTGAAGTGTAGACGAGGAATACATAACACATCGGAAATCATATTACATCTTACCATGAAACATAGAAATGAGATGCGATATCGCGTTTTAAGAAGCATTAGAACTCTATTGCTACGATACCTAGACATCTGCAGACGCTACTTCCTTGCAAGGAAGTGTCGCATTTACATTCATTTGAAGTGTAGACGAGGAATACATAACACTTCGCAAATCATATTATATCTTACCATGGAACATAGAAATGTGATGCGATATCGCGTTTTAAGAAGCATTAGAACTCTATTGCTACGATACCTAGACATCTGCAGACGCTATTTCCTAGCAAGGAAGTGTCGCATTTACATTCATTTGAAGTGTAGACGAGGAATACATAACACATCGCAAATCATATTACATCTTACCATGAAACATAGAAATGAGATGCGATATCGCGTTTTAAGAAGCATTAGAACTCTATTGCTACGATACCTAGACATCTGCAGACGCTATTTCCTTGCAAGGAAGTGTCGCATTTACATTCATTTGAACCGTAGACGAGGAATGCATAACACATCGCAATGAATATTACATCTTACCATGAAACATACATATGAGATGCAATATCTCGTTTTAAGAAGCATTTGAACTCTATTGCTTCGATACGTAGACATATGCAAACGCTATTTCCTTGCAAGGAAGTGTCGCATTTACATTCATTAGAAGTGTAGACGAGGAATACATGACACTTCGCAAATCATATTATATCTTACCATGAAACATAGAAATGAGATGCGATATCGCGTTTTAAGAAGCATTAGAACACTATTGCTACGATAGGTAGACATTTGCAAACGCTATTTCCTTGCAAGGAAGTGTCGCATTTACATTCATTTGAAGTGTAGACGAGGAATACATAACACTTCGCAAATCATATTATATCTTACCATGGAACATAGAAATGTGATGCGATATCGCGTTTTAAGAAGCGTTAGAACTCCATTGCTACGATACCTAGACATCTGCAGACGCTATTTCCTAGCAAGGAAGTGTCGCATTTACATTCATTTGAAGTGTAGACGAGGAATACATAACACATCGCAAATCATATTACATCTTACCATGAAACATAGAAATGAGATGCGATATCGCGTTTTAAGAAGCATTAGAACTCTATTGCTACGATACCTAGACATCTGCAGACGCTATTTCCTTGCAAGGAAGTGTCGCATTTACATTCATTTGAACCGTAGACGAGGAATGCATAACACATCGCAATGAATATTACATCTTACCATGAAACATACATATGAGATGCAATATCTCGTTTTAAGAAGCATTTGAACTCTATTGCTTCGATACGTAGACATATGCAAACGCTATTTCCTTGCAAGGAAGTGTCGCATTTACATTCATTTGAAGTGTAGACTAGGAATGCATGTCACTTCGCAAATCATATTATATCTTACCATGAAACATAGAAATGAGATGCGATATCGCGTTTTAAGAAGCATTAGAACTCTATTGCTACGATACCTAGGCATCTGCAGACGCTATTTCCTTGCAAGGAAGTGTTGCATTTACATTCATTTGAAGTGTAGACGAGGAATACATAACACTTCGCAAATCATATTATATCTTACCATGGAACATAGAAATGTGATGCGATATCGCGTTTTAAGCAGCATTAGAACTCTATTGCTACGATACCTAGACATCTGCAGACGCTATTTCCTAGCAAGGAAGTGTCGCATTTACATTCATTTGAAGTGTAGACGAGGAATACATAACACATCGCAAATCATATTACATCTTACCATGAAACATAGAAATGAGATGCGATATCGCGTTTTAAGAAGCATTAGAACTCTATTGCTACGATACCTAGACATCTGCAGACGCTATTTCCTTGCAAGGAAGTGTCGCATTTACATTCATTTGAATCGTAGACGAGGAATGCATAACACATCGCAATGAATATTACATCTTACCATGAAACATACATATGAGATGCAATATCTCGTTTTAAGAAGCATTTGAACTCTATTGCTTCGATACGTAGACATATGCAAACGCTATTTCCTTGCAAGGAAGTGTCGCATTTACATTCATTTGAAGTGTAGACTAGGAATGCATGACACTTCGCAAATCATATTATATCTTACCATGAAACATAGAAATGAGATGCGATATCGCGTTTTAGGAAGCAGCAGAAATCCATCGCTACGATACGTAGACACCTGCAAACGCTATTTCCTTGCAAGAAAGTGTCGCATTTACATTCATTTGAAGTGTAGGCGACGGATATATAACACTTCGCAAATCATATTATACCTTACCATGAAACATAGAAATGAGATGCGATATCGCGTTTTAGGAATCATAAGAACTCTATTGCTACGATGCGTAGACATCTGCAAACGCTATTTCCTTGCAAGGAAGTGTCGCATTTACATTCATTTGAAGTGTAGACGAGGAATACATGACACTTCGCAAATCATATTATATCTTACCATGAAACATAGAAATGAGATGCGATATCGCGTTTTAAGAAGCATTAGAACACTATTGCTACGATAGGTAGACATTTGCAAACGCTATTTCCTTGCAAGGAAGTGTCGCACTTACATTCATTTGAAGTGTAGACGAGGAATACATAACACTTCGCAAATCATATTATATCTTACCATGAAACATAGAAATGTGATGCGATATCGCGTTTTAAGAAGCATTAGAACTCTATTGCTACGATACCTAGACATCTGCAGACGCTATTTCCTAGCATGGAAGTGTCGCATTTACATTCATTTGAAGTGTAGACGAGGAATACATAACACATCGCAAATTATATTACATCTTACCATGAAACATAGAAATGAGATGCGATATCGCGTTTTAAGAAGCATTAGAACTCTATTGCTACGATAGGTAGACATATGCAAACGCTATTTCCTTACAAGGAAGTGTCGCATTTACATTCACTTGAAGTGTAGACGAGGAATACATAACACTTCCCAAATCATATTATATCTTACCATGAAACATAGAAATGAGATGCGATATCGCGTTCTAAGAAGCAGCAGAAATCCATTGCTACGATACGTAGACATCTGCAGACGCTATTTCCTTGCAAGGAAGTGTCACATTTACATTCATTTGAAGTGTAGACGAGGAATACATAAGACTTCGCTAATCATATTATATCTTACCATGAAGTATAGAAATGAGATGCGATATCGCGTTTTAAGAAGCATTAGAACTCTATTGCTACGATACCTAGACATCTGCAGACGATATTTCCTAGCAAGGAAGTGTCGCATTTACATTCATTTGAAGTGTATACGAGGAATACATGACACTTCGCAAATCATATTATATCTTACCATGAAACATAGGAATGAGATGCGATATCGCGTTCTAAGAAGCATTAGAACACTACTGCTACGATAGGTAGACATTTGCAAACGCTATTTCCTAGCAAGGAAGTGTCGCATTTACATTCATTTGAACCGTAGACGAGGAATGCATAACACATCGCAATGAATATTACATCTTACCATGAAACATACATATGAGATGCAATATCTCGTTTTAAGAAGCATTTGAACTCTATTGCTTCGATACGTAGATATATGCAAACGCTATTTCCTTGCAAGGAAGTGTCGCATTTACATTCATTTGAATTGTAGACGAGGAATACATGACACTTCGCAAATCATATTATATCTTACCATGAAACATAGAAATGAGATGCGATATCGCGTTTTAAGGAGCATTAGAAATCTATTGCAACGATAGGTAGACATCTGCAAAAGCTATTTCCATACAAGGAAGTTTCGCATTTACATTCATTTGAAGTGTAGACGAGGAATACATAACACTTCGCAAATCATATTATATCTTACCATGAAACATAGAAATGAGATGCGATATCGCGTTTTAAGAAGCAGCAGAAATCCATTGCTACGATACGTAGACATCTGCAGACGCTATTTCCTTGCAAGGAAGTGTCACATTTACATTCATTTGAAGTGTAGACGAGGAATACATAAGACTTCGCTAATCATATTATATCTTACCATGAAGTATAGAAATGAGATGCGATATCGCGTTTTAAGAAGCATTAGAACTCTATTGCTACGATACCTAGACATCTGCAGACGTTATTTCCTAGCAAGGAAGTGTCGCATTTACATTCATTAGAAGTGTAGACGAGGAATACATGACACTTCGCAAATCATATTATATCTTACCATGAAACATAGAAATGAGATGCGATATCGCGTTTTAAGAAGCATTAGAACACTATTGCTACGATAGGTAGACATTTGCAAACGCTAT
This sequence comes from Xylocopa sonorina, assembly GCF_050948175.1. Classification (NCBI taxonomy): domain Eukaryota; kingdom Metazoa; phylum Arthropoda; class Insecta; order Hymenoptera; family Apidae; genus Xylocopa; species Xylocopa sonorina. The sequence continues at coordinate 445,278 of NW_027490192.1, read as the reverse complement.
TTCCTTGCAAGGAAGTGTCGCATTTACATTCATTTGAAGTGTAGACGAGGAATACATAACACTTCGCAAATCATATTATATCTTACCATGGAACATAGAAATGTGATGCGATATCGCGTTTTAAGAAGCTTTAGAACTCTATTGCTACGATACCTAGACATCTGCAGACGCTATTTCCTAGCAAGGAAGTGTCGCATTTACATTCATTTGAAGTGTAGACGAGGAATACATAACACATCGCAAATCATATTACATCTTACCATGAAACATAGAAATGAGATGCGATATCGCGTTTTAAGAAGCATTAGAAATCTATTGCTACGATACCTAGACATCTGCAGACGCTATTTCCTTGCAAGGAAGTGTCGCATTTAGATTCATTTGAAGTGTAGACGAGGAATACATAACACTTCGCAAATCATATTATATCTTACCATGGAACATAGAAATGTGATGCGATATCGCGTTTTAAGAAGCATTAGAACTCTATTGCTACGATACCTAGACATCTGCAGAAGCTATTTCCTAGCAAGGAAGTGTCGCATTTACATTCATTTGAAGTGTAGACGAGGAATACATAACACATCGCAAATCATATTACATCTTACCATGAAACATAGAAATGAGATGCGATATCGCGTTTTAAGAAGCTTTAGAACTCTATTGCTACGATACCTAGACATCTGCAGACGCCATTTCCTTGCAAGGAAGTGTCGCATTTACATTCATTTGAATCGTAGACGAGGAATGCATAACACATCGCAATGAATATTACATCTTACCATGAAACATACATATGAGATGCAATATCTCGTTTTAAGAAGCATTTGAACTCTATTGCTTCGATACGTAGACATATGCAAACGCTATTTCCTTGCAAGGAAGTGTCGCATTTACATTCATTTGAAGTGTAGACGAGGAATACATGACACTTCGCAAGTCATATTATATCTTACCATGAAACATAGAAATGAGATGCGATAACGCGTTTTAAGAAGCATTAGAACTCTATTGCTGCGATAGGTAGACATTTGCAAACGCTATTTCCTTGCAAAGAAGTGTCGCATTTACATTCATTTGAAGTGTAGACGAGGAATACATAACATTTCGTAAATCATATTATATCTTACCATGAAACATAGAAATGAGATGCGATATCGCGTTTTAAGAAGCATTAGAACTCTGTTGCTACGATACCTAGACATCTGCAAACGCTAATTCCTTGCAAGGAAGTGTCGCATTTACATTCATTTGAAGTGTACACGAGGAATACATGACACTTCGCAAATCATATTATATCTTTCCATGAAACATAGAAATGAGATGCGATATCGCGTTTTAAGAATCACAAGCACTCTATTGCTACGATACGTAGACATCTGCAGACGCTATTTCCTAGCAAGGAAGTGTCGCAATTACATTCATTTGAAGTGTAGACGAGGAATACATAACACTTCGCAAATCATATTATATCTTACCATGAAACATAGGAATGAGATGCGATATCGCGTTCTAGGAAGCATTAGAACACTACTGCTACGATAGGTAGACATTTGCAAACGCTATTTCCTAGCAAGGAAGTTTCGCATTTACATTCATTTGAATTGTAGACCAGGAATACATGACACTTCGCAAATCATATTATATCTTACCATGAAACATAGAAATGAGATGCGATATCGCGTTTTAAGAAGCATTAGAAATCTATTGCTATGATAGGTAGACATCTGCAAACGCTATTTCCTTACAAGGAAGTGTCGCATTTACATTCATTTGAAGTGTAGACGAGGAATACATGACACATTCGCAAATCATATTATATCTTACCATGAAACATAGAAATGAGATGCGATATCGCGTTTTAAGAAGCATTAGAACTCTATTGCTACGATAGGTAGACATATGCAAACGCTATTTCCTTACAAGGAAGTGTCGCATTTACATTCATTTGAAGTGTAGACGAGGAATACATAACACTTCGCAAATCATATTATATCTCACCATGAAACATAGAAATGAGATGCGATATCGCGTTTTAAGAAGCATTAGAAATCTATTGCTACTATACCTAGACATCTGCAGACGCTATTTCCTAGCAAGGAAGTGTCTGATTTACATTCATTTGAAGTGTAGACGAGGAATACATGACACTTCGCAAATCATATTATATCTTACCATGGAACATAGAAATGTGATGCGATATCGCGTTTTAAGAAGCATTAGAACTCTATTGCTAGGATACCTAGACATCTGCAGACGCTATTTCCTAGCAAGGAAGTGTCGCATTTACATTCATTTGAAGTGTAGACGAGGAATACATAACACATCGCAAATCATATTACATCTTACCATGAAACATAGAAATGAGATGCGATATCGCGTTTTAAGAAGCATTAGAACTCTATAGCTACGATACCCAGACATCTGCAGACGCTATTTCCTTGCAAGGAAGTGTCGCATTTACATTCATTTGAAGTGTAGACGAGGAATACATAACACTTCGCAAATCATATTATATCTTACCATGGAACATAGAAATGTGATGCGATATCGCGTTTTAAGAAGCATTAGAACTCTATTGCTACGATACCTAGACATCTGCAGACGCTATTTCCTAGCAAGGAAGTGTCGCATTTACATTCATTTGAAGTGTAGACGAGGAATACATAACACATCGCAAATCATATTACATCTTACCATGAAACATAGAAATGAGATGCGATATCGCGTTTTAAGAAGCATTAGAACTCTATTGCTACGATACCTAGACATCTGCAGACGCTATTTCCTTGCAAGGAAGTGTCGCATTTACATTCATTTGAATCGTAGACGAGGAATGCATAACACATCGCAATGAATATTACATCTTACCATGAAACATACATATGAGATGCAATATCTCGTTTTAAGAAGCATTTGAACTCTATTGCTTCGATACGTAGACATATGCAAACGCTATTTCCTTGCAAGGAAGTGACGCATTTACATTCATTTGAAGTGTAGACTAGGAATGCATGACACTTCGCAAATCATATAATATCTTACCATGAAACATAGAAATGAGATGCGATATCGCGTTTTAAGAAGCATTAGAACTCTATTGCTACGATAGGTAGACATCTGAAAACGCTATTTCCTTGCAAGGAAGTGTCGCATTTACATTCATTTGAATTGTAGACGAGGAATACATAACACTTCGCAAATCATATTATATCTTACCATGAAACATAGAAATGAGATGCGATATCGCGTTTTAAGAAGCATTAGAACTCTATTGCTACAATAAATAGACGTTTGCAAACGCTATTTCCTTGCAAGGAAGCGTCGCATTTACATTCATTTGAAGTGTAGACGAGGAATACATGACACATTCGCAAATCATATTATATCTTACCATGAAACATAGAAATGAGATGCGATATCGCGTTTTAAGAAGCGTTAGAACTCTATTGCTACGATAGGTAGACATCTGAAAACGCTATTTCCTTGCAAGGAAGTGTCGCATTTACATTCATTTGAAGTGTAGACGAGGAATACATAACACTTCGCAAATCATATTATATCTTACCATGAAACATAGAAATGAGATGCGATATCGCGTTTTAAGAAGCATTAGAACTCTATTGCTACGATACCTAGACATCTGCAGACGCTAGTTCCTAGCAAGGAATTGTCGCATTTACATACATTTGAAGTGTAGACGAGGAATACATGGACACTTCGCAAATCATATTATATCTTACCATGAAACATAGAAATGAGATGCGATATCGCGTTTTAAGAAGCAATAGAACTCTATTGCTACGATAGGTAGACATCTGCAAACGCTATTTCCTTACAAGGAAGTGTCGCATTTACATTCATTTGAAGTGTAGACGAGGAATACATAACACTTCGCAAATCATATTATATCTTACCATGATACATAGAAATGAGATGCGATATCGCGTTTTACGAAGCATTAGAAATCTATTGCCACGATACGTAGACATCTGCAAACGCTATTTCCTTGCAAGGAAGTGTCGCATTTACATTCATTTGAAGTGTAGTCGAGGAATACATAAGACTTCGCAAATCATATTATACCTTACCATGAAATATAGAAATGAGATGCGATATCGCGTTTTAAGAATCATAAGAACTCTATTGCTACGATACGTAGTCATCTGCAAACGCTATTTGCTTGCAAGGAAGTGTCGCATTTACATTCATTTGAAGTGTAGACGAGGAATACACAACACTTCGTAAATCATATTATATTTTACCATGAAACATAGAAATGAGATGCGATATCGCGTTTTAAGAAGCATTAGAACCCTATTGCTACGATACCTAGACATCTGCAAACGCTAATTCCTTGCAAGGAAGTGTCGCATTTACATTCATTTGAAGTGTAGACGAGGAATACATGACACTTCGCAAATCATATTATATCTTTCCATGAAACACAGAAATGAGATGCGATATCGCGTTTTAAGAATCATAAGAACTCTATTGCTACGATACGTAGACATCTGCAGACGCTATTTCCTAGCAAGGAAGTGTCGCATTTACATTCATTTGAAGTGTAGACGAGGAATACATAACACTTCGCAAATCATATTATATCTTACCATGAAACATAGGAATGAGATGCGATATCGCGTTCTAGGAAGCATTAGAACATTACTGCTACGATAGGTAGACATTTGCAAACGCTATTTCCTAGCAAGGAAGTTTCGCATTTACATTCATTTGAATTGTAGACGAGGAATACATGACACTTCGCAAATCATATTATATTCTTACCATGAAACATAGAAATGAGATGTGATATCGCGTTTTAAGAAGCATTAGAAATCTATTGCTACGATAGGTAGACATCTGCAAACGCTATTTCCTTACAAGGAAGTGTCGCATTTACATTCATTTGAAGTGTAGACGAGGAATACATGACACATTCGCAAATCATATATATCTTACCATGAAAATAGAAATGAGATGCGATATCGCGTTTTAAGAAGCATTAGAACTCTATTGCTACGATAGGTAGACATATGCAAACGCTATTTCCTTACAAGGAAGTGTCGCATTTACATTCATTTGAAGTGTAGACGAGAAATACATAACACTTCGCAAATCATATTATATCTTACCATGAAACATAGAAATGAGATGCGATATCGCGTTTTAAGAAGCATTAGAAATCTATTGCTACTATACCTAGACATCTGCAGACGCTATTTCCTAGCAAGGAAGTGTCTGATTTACATTCATTGAAGTGTAGACGAGGAATACATGACACTTCGCAAATCATATTATATCTTACCATGAAATATAGAAATGAGATGCGATATCGCGTTTTAAGAAGCATTAGAACTCTGTTGCTACAATAGATAGACGTTTGCAAACGCTATTTCCTTGCAAGGAAGTGTTGCATTTACATTCATTTGAAGTGTAGACGAGGAATACATGACACATTCGCGAATCATATTATATCTTACCATGAAACATAGAAATGAGATGCGATATCGCGTTTTAAGAAGCATTAGAACTCTATTGCTACGATAGGTAGACATCTGAAAACGCTATTTCCTTGCAAGGAAGTGTCGCATTTACATTCATTTGAATTGTAGACGAGGAATACATAACACTTCGCAAATCATATTATATCTTACCATGAAACATAGAAATGAGATGCGATATCGCATTTTAAGAAGCATTAGAAATCTATTGCTACAATACCTAGACATCTGCAACGCTATTTCCTAGCAAGGAAGTGTCTCATTTACATTCATTTGAAGTGTAGACGAGAATGCATAACACTTCGCAATGAATATTACATCTTACCATGAAACATAGAAATGAGATGCGATATCGCGCTTTAAGAAGCATTAGAACTCTATTGCTACGATACCTAGGCATCTGCAGACGCTAGTTCCTAGCAAGGAATTGTCGCATTACATACATTTGAAGTGTAGACGAGGAATACATGACACTTCGCAAATCATATTATATCTTACCATGAAACATAGAAATGAGATGCGATATCGCGTTTTAAGAAGCATTAGAAATCTATTGCTACTATACCTAGACATCTGCAGACGCTATTTCCTAGCAAGGAAGTGTCTGATTTACATTCATTTGAAGTGTAGACGAGGAATACATGACACTTCGCAAATCATATTATATCTTACCATGAAATATAGAAATGAGATGCGATATCGCGTTTTAAGAAGCATTAGAACTCTATTGCTACAATAAATAGACGTTTGCAAACGCTATTTCCTTGCAAGGAAGCGTCGCATTTACATTCATTTGAAGTGTAGACGAGGAATACATGACACATTCGCAAATCATATTATATCTTACCATGAAACATAGAAATGAGATGCGATATCGCGTTTTAAGAAGCATTAGAACTCTATTGCTACGATAGGTAGACATCTGAAAACGCTATTTCCTTGCAAGGAAGTGTCGCATTTACATTCATTTGAAGTGTAGACGAGGAATACATAACACTTCGCAAATCATATTATATCTTACCATGAAACATAGAAATGAGATGCGATATCGCGTTTTAAGAAGCATTAGAACTCTATTGCTACGATACCTAGACATCTGCAGACGCTAGTTCCTAGCAAGGAATTGTCGCATTTACATACATTTGAAGTGTAGACGAGGAATACATGACACTTCGCAAATCATATTATATCTTACCATGAAACATAGAAATGAGATGCGATATCGCGTTTTAAGAAGCATTAGAACTCTATTGCTACGATAGGTAGACATCTGCAAACGCTATTTCCTTACAAGGAAGTGTCGCATTTACATTCATTTGAAGTGTAGATGAGGAATACATAACACTTCGCAAATCATATTATATCTTACCATGATACATAGAAATGAGATGCGATATCGCGTTTTACGAAGCATTAGAAATCTATTGCTACGATACGTAGACATCTGCAAACGCTATTTCCTTGCAAGGAAGTGTCGCATTTACATTCATTTGAAGTGTAGTCGAGGAATACATAAGACTTCGCAAATCAGATTATACCTTACCATGAAATATAGAAATGAGATGCGATATCGCGTTTTACGAAGCATTAGAAATCTATTGCCACGATACGTAGACATCTGCAAACGCTATTTCCTTGCAAGGAAGTGTCGCATTTACATTCATTTGAAGTGTAGTCGAGGAATACATAAGACTTCGCAAATCATATTATACCTTACCATGAAATATAGAAATGAGATGCGATATCGCGTTTTAAGAATCATAAGAACTCTATTGCTACGATACGTAGTCATCTGCAAACGCTATTTGCTTGCAAGGAAGTGTCGCATTTACATTCATTTGAAGTGTAGACGAGGAATACACAACACTTCGTAAATCATATTATATTTTACCATGAAACATAGAAATGAGATGCGATATCGCGTTTTAAGAAGCATTAGAACCCTATTGCTACGATACCTAGACATCTGCAAACGCTAATTCCTTGCAAGGAAGTGTCGCATTTACATTCATTTGAAGTGTAGACGAGGAATACATGACACTTCGCAAATCATATTATATCTTTCCATGAAACACAGAAATGAGATGCGATATCGCGTTTTAAGAAGCATTAGAAATCTATTGCTACGATAGGTAGACATCTGCAAACGCTATTTCCTTACAAGGAAGTGTCGCATTTACATTCATTTGAAGTGTAGACGAGGAATACATGACACATTCGCAAATCATATTATATCTTACCATGAAACATAGAAATGAGATGCGATATCGCGTTTTAAGAAGCATTAGAACTCTATTGCTACGATAGGTAGACATATGCAAACGCTATTTCCTTACAAGGAAGTGTCGCATTTACATTCATTTGAAGTGTAGACGAGAAATACATAACACTTCGCAAATCATATTATATCTTACCATGAAACATAGAAATGAGATGCGATATCGCGTTTTAAGAAGCATTAGAAATCTATTGCTACTATACCTAGACATCTGCAGACGCTATTTCCTAGCAAGGAAGTGTCTGATTTACATTCATTTGAAGTGTAGACGAGGAATACATGACACTTCGCAAATCATATTATATCTTACCATGAAATATAGAAATGAGATGCGATATCGCGTTTTAAGAAGCATTAGAACTCTGTTGCTACAATAGATAGACGTTTGCAAACGCTATTTCCTTGCAAGGAAGTGTTGCATTTACATTCATTTGAAGTGTAGACGAGGAATACATGACACATTCGCAAATCATATTATATCTTACCATGAAACATAGAAATGAGATGCGATATCGCGTTTTAAGAAGCATTAGAACTCTATTGCTACGATAGGTAGACATCTGAAAACGCTATTTCCTTGCAAGGAAGTGTCGCATTTACATTCATTTGAATTGTAGACGAGGAATACATAACACTTCGCAAATCATATTATATCTTACCATGAAACATAGAAATGAGATGCGATATCGCATTTTAAGGAGCATTAGAAATCTATTGCTACAATACCTAGACATCTGCAAACGCTATTTCCTAGCAAGGAAGTGTCTCATTTACATTCATTTGAAGTGTAGACGAGGAATGCATAACACTTCGCAATGAATATTACATCTTACCATGAAACATAGAAATGAGATGCGATATCGCGCTTTAAGAAGCATTAGAACTCTATTGCTACGATACCTAGGCATCTGCAGACGCTAGTTCCTAGCAAGGAATTGTCGCATTTACATACATTTGAAGTGTAGACGAGGAATACATGACACTTCGCAAATCATATTATATCTTACCATGAAACATAGAAATGAGATGCGATATCGCGTTTTAAGAAGCATTAGAAATCTATTGCTACTATACCTAGACATCTGCAGACGCTATTTCCTAGCAAGGAAGTGTCTGATTTACATTCATTTGAAGTGTAGACGAGGAATACATGACACTTCGCAAATCATATTATATCTTACCATGAAATATAGAAATGAGATGCGATATCGTGTTTTAAGAAGCATTAGAACTCTATTGCTACAATAAATAGACGTTTGCAAACGCTATTTCCTTGCAAGGAAGCGTCGCATTTACATTCATTTGAAGTGTAGACGAGGAATACATGACACATTCGCAAATCATATTATATCTTACCATGAAACATAGAAATGAGATGCGATATCGCGTTTTAAGAAGCATTAGAACTCTATTGCTACGATAGGTAGACATCTGAAAACGCTATTTCCTTGCAAGGAAGTGTCGCATTTACATTCATTTGAAGTGTAGACGAGGAATACATAACACTTCGCAAATCATATTATATCTTACCATGAAACATAGAAATGAGATGCGATATCGCGTTTTAAGAAGCATTAGAACTCTATTGCTACGATACCTAGACATCTGCAGACGCTAGTTCCTAGCAAGGAATTGTCGCATTTACATACATTTGAAGTGTAGACGAGGAATACATGACACTTCGCAAATCATATTATATCTTACCATGAAACATAGAAATGAGATGCGATATCGCGTTTTAAGAAGCATTAGAACTCTATTGCTACGATAGGTAGACATCTGCAAACGCTATTTCCTTACAAGGAAGTGTCGCATTTACATTCATTTGAAGTGTAGACGAGGAATACATAACACTTCGCAAATCATATTATATCTTACCATGATACATAGAAATGAGATGCGATATCGCGTTTTACGAAGCATTAGAAATCTATTGCTACGATACGTAGACATCTGCAAACGCTATTTCCTTGCAAGGAAGTGTCGCATTTACATTCATTTGAAGTGTAGTCGAGGAATACATAAGACTTCGCAAAGCATATTATACCTTACCATGAAATATAGAAATGAGATGCGATATCGCGTTTTACGAAGCATTAGAAATCCATTGCCACGATACGTAGACATCTGCAAACGCTATTTCCTTGCAAGGAAGTGTTGCATTTACATTCATTTGAAGTGTAGACGAGGAATACATGACACATTCGCAAATCATATTATATCTTACCATGAAACATAGAAATGAGATGCGATATCGCGTTTTGAGAAGCATTAGAACTCTATTGCTACGATAGGTAGACATCTGAAAACGCTATTTCCTTGCAAGGAAGTGTCGCATTTACATTCATTTGAATTGTAGACGAGGAATACATAACACTTCGCAAATCATATTATATCTTACCATGAAACATAGAAATGAGATGCGATATCGCATTTTAAGAAGCATTAGAAATCTATTGCTACAATACCTAGACATCTGCAAACGCTATTTCCTAGCAAGGAAGTGTCTCATTTACATTCATTTGAAGTGTAGACGAGGAATGCATAACACTTCGCAATGAATATTACATCTTACCATGAAACATAGAAATGAGATGCGATATCGCGCTTTAAGAAGCATTAGAACTCTATTGCTACGATACCTAGGCATCTGCAGACGCTAGTTCCTAGCAAGGAATTGTCGCATTTACATACATTTGAAGTGTAGACGAGGAATACATGACACTTCGCAAATCATATTATATCTTACCATGAAACATAGAAATGAGATGCGATATCGCGTTTTAAGAAGCATTAGAAATCTATTGCTACTATACCTAGACATCTGCAGACGCTATTTCCTAGCAAGGAAGTGTCTGATTTACATTCATTTGAAGTGTAGACGAGGAATACATGACACTTCGCAAATCATATTATATCTTACCATGAAATATAGAAATGAGATGCGATATCGCGTTTTAAGAAGCATTAGAACTCTATTGCTACAATAAATAGACGTTTGCAAACGCTATTTCCTTGCAAGGAAGCGTCGCATTTACATTCATTTGAAGTGTAGACGAGAAATACATGACACATTCGCAAATCATATTATATCTTACCATGAAACATAGAAATGAGATGCGATATCGCGTTTTAAGAAGCATTAGAGCTCTATTGCTACGATAGGTAGACATCTGAAAACGCTATTTCCTTGCAAGGAAGTGTCGCATTTACATTCATTTGAAGTGTAGACGAGGAATACATAACACTTCGCAAATCATATTATATCTTACCATGAAACATAGAAATGAGATGCGATATCGCGTTTTAAGAAGCATTAGAACTCTATTGCTACGATACCTAGACATCTGCAGACGCTAGTTCCTAGCAAGGAATTGTCGCATTTACATACATTTGAAGTGTAGACGAGGAATACATGACACTTCGCAAATCATATTATATCTTACCATGAAACATAGAAATGAGATGTGATATCGCGTTTTAAGAAGCATTAGAAATCTATTGCTACGATAGGTAGACATCTGCAAACGCTATTTCCTTGCAAGGAAGTGTCGCATTTACATTCATTTGAAGTGTAGTCGAGGAATACATAAGACTTCGCAAATCATATTATACCTTACCATGAAATATAGAAATGAGATGCGATATAGCGTTTTAAGAATCATAAGAACTCTATTGCTACGATACGTAGTCATCTGCAAACGCTATTTGCTTGCAACGAAGTGTCGCATTTACATTCATTTGAAGTGTAGACGAGAAATACACAACACTTCGTAAATCATATTATATTTTACCATGAAACATAGAAATGAGATGCGATATCGCGTTTTAAGAAGCATTAGAACCCTATTGCTACGATACCTAGACATCTGCAAACGCTAATTCCTTGCAAGGAAGTGTCGCATTTACATTCATTTGAAGTGTAGACGAGGAATACATGACACTTCGCAAATCATATTATATCTTTCCATGAAACACAGAAATGAGATGCGATATCGCGTTTTAAGAATCATAAGAACTCTATTGCTACGATACGTAGACATCTGCAGACGCTATTTCCTAGCAAGGAAGTGTCGCATTTACATTCATTTGAAGTGTAGACGAGGAATACATAACACTTCGCAAATCATATTATATCTTACCATGAAACATAGGAATGAGATGCGATATCGCGTTCTAGGAAGCATTAGAACATTACTGCTACGATAGGTAGACATTTGCAAACGCTATTTCCTAGCAAGGAAGTTTCGCATTTACATTCATTTGAATTGTAGACGAGGAATACATGACACTTCGCAAATCATATTATATCTTACCATGAAACATAGAAATGAGATGTGATATCGCGTTTTAGGAAGCATTAGAAATCTATTGCTACGATAGGTAGACATCTGCAAACGCTATTTCCTTACAAGGAAGTGTCGCATTTACATTCATTTGAAGTGTAGACGAGGAATACATGACACATTCGCAAATCATATTATATCTTACCATGAAACATAGAAATGAGATGCGATATCGCGTTTTAAGAAGCAAGAGAACTCTATTGCTACGATAGGTAGACATATGCAAACGCTATTTCCTTACAAGGAAGTGTCGCATTTACATTCATTTGAAGTGTAGACGAGAAATACATAACACTTCGCAAATCATATTATATCTTACCATGAAACATAGAAATGAGATGCGATATCGCGTTTTAAGAAGCATTAGAAATCTATTGCTACTATACCTAGACATCTGCAGACGCTATTTCCTAGCAAGGAAGTGTCTGATTTACATTCATTTGAAGTGTAGACGAGGAATACATGACACTTCGCAAATCATATTATATCTTACCATGAAATATAGAAATGAGATGCGATATCGCGTTTTAAGAAGCATTAGAACTCTGTTGCTACAATAGATAGACGTTTGCAAACGCTATTTCCTTGCAAGGAAGTGTTGCATTTACATTCATTTGAAGTGTAGACGAGGAATACATGACACATTCGCAAATCATATTATATCTTACCATGAAACATAGAAATGAGATGCGATATCGCGTTTTAAGAAGCATTAGAACTCTATTGCTACGATACCTAGGCATCTGCAGACGCTAGTTCCTAGCAAGGAATTGTCGCATTTACATACATTTGAAGTGTAGACGAGGAATACATGACACTTCGCAAATCATATTATATCTTACCATGAAACATAGAAATGAGATGCGATATCGCGTTTTAAGAAGCATTAGAAATCTATTGCTACTATACCTAGACATCTGCAGACGCTATTTCCTTACAAGGAAGTGTCGCATTTACATTCATTTGAAGTGTAGACGAGGAATGCATAACACTTCGCAATGAATATTACATCTTACCATGAAACATAGAAATGAGATGCGATATCGCGCTTTAAGAAGCATTAGAACTCTATTGCTACGATACCTAGGCATCTGCAGACGCTAGTTCCTAGCAAGGAATTGTCGCATTTACATACATTTGAAGTGTAGACGAGGAATACATGACACTTCGCAAATCATATTATATCTTACCATGAAACATAGAAATGAGATGCGATATCGCGTTTTAAGAAGCATTAGAAATCTATTGCTACTATACCTAGACATCTGCAGACGCTATTTCCTAGCAAGGAAGTGTCTGATTTACATTCATTTGAAGTGTAGACGAGGAATACATGACACTTCGCAAATCATATTATATCTTACCATGAAATATAGAAATGAGATGCGATATCGCGTTTTAAGAAGCATTAGAACTCTATTGCTACAATAAATAGACGTTTGCAAACGCTATTTCCTTGCAAGGAAGCGTCGCATTTACATTCATTTGAAGTGTAGACGAGGAATACATGACACATTCGCAAATCATATTATATCTTACCATGAAACATAGAAATGAGATGCGATATCGCGTTTTAAGAAGCATTAGAGCTCTATTGCTACGATAGGTAGACATCTGAAAACGCTATTTCCTTGCAAGGAAGTGTCGCATTTACATTCATTTGAAGTGTAGACGAGGAATACATAACACTTCGCAAATCATATTATATCTTACCATGAAACATAGAAATGAGATGCGATATCGCGTTTTAAGAAGCATTAGAACTCTATTGCTACGATACCTAGACATCTGCAGACGCTAGTTCCTAGCAAGGAATTGTCGCATTTACATACATTTGAAGTGTAGACGAGGAATACATGACACTTCGCAAATCATATTATATCTTACCATGAAACATAGAAATGAGATGTGATATCGCGTTTTAAGAAGCATTAGAAATCTATTGCTACGATAGGTAGACATCTGCAAACGCTATTTCCTTGCAAGGAAGTGTCGCATTTACATTCATTTGAAGTGTAGTCGAGGAATACATAAGACTTCGCAAATCATATTATACCTTACCATGAAATATAGAAATGAGATGCGATATAGCGTTTTAAGAATCATAAGAACTCTATTGCTACGATACGTAGTCATCTGCAAACGCTATTTGCTTGCAACGAAGTGTCGCATTTACATTCATTTGAAGTGTAGACGAGAAATACACAACACTTCGTAAATCATATTATATTTTACCATGAAACATAGAAATGAGATGCGATATCGCGTTTTAAGAAGCATTAGAACCCTATTGCTACGATACCTAGACATCTGCAAACGCTAATTCCTTGCAAGGAAGTGTCGCATTTACATTCATTTGAAGTGTAGACGAGGAATACATGACACTTCGCAAATCATATTATATCTTTCCATGAAACACAGAAATGAGATGCGATATCGCGTTTTAAGAATCATAAGAACTCTATTGCTACGATATGTAGACATCTGCAGACGCTATTTCCTAGCAAGGAAGTGTCGCATTTACATTCATTTGAAGTGTAGACGAGGAATACATAACACTTCGCAAATCATATTATATCTTACCATGAAACATAGGAATGAGATGCGATATCGCGTTCTAGGAAGCATTAGAACATTACTGCTACGATAGGTAGACATTTGCAAACGCTATTTCCTAGCAAGGAAGTTTCGCATTTACATTCATTTGAATTGTAGACGAGGAATACATGACACTTCGCAAATCATATTATATCTTACCATGAAACATAGAAATGAGATGTGATATCGCGTTTTAGGAAGCATTAGAAATCTATTGCTACGATAGGTAGACATCTGCAAACGCTATTTCCTTACAAGGAAGTGTCGCATTTACATTCATTTGAAGTGTAGACGAGGAATACATGACACATTCGCAAATCATATTATATCTTACCATGAAACATAGAAATGAGATGCGATATCGCGTTTTAAGAAGCAAGAGAACTCTATTGCTACGATAGGTAGACATATGCAAACGCTATTTCCTTACAAGGAAGTGTCGCATTTACATTCATTTGAAGTGTAGACGAGAAATACATAACACTTCGCAAATCATATTATATCTTACCATGAAACATAGAAATGAGATGCGATATCGCGTTTTAAGAAGCATTAGAAATCTATTGCTACTATACCTAGACATCTGCAGACGCTATTTCCTAGCAAGGAAGTGTCTGATTTACATTCATTTGAAGTGTAGACGAGGAATACATGACACTTCGCAAATCATATTATATCTTACCATGAAATATAGAAATGAGATGCGATATCGCGTTTTAAGAAGCATTAGAACTCTGTTGCTACAATAGATAGACGTTTGCAAACGCTATTTCCTTGCAAGGAAGTGTTGCATTTACATTCATTTGAAGTGTAGACGAGGAATACATGACACATTCGCAAATCATATTATATCTTACCATGAAACATAGAAATGAGATGCGATATCGCGTTTTAAGAAGCATTTGAACTCTATTGCTACGATAGGTAGACATCTGAAAAAGCTATTTCCTTGCAAGGAAGTGTCGCATTTACATTCATTTGAATTGTAGACGAGGAATACATAACACTTCGCAAATCATATTATATCTTACCATGAAACATAGAAATGAGATGCGATATCGCATTTTAAGAAGCATTAGAAATCTATTGCTACAATACCTAGACATCTGCAAACGCTATTTCCTAGCAAGGAAGTGTCTCATTTACATTCATTTGAAGTGTAGACGAGGAATGCATAACACTTCGCAATGAATATTACATCTTACCATGAAACATAGAAATGAGATGCGATATCGCGCTTTAAGAAGCATTAGAACTCTATTGCTACGATACCTAGGCATCTGCAGACGCTAGTTCCTAGCAAGGAATTGTCGCATTTACATACATTTGAAGTGTAGACGAGGAATACATGACACTTCGCAAATCATATTATATCTTACCATGAAACATAGAAATGAGATGCGATATCGCGTTTTAAGAAGCATTAGAAATCTATTGCTACTATACCTAGACATCTGCAGACGCTATTTCCTAGCAAGGAAGTGTCTGATTTACATTCATTTGAAGTGTAGACGAGGAATACATGACACTTCGCAAATCATATTATATCTTACCATGAAATATAGAAATGAGATGCGATATCGCGTTTTAAGAAGCATTAGAACTCTATTGCTACAATAAATAGACGTTTGCAAACGCTATTTCCTTGCAAGGAAGCGTCGCATTTACATTCATTTGAAGTGTAGACGAGGAATACATGACACATTCGCAAATCATATTATATCTTACCATGAAACATAGAAATGAGATGCGATATCGCGTTTTAAGAAGCATTAGAACTCTATTGCTACGATAGGTAGACATCTGAAAACGCTATTTCCTTGCAAGGAAGTGTCGCATTTACATTCATTTGAAGTGTAGACGAGGAATACATAACACTTCGCAAATCATATTATATCTTACCATGAAACATAGAAATGAGATGCGATATCGCGTTTTAAGAAGCATTAGAACTCTATTGCTACGATACCTAGACATCTGCAGACGCTAGTTCCTAGCAAGGAATTGTCGCATTTACATACATTTGAAGTGTAGACGAGGAATACATGACACTTCGCAAATCATATTATATCTTACCATGAAACATAGAAATGAGATGCGATATCGCGTTTTAAGAAGCATTAGAACTCTATTGCTACGATAGGTAGACATCTGCAAACGCTATTTCCTTACAAGGAAGTGTCGCATTTACATTCATTTGAAGTGTAGACGAGGAATACATAACACTTCGCAAATCATATTATATCTTACCATGATACATAGAAATGAGATGCGATATCGCGTTTTACGAAGCATTAGAAATCTATTGCTACGATACGTAGACATCTGCAAACGCTATTTCCTTGCAAGGAAGTGTCGCATTTACATTCATTTGAAGTGTAGTCGAGGAATACATAAGACTTCGCAAATCATATTATACCTTACCATGAAATATAGAAATGAGATGCGATATCGCGTTTTAAGAATCATAAGAACTCTATTGCTACGATACGTAGTCATCTGCAAACGCTATTTGCTTGCAAGGAAGTGTCGCATTTACATTCATTTGAAGTGTAGACGAGGAATACACAACACTTCGTAAATCATATTATATCTTACCATGAAACATAGAAATGAGATGCGATATCGCGTTTTAAGAAGCATTAGAACCCTATTGCTACGATACCTAGACATCTGCAAACGCTAATTCCTTGCAAGGAAGTGTCGCATTTACATTCATTTGAAGTGTAGACGAGGAATACATGACACTTCGCAAATCATATTATATCTTACCATGAAACGTAGAAATGTGATGCGATATCGCGTTCTAAGAAGCAGCAGAAATCCATTGCTACGATACGTAGACATCTGCAGACGCTATTTCCTTGCAAGGAAGTGTCGCATTTACATTCATTTGAAGTGTAGACGAGGAATACATAAGACTTCGCTAATCATATTATATCTTACCATGACACATAGGAATGAGATGCGATATCGCGTTCTAAGAAGCATTAGAACACTACTGCTACGATAGGTAGACATTTGCAAACGCTATTTCCTAGCAAGGAAGTGTCGCATTTACATTCATTTGAATTGTAGACGAGGAATACATGACACTTCGCAAATCATATTATATCTTACCATGAAACATAGAAATGAGATGCGATATCGCGTTTTAAGAAGCATCAGAAATCCATTGCTACGATACCTAGACATCTGCAGACGCTATTTCCTAGCAAGGAAGTGTCGCATTTACATTCATTTGAAGTGTAGACGAGGAATACATAACACATCGCAAATCATATTACATCTTACCATGAAACATAGAAATGAGATGCGATATCGCGTTTTAAGAAGCATTAGAACTCTATTGCTACGATACCTAGACATCTGCAGACGCTATTTGCTTGCAAGGAAGTGTCGCATTTACATTCATTTGAATCGTAGACGAGGAATGCATAACACATCGCAATGAATATGACATCTTACCATGAAACATACATATGAGATGCAATATCTCGTTTTAAGAAGCATTTGAACTCTATTGCTTCGATACGTAGACATCTGCAAACGCTAATTCCTTGCAAGGAAGTGTCGCATTTACATTCATTTGAAGCGTGGACGAGGAATACATGACACTTCGCAAATCATATTATACCTTACCATGAAACATAGAAATGGGATGCGATATCGCGTTTTAAGAAGCATCAGAAATCCATTGCTACGATACGTAGACATCTGCAAACGCTATTTCCTTGCATGGAAGTGTCGCATTTACATTCATTTGAAATGTAGGCGACGGATATATAACACTTCGCAAATCATATTATACCTTACCATGAAACATAGAAATGAGATGCGATATCGCGTTTTAGGAATCATAAGAACTCTATTGCTACGATGCGTAGACATCTGCAAACGCTATTTCCTTGCAAGGAAGTGTCGCATTTACATTCATTTGAAGTGTAGACGAGGAATGCATGACACTTCGCAAATCATATTATATCTTACCATGGAACATACAAATGTGATGCGATATCGCGTTTTAAGAAGCATTAGAACTCTATTGCTACGATACCTAGACATCTGCAGACGCTATTTCCTAGCAAGGAAGTGTCGCATTTACATTCATTTGAAGTGTAGACGAGGAATACATAACACATCGCAAATCATATTACATCTTACCATGAAACATAGAAATGAGATGCGATATCGCGTTTTAAGAAGCATTAGAACTCTATTGCTACGATACCTAGACATCTGCAGACGCTATTTCCTAGCAAGGAAGTGTCGCATTTACATTCATTTGAAGTGTAGACGAGGAATACATAACACATCGCAAATCATATTACATCTTACCATGAAACATAGAAATGAGATGCGATATCGCGTTTTAAGAAGCATTAGAACCCTATTGCTACGATACCTAGACATCTGCAAACGCTAATTCCTTGCAAGGAAGTGTCGCATTTACATTCATTTGAAGTGTAGACGAGGAATACATGACACTTCGCAAATCATATTATATCTTACCATGAAACATAGGAATGAGATGCGATATCGCGTTCTAGGAAGCATTAGAACATTACTGCTACGATAGGTAGACATTTGCAAACGCTATTTCCTAGCAAGGAAGTTTCGCATTTACATTCATTTGAATTGTAGGCGAGGAATACATGACACTTCGCAAATCATATTATATCTTACCATGAAACATAGAAATGAGATGCGATTTCGCGTTTTAAGAAGCATTAGAAATCTATTGCTACGATAGGTAGACATCTGCAAACGCTATTTCCTTACAAGGAAGTGTCGCATTTACATTCATTTGAAGTGTAGACGAGGAATACATGACACATTCGCAAATCATATTATATCTTACCATGAAACATAGAAATGAGATGCGATATCGCGTTTTAAGAAGCATTAGAACTCTATTGCTACGATAGGTAGACATATGCAAACGCTATTTCCTTACAAGGAAGTGTCGCATTTACATTCATTTGAAGTGTAGACGAGAAATACATAACACTTCGCAAATCATATTATATCTTACCATGAAACATAGAAATGAGATGCGATATCGCGTTTTAAGAAGCATTAGAAATCTATTGCTACTATACCTAGACATCTGCAGACGCTATTTCCTAGCAAGGAAGTGTCTGATTTACATTCATTTGAAGTGTAGACGAGGAATACATGACACTTCGCAAATCATATTATATCTTACCATGAAATATAGAAATGAGATGCGATATCGCGTTTTAAGAAGCATTAGAACTCTGTTGCTACAATAGATAGACGTTTGCAAACGCTATTTCCTTGCAAGGAAGTGTTGCATTTACATTCATTTGAAGTGTAGACGAGGAATACATGACACATTCGCAAATCATATTATATCTTACCATGAAACATAGAAATGAGATGCGATATCGCGTTTTAAGAAGCATTAGAACTCTATTGCTACGATAGGTAGACATCTGAAAACGCTATTTCCTTGCAAGGAAGTGTCGCATTTACATTCATTTGAATTGTAGACGAGGAATACATAACACTTCGCAAATCATATTATATCTTACCATGAAACATAGAAATGAGATGCGATATCGCATTTTAAGAAGCATTAGAAATCTATTGCTACAATACCTAGACATCTGCAAACGCTATTTCCTAGCAAGGAAGTGTCTCATTTACATTCATTTGAAGTGTAGACGAGGAATGCATAACACTTCGCAATGAATATTACATCTTACCATGAAACATAGAAATGAGATGCGATATCGCGCTTTAAGAAGCATTAGAACTCTATTGCTACGATACCTAGGCATCTGCAGACGCTAGTTCCTAGCAAGGAATTGTCGCATTTACATACATTTGAAGTGTAGACGAGGAATACATGACACTTCGCAAATCATATTATATCTTACCATGAAACATAGAAATGAGGTGCGATATCGCGTTTTAAGAAGCATTAGAAATCTATTGCTACTATACCTAGACATCTGCAGACGCTATTTCCTAGCAAGGAAGTGTTTGATTTACATTCATTTGAAGTGTAGACGAGGAATACATGACACTTCGCAAATCATATTATATCTTACCATGAAATATAGAAATGAGATGCGATATCGCGTTTTAAGAAGCATTAGAACTCTATTGCTACAATAAATAGACGTTTGCAAACGCTATTTCCTTGCAAGGAAGCGTCGCATTTACATTCATTTGAAGTGTAGACGAGGAATACATGACACATTCGCAAATCATATTATATCTTACCATGAAACATAGAAATGAGATGCGATATCGCGTTTTAAGAAGCATTAGAACTCTATTGCTACGATAGGTAGACATCTGGAAACGCTATTTCCTTGCAAGGAAGTGTCGCATTTACATTCATTTGAAGTGTAGACGAGGAATACATAACACTTCGCAAATCATATTATATCTTGCCATGAAACATAGAAATGAGGTGCGATATCGCGTTTTAAGAAGCATTAGAACTCTATTGCTACGATACCTAGACATCTGCAGACGCTAGTTCCTAGCAAGGAATTGTCGCATTTACATACATTTGAAGTGTAGACGAGGAATACATGACACTTCGCAAATCATATTATATCTTACCATGAAACATAGAAATGAGATGCGATATCGCGTTTTAAGAAGCATTAGAACTCTATTGCTACGATAGGTAGACATCTGCAAACGCTATTTCCTTACAAGGAAGTGTCGCATTTACATTCATTTGAAGTGTAGACGAGGAATACATAACACTTCGCAAATCATATTATATCTTACCATGATACATAGAAATGAGATGCGATATCGCGTTTTACGAAGCATTAGAAATCTATTGCTACGATACGTAGACATCTGCAAACGCTATTTCCTTGCAAGGAAGTGTCGCATTTACATTCATTTGAAGTGTAGTCGAGGAATACATAAGACTTCGCAAATCATATTATACCTTACCATGAAATATAGAAATGAGATGCGATATCGCGTTTTAAGAATCATAAGAACTCTATTGCTACGATACGTAGTCATCTGCAAACGCTATTTGCTTGCAAGGAAGTGTCGCATTTACATTCATTTGAAGTGTAGACGAGGAATATACAACACTTCGTAAATCATATTATATCTTACCATGAAACATAGAAATGAGATGCGATATCGCGTTTTAAGAAGCATTAGAACCCTATTGCTACGATACCTAAACATCTGCAAACGCTAATTCCTTGCAAGGAAGTGTCGCATTTACATTCATTTGAAGTGTAGACGAGGAATACATGACACTTCGCAAATCATATTATATCTTACCATGAAAACGTAGAAATGAGATGCGATATCGCGTTCTAAGAAGCAGCAGAAATCCATTGCTACGATACGTAGACATCTGCAGACGCTATTTCCTTGCAAGAAGTGTCGCATTTACATTCATTTGATGTGTAGACGAGGAATACATAAGACTTCGCTAATCATATTATATCTTACCATGAAACATAGGAATGAGATGCGATATCGCGTTCTAAGAAGCATTAGAACACTACTGCTACGATAGGTAGACATTTGCAAACGCTATTTCCTAGCAAGGAAGTGTCGCATTTACATTCATTTGAATTGTAGACGAGGAATACATGACACTTCGCAAATCATATTATATCTTACCATGGAACATAGAAATGTGATGCGATATCGCGTTTTAAGAAGCATTAGAACTCCATTGCTACGATACCTAGACATCTGCAGACGCTATTTGCTTGCAAGGAAGTGTCGCATTTACATTCATTTGAATCGTAGACGAGGAATGCATAACACATCGCAATGAATATTACATCTTACCATGAAACATACATATGAGATGCAATATCTCGTTTTAAGAAGCATTTGAACTCTATTGCTTCGATACGTAGACATCTGCAAACGCTAATTCCTTGCAAGGAAGTGTCGCATTTACATTCATTTGAAGCGTGGACGAGGAATACATGACACTTCGCAAATCATATTATACCTTACCATGAAACATAGAAATGGGATGCGATATCGCGTTTTAAGAAGCATCAGAAATCCATTGCTACGATACGTAGACATCTGCAGACGCTATTTCCTTGCAAGGAAGTGTCGCATTTACATTCATTTGAAGTGTAGACGAGGAATACATAACACTTCGCAAATCATATTATATCTTACCATGGAACATAGAAATGTGATGCGATATCGCGTTTTAAGAAGCATTAGAACTCTATTGCTACGATACCTAGACATCTGCAGACGCTATTTCCTAGCAAGGAAGTGTCGCATTTACATTCATTTGAAGTGTAGACGAGGAATACATAACACATCGCAAATCATATTACATCTTACCATGAAACATAGAAATGAGATGCGATATCGCGTTTTAAGAAGCATTAGAACTCTATTGCTACGATACCTAGACATCTGCAGACGCTATTTCCTAGCAAGGAAGTGTCGCATTTACATTCATTTGAAGTGTAGACGAGGAATACATAACACATCGCAAATCATATTACATCTTACCATGAAACATAGAAATGAGATGCGATATCGCGTTTTAAGAAGCATTAGAACTCTATTGCTACGATACCTAGACATCTGCAGACGCTATTTCCTTGCAAGGAAGTGTCGCATTTACATTCATTTGAATCGTAGACGAGGAATGCATAACACATCGCAATGAATATTACATCTTACCATGAAACATACATATGAGATGCAATATCTCGTTTTAAGAAGCATTTGAACTCTATTGCTTCGATACGTAGACATATGCAAACGCTATTTCCTTGCAAGGAAGTGTCGCATTTACATTCATTTGAAGTGTAGACTAGGAATGCATGTCACTTCGCAAATCATATTATATCTTACCATGAAACATAGAAATGAGATGCGATATCGCGTTTTAAGAAGCATTAGAACTCTATTGCTACGATACCTAGACATCTGCAGACGCTATTTCCTAGCAAGGAAGTGTCGCATTTACATTCATTTGAAGTGTAGACGAGGAATACATAACACATCGCAAATCATATTACATCTTACCATGAAACATAGAAATGAGATGCGATATCGCGTTTTAAGAAGCATTAGAACTCTATTGCTACGATACCTAGACATCTGCAGACGCTATTTCCTCGCAAGGAAGTGTCGCATTTACATTCATTTGAATCGTAGACGAGGAATGCATAACACGTCGCAATGAATATTACATCTTACCATGAAACATATATATGAGATGCAATATCTCGTTTTAAGAAGCATTTGAACTCTATTGCTTCGATACGTAGACATATGCAAACGCTATTTCCTTGCAAGGAAGTGTCGCATTTACATTCATTTGAAGTGTAGACTAGGAATGCATGACACTTCGCAAATCATATTATATCTTACCATGAAACATAGAAATGAGATGCGATATCGCGTTTTAGGAAGCAGCAGAAATCCATTGCTACGATACGTAGACACCTGCAAACGCTATTTCCTTGCAAGAAAGTGTCGCATTTACATTCATTTGAAGTGTAGGCGACGGATATATAACACTTCGCAAATCATATTATACCTTACCATGAAACATAGAAATGAGATGCGATATCGCGTTTTAGGAATCATAAGAACTCTATTGCTACGATGCGTAGACATCTGCAAACGCTATTTCCTTGCAAGGAAGTGTCGCATTTACATTCATTTGAAGTGTAGACGAGGAATACATGACACTTCGCAAATCATATTATATCTTACCATGAAACATAGAAATGAGATGCGATATCGCGTTTTAAGAAGCATTAGAACACTATTGCTACGATAGGTAGACATTTGCAAACGCTATTTCCTAGCAAGGAAGTGTCGCATTTACATTCATTTGAATTGTAGACGAGGAATACATGACACTTCGCAAATCATATTATATCTTACCATGAAACATAGAAATGAGATGCGATATCGCGTTTTAAGGAGCATTAGAAATCTATTGCTACGATAGGTAGACATCTGCAAAAGCTATTTCCATACAAGGAAGTTTCGCATTTACATTCATTTGAAGTGTAGACGAGGAATACATAACACTTCGCAAATCATATTATATCTCACCATGAAACATAGAAATGAGATGCGATATCGCGTTTTAAGAAGCAGCAGAAATCCATTGCTACGATACGTAGACATCTGCAGACGCTATTTCCTTGCAAGGAAGTGTCACATTTACATTCATTTGAAGTGTAGACGAGGAATACATAAGACTTCGCTAATCATATTATATCTTACCATGAAGTATAGAAATGAGATGCGATATCGCGTTTTAAGAAGCATTAGAACTCCATTGCTACGATACCTAGACATCTGCAGACGTTATTTCCTAGCAAGGAAGTGTCGCATTTACATTCAATTGAAGTGTATACGAGGAATACATGACACTTCGCAAATCATATTATATCTTACCATGAAACGTAGGAATGAGATGCGATATCGCGTTCTAAGAAGCATTAGAACACTACTGCTACGATAGGTAGACATTTGCAAACGCTATTTCCTAGCAAGGAAGTGTCGCATTTACATTCATTTGAATTGTAGACGAGGAATACATGCCACTTCGCAAATCATATTATATCTTACCATGAAACATAGAAATGAGATGCGATATCGCGTTTTAAGAAGCATTAGAAATCTATTGCTACGATAGGTAGACATCTGCAAAAGCTATTTCCATACAAGGAAGTTTCGCATTTACATTCATTTGAAGTGTAGACGAGGAATACATAACACTTCGCAAATCATATTATATCTTACCATGAAACATAGAAATGAGATGCGATATCGCGTTTTAAGAAGCATTAGATATCTATTGCTACAATACCTAGACATCTGCAGACGCTATTTCCTAGCAAGGAAGTGTCTCATTTACATTCATTTGAAGTGTAGACGAGGAATGCATAACACTTCGCAATGAATATTACATCTTACCATGAAACATAGAAATGAGATGCGATATCGCGCTTTAAGAAGCATTAGAACTCTTTTGCTACGATACCTAGACATCTGCAAAAGCTATTTCCATACAAGGAAGTTTCGCATTTACATTCATTAGAAGTGTAGACGAGGAATACATAACACTTCGCAAATCATATTATATCTTACCATGGAACATAGAAATGTGATGCGATATCGCGTTTTAAGAAGCATTAGAACTCTATTGCTACGATACCTAGACATCTGCAGACGCTCTTTCCTAGCAAGGAAGTGTCGCATTTACATTCATTTGAAGTGTAGACGAGGAATACATAACACATCGCAAATCATATTATATCTTACCATGATACATAGAAATGAGATGCGATATCGCGTTTTACGAAGCATTAGAAATCTATTGCTACGATACGCAGACAGCTGCAAACGCTATTTCCTAGCAAGAAAGTGTCGCATTCACATTCATTTGAAGTGTAGACGAGGAATACATGACACTTCGCAAATCATATTATATCTTACCATGTTACATAGAAATGAGATGCGATATCGCGTTTTAAGAAACATTAGAAATCTACTGCTACGATACATAGACATCTGAAAACGCTATTTCCTTGCAAGGAAGTGTCGCATTTACTTTCATTTGAAGTGTAGACGAGGAATACATAACACTTCGCAAATCATATTATATCTTACCATGAAACATAGAAATGAGATGCGATATCGCGTTTTAAGGATCATAAGAACTCTATTGCTACGATATGTAGACATCTGCAAACGCTATTTTCTTGCAAGGAAGTGTCGCATTTACATTCAACTGAAGTGTAGACGAGGAATACATAACACTTCGTAAATCATATTATGTCTTACCATGAAACATAGAAATGAGATGCGATATCGCGTTTTAAGAAGCATTAGAACTCTATTGCTACGATACCTAGACATCTGCAAACGCTAATTCCTTGCAAGGAAGTGTCGCATTTACATTCATTCGAAGTGTAGACGAGGAATACATGACACTTCGCAAATCATATTGTATCTTTCCATGAAACATAGAAATGAGATGCGATATCGCGTTTTAAGAATCATAAGAACTCTATTGCTACGATACGTAGACATCTGCAGACGCTATTTCCTAGCAAGGAAGTGTCGCATTTACATTCATTTGAAGTGTAGACGAGGAATACATAACACTTCGCAAATCATGTTATATCTTACCATGAAACATAGGAATGAGATGCGATATCGCGTTCTAGGAAGCATTAGAACACTACTGCTACGATAGGTAGACATTTGCAAACGCTATTTCCTAGCAAGGAAGTTTCGCATTTACATTCATTTGAATTGTAGACGAGGAATACATGACACTTCGCAAATCATATTATATCTTACCATGAAACATAGAAATGAGATGCGATATCGCGTTTTAAGAAGCATTAGAAATCTATTGCTACGACAGGTAGACATCTGCAAACGCTATTTCCTAGCAAGTAAGTGTCGCATTTACATTCATTTGAAGTGTAGACGAGGAATACATAACACTTCGCAAATCATATTATATCTTACCATGAAACATAGGAATGAGATGCGATATCGCGTTCTAGGAAGCATTAGAACACTACTGCTACGATAGGTAGACATTTGCAAACGCTATTTCCTAGCAAGGAAGTTTCGCATTTACATTCATTTGAATTGTAGACGAGGAATACATGACACTTCGCAAATCATATTATATCTTACCATGAAACATAGAAATGAGATGCGATATCGCGTTTTAAGAAGCATTAGAAATCTATTGCTACGACAGGTAGACATCTGCAAACGCTATTTCCTTACAAGGAAGTGTCGCATTTACATTCATTTGAAGTGTAGACGAGGAATACATGACACATTCGCAAATCATATTATATCTTACCATGAAACATAGAAATGAGATGCGATATCGCGTTTTAAGAAGCATTAGAACTCTATTGCTACGATAGGTAGACATATGCAAACGCTATTTCCTTCCAAGGAAGTGTCGCATTTACATTCATTTGAAGTGTAGACGAGGAATACATAACACATCGCAAATCATATTATATCTTACCATGATACATAGAAATGAGATGCGATATCGCGTTTTACGAAGCATTAGAAATCTATTGCTACGATACGTAGACAGCTGCAAACGCTATTTCCTAGCAAGAAAGTGTCGCATTCACATTCATTTGAAGTGTAGACGAGGAATACATGACACTTCGCAAATCATATTATATCTTACCATGAAACATAGAAATGAGATGCGATATCGCGTTTTAAGAAGCATTGGAACTCTATTGCTACGATAGGTAGACATATGCAAACGCTATTTCCTTCCAAGGAAGTGTCGCATTTACATTCATTTGAAGTGTAGACGAGGAATACATAACACATCGCAAATCATATTATATCTTACCATGATACATAGAAATGAGATGCGATATCGCGTTTTACGAAGCATTAGAAATCTATTGCTACGATACGTAGACAGCTGCAAACGCTATTTCCTAGCAAGAAAGTGTCGCATTCACATTCATTTGAAGTGTAGACGAGGAATACATGACACTTCGCAAATCATATTATATCTTACCATGTTACATAGAAATGAGATGCGATATCGCGTTTTAAGAAACATTAGAAATCTACTGCTACGATACATAGACATCTGAAAACGCTATTACCTTGCAAGGAAGTGTCGCATTTACTTTCACTTGAAGTGTAGACGAGGAATACATAACACTTCGCAAATCATATTATATCTTACCATGAAACATAGAAATGAGATGCGATATCGCGTTTTACGAAGCATTAGAAATCTATTGCTACGATACGTAGACAGCTGCAAACGCTATTTCCTAGCAAGAAAGTGTCGCATTCACATTCATTTGAAGTGTAGACGAGGAATACATGACACTTCGCAAATCATATTATATCTTACCATGAAACATAGAAATGAGATGCGATATCGCGTTTTAAGAAGCATTAGAAATCTATTGCTACGACAGGTAGACATCTGCAAACGCTATTTCCTTACAAGGAAGTGTCGCATTTACATTCATTTGATGTGTAGACGAGGAATACATGACACATTCGCAAATCATATTATATCTTACCATGAAACATAGAAATGAGATGCGATATCGCGTTTTAAGAAGCATTAGAACTCTATTGCTACGATAGGTAGACATATGCAAACGCTATTTCCTTCCAAGGAAGTGTCGCATTTACATTCATTTGAAGTGTAGACGAGAAATACATAACACTTCGCAAATCATATTATATCTTACCATGAAACATAGAAATGAGATGCGATATCGCGTTTTAAGAAGCATTAGAAATCTATTGCTACTATACCTAGACATCTGCAGACGCTATTTCCTAGCAAGGAAGTGTCTGATTTACATTCATTTGAAGTGTAGACGAGGAATACATGACACTTCGCAAATCATATTATATCTTACCATGAAATATAGAAATGAGATGCGATATCGCGTTTTAAGAAGCATTAGAACTCTATTGCTACAATAGATAGACGTCTGCAAACGCTATTTCCTTGCAAGGAAGTGTCGCATTTACATTCATTTGAAGTGTAGACGAGGAATACATGACACATTCGCAAATCATATTATATCTTACCATGAAACATAGAAATGAGATGCGATATCGCGTTTTAAGAAGCATTAGAACTCTATTGCTACGATAGGTAGACATCTGAAAACGCTATTTCCTTGCAAGGAAGTGCCGCATTTACATTCATTTGAATTGTAGACGAGGAATACATAACACTTCGCAAATCATATTATATCTTACCATGAAACATAGAAATGAGATGCGATATCGCATTTTAAGAAGCATTAGAAATCTATTGCTACAATACCTAGACATCTGCAGACGCTATTTCCTTGCAAGGAAGTGTCGCATTTACTTTCATTTGAAGTGTAGACGAGGAATACATAACACTTCGCAAATCATATTATATCTTACCATGAAACATAGAAATGAGATGCGATATCGCGTTTTAAGAATCATAAGAACTCTATTGCTACGATATGTAGACATCTGCAGACGCTATTTCCTAGCAAGGAAGTGTCTGATTTACATTCATTTGAAGTGTAGACGAGGAATACATGACACTTCGCAAATCATATTATATCTTACCATGAAATATAGAAATGAGATGCGATATCGCGTTTTAAGAAGCATTAGAACTCCATTGCTACGATACCTAGACATCTGCAGACGTTATTTCCTAGCAAGGAAGTGTCGCATTTACATTCAATTGAAGTGTATACGAGGAATACATGACACTTCGCAAATCATATTATATCTTACCATGAAAACGTAGGAATGAGATGCGATATCGCGTTCTAAGAAGCATTAGAACACTACTGCTACGATAGGTAGACATTTGCAAACGCTATTTCCTAGCAAGGAAGTGTCGCATTTACATTCATTTGAATTGTAGACGAGGAATACATGCCACTTCGCAAATCATATTATATCTTACCATGAAACATAGAAATGAGATGCGATATCGCGTTTTAAGAAGCATTAGAAATCTATTGCTACGATAGGTAGACATCTGCAAAAGCTATTTCCATACAAGGAAGTTTCGCATTTACATTCATTTGAAGTGTAGACGAGGAATACATAACACTTCGCAAATCATATTATATCTTACCATGAAACATAGAAATGAGATGCGATATCGCGTTTTAAGAAGCATTAGATATCTATTGCTACAATACCTAGACATCTGCAGACGCTATTTCCTAGCAAGGAAGTGTCTCATTTACATTCATTTGAAGTGTAGACGAGGAATGCATAACACTTCGCAATGAATATTACATCTTACCATGAAACATAGAAATGAGATGCGATATCGCGCTTTAAGAAGCATTAGAACTCTATTGCTACGATACCTAGACATCTGCAAAAGCTATTTCCATACAAGGAAGTTTCGCATTTACATTCATTAGAAGTGTAGACGAGGAATACATAACACTTCGCAAATCATATTATATCTTACCATGGAACATAGAAATGTGATGCGATATCGCGTTTTAAGAAGCATTAGAACTCTATTGCTACGATACCTAGACATCTGCAGACGCTCTTTCCTAGCAAGGAAGTGTCGCATTTACATTCATTTGAAGTGTAGACGAGGAATACATAACACATCGCAAATCATATTATATCTTACCATGATACATAGAAATGAGATGCGATATCGCGTTTTACGAAGCATTAGAAATCTATTGCTACGATACGCAGACAGCTGCAAACGCTATTTCCTAGCAAGAAAGTGTCGCATTCACATTCATTTGAAGTGTAGACGAGGAATACATGACACTTCGCAAATCATATTATATCTTACCATGTTACATAGAAATGAGATGCGATATCGCGTTTTAAGAAACATTAGAAATCTACTGCTACGATACATAGACATCTGAAAACGCTATTTCCTTGCAAGGAAGTGTCGCATTTACTTTCATTTGAAGTGTAGACGAGGAATACATAACACTTCGCAAATCATATTATATCTTACCATGAAACATAGAAATGAGATGCGATATCGCGTTTTAAGGATCATAAGAACTCTATTGCTACGATATGTAGACATCTGCAAACGCTATTTTCTTGCAAGGAAGTGTCGCATTTACATTCAACTGAAGTGTAGACGAGGAATACATAACACTTCGTAAATCATATTATGTCTTACCATGAAACATAGAAATGAGATGCGATATCGCGTTTTAAGAAGCATTAGAACTCTATTGCTACGATACCTAGACATCTGCAAACGCTAATTCCTTGCAAGGAAGTGTCGCATTTACATTCATTCGAAGTGTAGACGAGGAATACATGACACTTCGCAAATCATATTGTATCTTTCCATGAAACATAGAAATGAGATGCGATATCGCGTTTTAAGAATCATAAGAACTCTATTGCTACGATACGTAGACATCTGCAGACGCTATTTCCTAGCAAGGAAGTGTCGCATTTACATTCATTTGAAGTGTAGACGAGGAATACATAACACTTCGCAAATCATGTTATATCTTACCATGAAACATAGGAATGAGATGCGATATCGCGTTCTAGGAAGCATTAGAACACTACTGCTACGATAGGTAGACATTTGCAAACGCTATTTCCTAGCAAGGAAGTTTCGCATTTACATTCATTTGAATTGTAGACGAGGAATACATGACACTTCGCAAATCATATTATATCTTACCATGAAACATAGAAATGAGATGCGATATCGCGTTTTAAGAAGCATTAGAAATCTATTGCTACGACAGGTAGACATCTGCAAACGCTATTTCCTAGCAAGTAAGTGTCGCATTTACATTCATTTGAAGTGTAGACGAGGAATACATAACACTTCGCAAATCATATTATATCTTACCATGAAACATAGGAATGAGATGCGATATCGCGTTCTAGGAAGCATTAGAACACTACTGCTACGATAGGTAGACATTTGCAAACGCTATTTCCTAGCAAGGAAGTTTCGCATTTACATTCATTTGAATTGTAGACGAGGAATACATGACACTTCGCAAATCATATTATATCTTACCATGAAACATAGAAATGAGATGCGATATCGCGTTTTAAGAAGCATTAGAAATCTATTGCTACGACAGGTAGACATCTGCAAACGCTATTTCCTTACAAGGAAGTGTCGCATTTACATTCATTTGAAGTGTAGACGAGGAATACATGACACATTCGCAAATCATATTATATCTTACCATGAAACATAGAAATGAGATGCGATATCGCGTTTTAAGAAGCATTAGAACTCTATTGCTACGATAGGTAGACATATGCAAACGCTATTTCCTTCCAAGGAAGTGTCGCATTTACATTCATTTGAAGTGTAGACGAGGAATACATAACACATCGCAAATCATATTATATCTTACCATGATACATAGAAATGAGATGCGATATCGCGTTTTACGAAGCATTAGAAATCTATTGCTACGATACGTAGACAGCTGCAAACGCTATTTCCTAGCAAGAAAGTGTCGCATTCACATTCATTTGAAGTGTAGACGAGGAATACATGACACTTCGCAAATCATATTATATCTTACCATGAAACATAGAAATGAGATGCGATATCGCGTTTTAAGAAGCATTGGAACTCTATTGCTACGATAGGTAGACATATGCAAACGCTATTTCCTTCCAAGGAAGTGTCGCATTTACATTCATTTGAAGTGTAGACGAGGAATACATAACACATCGCAAATCATATTATATCTTACCATGATACATAGAAATGAGATGCGATATCGCGTTTTACGAAGCATTAGAAATCTATTGCTACGATACGTAGACAGCTGCAAACGCTATTTCCTAGCAAGAAAGTGTCGCATTCACATTCATTTGAAGTGTAGACGAGGAATACATGACACTTCGCAAATCATATTATATCTTACCATGTTACATAGAAATGAGATGCGATATCGCGTTTTAAGAAACATTAGAAATCTACTGCTACGATACATAGACATCTGAAAACGCTATTACCTTGCAAGGAAGTGTCGCATTTACTTTCACTTGAAGTGTAGACGAGGAATACATAACACTTCGCAAATCATATTATATCTTACCATGAAACATAGAAATGAGATGCGATATCGCGTTTTACGAAGCATTAGAAATCTATTGCTACGATACGTAGACAGCTGCAAACGCTATTTCCTAGCAAGAAAGTGTCGCATTCACATTCATTTGAAGTGTAGACGAGGAATACATGACACTTCGCAAATCATATTATATCTTACCATGAAACATAGAAATGAGATGCGATATCGCGTTTTAAGAAGCATTAGAAATCTATTGCTACGACAGGTAGACATCTGCAAACGCTATTTCCTTACAAGGAAGTGTCGCATTTACATTCATTTGATGTGTAGACGAGGAATACATGACACATTCGCAAATCATATTATATCTTACCATGAAACATAGAAATGAGATGCGATATCGCGTTTTAAGAAGCATTAGAACTCTATTGCTACGATAGGTAGACATATGCAAACGCTATTTCCTTCCAAGGAAGTGTCGCATTTACATTCATTTGAAGTGTAGACGAGAAATACATAACACTTCGCAAATCATATTATATCTTACCATGAAACATAGAAATGAGATGCGATATCGCGTTTTAAGAAGCATTAGAAATCTATTGCTACTATACCTAGACATCTGCAGACGCTATTTCCTAGCAAGGAAGTGTCTGATTTACATTCATTTGAAGTGTAGACGAGGAATACATGACACTTCGCAAATCATATTATATCTTACCATGAAATATAGAAATGAGATGCGATATCGCGTTTTAAGAAGCATTAGAACTCTATTGCTACAATAGATAGACGTCTGCAAACGCTATTTCCTTGCAAGGAAGTGTCGCATTTACATTCATTTGAAGTGTAGACGAGGAATACATGACACATTCGCAAATCATATTATATCTTACCATGAAACATAGAAATGAGATGCGATATCGCGTTTTAAGAAGCATTAGAACTCTATTGCTACGATAGGTAGACATCTGAAAACGCTATTTCCTTGCAAGGAAGTGCCGCATTTACATTCATTTGAATTGTAGACGAGGAATACATAACACTTCGCAAATCATATTATATCTTACCATGAAACATAGAAATGAGATGCGATATCGCATTTTAAGAAGCATTAGAAATCTATTGCTACAATACCTAGACATCTGCAGACGCTATTTCCTTGCAAGGAAGTGTCGCATTTACTTTCATTTGAAGTGTAGACGAGGAATACATAACACTTCGCAAATCATATTATATCTTACCATGAAACATAGAAATGAGATGCGATATCGCGTTTTAAGAATCATAAGAACTCTATTGCTACGATATGTAGACATCTGCAGACGCTATTTCCTAGCAAGGAAGTGTCTGATTTACATTCATTTGAAGTGTAGACGAGGAATACATGACACTTCGCAAATCATATTATATCTTACCATGAAATATAGAAATGAGATGCGATATCGCGTTTTAAGAAGCATTAGAACTCTATTGCTACAATAGATAGACGTTTGCAAACGCTATTTCCTTGCAAGGAAGTGTCGCATTTACATTCATTTGAAGTGTAGACGAGGAATACATGACACATTCGCAAATCATATTATATCTTACCATGAAACATAGAAATGAGATGCGATATCGCGTTCTAAGAAGCAGCAGAAATCCATTGCTACGATACGTAGACATCTGCAGACGCTATTTCCTTGCAAGGAAGTGTCACATTTACATTCATTTGAAGTGTAGACGAGGAATACATAAGACTTCGCTAATCATATTATATCTTACCATGAAACATAGAAATGAGATGCGATATCGCGTTTTAAGAAGCATTAGAAATCTATTGCTACGATACGTAGACAGCTGCAAACGCTATTTCCTAGCAAGAAAGTGTCGCATTCACATTCATTTGAAGTGTAGACGAGGAATACATGACACTTCGCAAATCATATTATATCTTACCATGAAACATAGAAATGAGATGCGATATCGCGTTTTAAGAAGCATTGGAACTCTATTGCTACGATAGGTAGACATATGCAAACGCTATTTCCTTCCAAGGAAGTGTCGCATTTACTTTCATTTGAAGTGTAGACGAGGAATACATAACACATCGCAAATCATATTATATCTTACCATGATACATAGAAATGAGATGCGATATCGCGTTTTACGAAGCATTAGAAATCTATTGCTACGATACGTAGACAGCTGCAAACGCTATTTCCTAGCAAGAAAGTGTCGCATTCACATTCATTTGAAGTGTAGACGAGGAATACATGACACTTCGCAAATCATATTATATCTTACCATGTTACATAGAAATGAGATGCGATATCGCGTTTTAAGAAACATTAGAAATCTACTGCTACGATACATAGACATCTGAAAACGCTATTTCCTTGCAAGGAAGTGTCGCATTTACTTTCACTTGAAGTGTAGACGAGGAATACATAACACTTCGCAAATCATATTATATCTTACCATGAAACATAGAAATGAGATGCGATATCGCGTTTTACGAAGCATTAGAAATCTATTGCTACGATACGTAGACAGCTGCAAACGCTATTTCCTAGCAAGAAAGTGTCGCATTCACATTCATTTGAAGTGTAGACGAGGAATACATAACACTTCGCAAATCATATTATATCTTACCATGAAACATAGGAATGAGATGCGATATCGCGTTCTAGGAAGCATTAGAACACTACTGCTACGATAGGTAGACATTTGCAAACGCTATTTCCTAGCAAGGAAGTTTCGCATTTACATTCATTTGAATTGTAGACGAGGAATACATGACACTTCGCAAATCATATTATATCTTACCATGAAACATAGAAATGAGATGCGATATCGCGTTTTAAGAAGCATTAGAAATCTATTGCTACGACAGGTAGACATCTGCAAACGCTATTTCCTTACAAGGAAGTGTCGCATTTACATTCATTTGAAGTGTAGACGAGGAATACATGACACATTCGCAAATCATATTATATCTTACCATGAAACATAGAAATGAGATGCGATATCGCGTTTTAAGAAGCATTAGAACTCTATTGCTACGATAGGTAGACATATGCAAACGCTATTTCCTTCCAAGGAAGTGTCGCATTTACATTCATTTGAAGTGTAGACGAGAAATACATAACACTTCGCAAATCATATTATATCTTACCATGAAACATAGAAATGAGATGCGATATCGCGTTTTAAGAAGCGTTAGAAATCTATTGCTACTATACCTAGACATCTGCAGACGCTATTTCCTAGCAAGGAAGTGTCTGATTTACATTCATTTGAAGTGTAGACGAGGAATACATGACACTTCGCAAATCATATTATATCTTACCATGAAATATAGAAATGAGATGCGATATCGCGTTTTAAGAAGCATTAGAACTCTATTGCTACAATAGATAGACGTTTGCAAACGCTATTTCCTTGCAAGGAAGTGTCGCATTTACATTCATTTGAAGTGTAGACGAGGAATACATGACACATTCGCAAATCATATTATATCTTACCATGAAACATAGAAATGAGATGCGATATCGCGTTTTAAGAAGCATTAGAACTCTATTGCTACGATAGGTAGACATCTGAAAACGCTATTTCCTTGCAAGGAAGTGCCGCATTTACATTCATTTGAATTGTAGACGAGGAATACATAACACTTCGCAAATCATATTATATCTTACCATGAAACATAGAAATGAGATGCGATATCGCATTTTAAGAAGCATTAGAAATCTATTGCTACAATACCTAGACATCTGCAGACGCTATTTCCTTGCAAGGAAGTGTCGCATTTACTTTCATTTGAAGTGTAGACGAGGAATACATAACACTTCGCAAATCATATTATATCTTACCATGAAACATAGAAATGAGATGCGATATCGCGTTTTAAGAATCATAAGAACTCTATTGCTACGATATGTAGACATCTGCAGACGCTATTTCCTAGCAAGGAAGTGTCTGATTTACATTCATTTGAAGTGTAGACGAGGAATACATAACACTTCGCAAATCATATTATATCTTACCATGAAACATAGAAATGAGATGCGATATCGCATTTTAAGAAGCATTAGAAATCTATTGCTACAATACCTAGACATCTGCAGACGCTATTTCCTAGCAAGGAAGTGTCTCATTTACATTCATTTGAAGTGTAGACGAGGAATGCATAACACTTCGCAATGAATATTACATCTTACCATGAAACATAGAAATGAGATGCGATATCGCGCTTTAAGAAGCATTAGAACTCTATTGCTACGATACCTAGGCATCTGCAGACGCTAGTTCCTAGCAAGGAATTGTCGCATTTACATACATTTGAAGTGTAGACGAGGAATACATGACACTTCGCAAATCATATTATATCTTACCATGAAACATAGAAATGAGATGCGATATCGCGTTTTAAGAAGCATTAGAAATCTATTGCTACTATACCTAGACATCTGCAGACGCTATTTCCTAGCAAGGAAGTGTCTGATTTACATTCATTTGAAGTGTAGACGAGGAATACATGACACTTCGCAAATCATATTATATCTTACCATGAAATATAGAGATGAGATGCGATATCGCGTTTTAAGAAGCATTAGAACTCTATTGCTACAATAAATAGACGTTTGCAAACGCTATTTCCTTGCAAGGAAGCGTCGCATTTACATTCATTTGAAGTGTAGACGAGGAATACATGACACATTCGCAAATCATATTATATCTTACCATGAAACATAGAAATGAGATGCGATATCGCGTTTTAAGAAGCGTTAGAACTCTATTGCTACGATAGGTAGACATCTGAAAACGCTATTTCCTTGCAAGGAAGTGTCGCATTTACATTCATTTGAAGTGTAGACGAGGAATACATAACACTTCGCAAATCATATTATATCTTACCATGAAACATAGAAATGAGATGCGATATCGCGTTTTAAGAAGCATTAGAACTCTATTGCTACGATACCTAGACATCTGCAGACGCTAGTTCCTAGCAAGGAATTGTCGCATTTACATACATTTGAAGTGTAGACGAGGAATACATGACACTTCGCAAATCATATTATATCTTACCATGAAACATGGAAATGAGATGCGATATCGCGTTTTAAGAAGCATTAGAACTCTATTGCTACGATAGGTAGACATCTGCAAACGCTATTTCCTTACAAGGAAGTGTCGCATTTACATTCATTTGAAGTGTAGACGAGGAATACATAACACTTCGCAAATCATATTATATCTTACCATGATACATAGAAATGAGATGCGATATCGCGTTTTACGAAGCATTAGAAATCTATTGCCACGATACGTAGACATCTGCAAACGCTATTTCCTTGCAAGGAAGTGTCGCATTTACATTCATTTGAAGTGTAGTCGAGGAATACATAAGACTTCGCAAATCATATTATACCTTACCATGAAATATAGAAATGAGATGCGATATCGCGTTTTAAGAATCATAAGAACTCTATTGCTACGATACGTAGTCATCTGCAAACGCTATTTGCTTGCAAGGAAGTGTCGCATTTACATTCATTTGAAGTGTAGACGAGGAATACACAACACTTCGTAAATCATATTATATCTTACCATGAAACATAGAAATGAGATGCGATATCGCGTTTTAAGAAGCATTAGAACCCTATTGCTACGATACCTAGACATCTGCAAACGCTAATTCCTTGCAAGGAAGTGTCGCATTTACATTCATTTGAAGTGTAGACGAGGAATACATGACACTTCGCAAATCATATTATATCTTTCCATGAAACACAGAAATGAGATGCGATATCGCGTTTTAAGAATCATAAGAACTCTATTGCTACGATACGTAGACATCTGCAGACGCTATTTCCTAGCAAGGAAGTGTCGCATTTACATTCACTTGAAGTGTAGACGAGGAATACATAACACTTCGGAAAATCATATTATATCTTACCATGAAACATAGGAATGAGATGCGATATCGCGTTCTAGGAAGCATTAGAACATTACTGCTACGATAGGTAGACATTTGCAAACGCTATTTCCTAGCAAGGAAGTTTCGCATTTACATTCATTTGAATTGTAGACGAGGAATACATGACACTTCGCAAATCATATTATATCTTACCATGAAACATAGAAATGAGATGCGATATCGTGTTTTAAGAAGCATTAGAAATCTATTGCTACGATAGGTAGACATCTGCAAACGCTATTTCCTTACAAGGAAGTGTCGCATTTACATTCATTTGAAGTGTAGACGAGGAATACATGACACATTCGCAAATCATATTATATCTTACCATGAAACATAGAAATGAGATGCGATATCGCGTTTTAAGAAGCATTAGAACTCTATTGCTACGATAGGTAGACATATGCAAACGCTATTTCCTTACAAGGAAGTGTCGCATTTACATTCATTTGAAGTGTAGACGAGAAATACATAACACTTCGCAAATCATATTATATCTTACCATGAAACATAGAAATGAGATGCGATATCGCGTTTTAAGAAGCATTAGAAATCTATTGCTACTATACCTAGACATCTGCAGACGCTATTTCCTAGCAAGGAAGTGTCTGATTTACATTCATTTGAAGTGTAGACGAGGAATACATGACACTTCGCAAATCATATTATATCTTACCATGAAATATAGAAATGAGATGCGATATCGCGTTTTAAGAAGCATTAGAACTCTGTTGCTACAATAGATAGACGTTTGCAAACGCTATTTCCTTGCAAGGAAGTGTTGCATTTACATTCATTTGAAGTGTAGACGAGGAATACATGACACATTCGCAAATCATATTATATCTTACCATGAAACATAGAAATGAGATGCGATATCGCGTTTTAAGAAGCATTAGAACTCTATTGCTACGATAGGTAGACATCTGAAAACGCTATTTCCTTGCAAGGAAGTGTCGCATTTACATTCATTCGAAGTGTAGACGAGGAATACATGACACTTCGCAAATCATATTATATCTTACCATGAAATATAGAAATGAGATGCGATATCGCGTTTTAAGAAGCATTAGAACTCTATTGCTACAATAAATAGACGTTTGCAAACGCTATTTCCTTGCAAGGAAGCGTCGCATTTACATTCATTTGAAGTGTAGACGAGGAATACATGACACATTCGCAAATCATATTATATCTTACCATGAAACATAGAAATGAGATGCGATATCGCGTTTTAAGAAGCATTAGAACTCTATTGCTACGATAGGTAGACATCTGAAAACGCTATTTCCTTGCAAGGAAGTGTCGCATTTACATTCATTTGAAGTGTAGACGAGGAATACATAACACTTCGCAAATCATATTATATCTTACCATGAAACATAGAAATGAGATGCGATATCGCGTTTTAAGAAGCATTAGAACTCTATTGCTACGATACCTAGACATCTGCAGACGCTAGTTCCTTGCAAGGAATTGTCGCATTTACATACATTTGAAGTGTAGACGAGGAATACATGACACTTCGCAAATCATATTATATCTTACCATGAAACATAGAAATGAGATGCGATATCGCGTTTTAAGAAGCATTAGAACTCTATTGCTACGATAGGTAGACATCTGCAAACGCTATTTCCTTACAAGGAAGTGTCGCATTTACATTCATTTGAAGTGTAGACGAGGAATACATAACACTTCGCAAATCATATTATATCTTACCATGATACATAGAAATGAGATGCGATATCGCGTTTTACGAAGCATTAGAAATCTATTGCTACGATACGTAGACATCTGCAAACGCTATTTCCTTGCAAGGAATTGTCGCATTTACATTCATTTGAAGTGTAGTCGAGGAATACATAAGACTTCGCAAATCATATTATACCTTACCATGAAATATAGAAATGAGATGCGATATCGCGTTTTAAGAATCATAAGAACTCTATTGCTACGATACGTAGTCATCTGCAAACGCTATTTGCTTGCAAGGAAGTGTCGCATTTACATTCATTTGAAGTGTAGACGAGGAATACACAACACTTCGTAAATCATATTATATCTTACCATGAAACATAGAAATGAGATGCGATATCGCGTTTTAAGAAGCATTAGAACCCTATTGCTACGATACCTAGACATCTGCAAACGCTAATTCCTTGCAAGGAAGTGTCGCATTTACATTCATTTGAAGTGTAGACGAGGAATACATGACACTTCGCAAATCATATTATATCTTACCATGAAACGTAGAAATGAGATGCGATATCGCGTTCTAAGAAGCAGCAGAAATCCATTGCTACGATACGTAGACATCTGCAGACGCTATTTCCTTGCAAGGAAGTGTCGCATTTACATTCATTTGAAGTGTAGACGAGGAATACATAAGACTTCGCTAATCATATTATATCTTACCATGACACATAGGAATGAGATGCGATATCGCGTTCTAGGAAGCATTGGAACATTACTGCTACGATAGGTAGACATTTGCAAACGCTATTTCCTAGCAAGGAAGTTTCGCATTTACATTCATTTGAATTGTAGACGAGGAATACATGACACTTCGCAAATCATATTATATCTTACCATAAAACATAG
Organism: Xylocopa sonorina; assembly: GCF_050948175.1. Lineage (NCBI taxonomy): Eukaryota > Metazoa > Arthropoda > Insecta > Hymenoptera > Apidae > Xylocopa > Xylocopa sonorina. The sequence goes on along the minus strand of NW_027490192.1, from coordinate 403,390 downwards.
AAATGAGATGCGATATCGCGTTTTAAGAAGCATTAGAAATCTATTGCTACGATAGGTAGACATCTGCAAACGCTATTTCCTTACAAGGAAGTGTCGCATTTACATTCATTTGAAGTGTAGACGAGGAATACATGACACATTCGCAAATCATATTATATCTTACCATGAAACATAGAAATGAGATGCGATATCGCGTTTTAAGAAGCATTAGAACTCTATTGCTACGATAGGTAGACATATGCAAACGCTATTTCCTTACAAGGAAGTGTCGCATTTACATTCATTTGAAGTGTAGACGAGAAATACATAACACTTCGCAAATCATATTATATCTTACCATGAAACATAGAAATGAGATGCGATATCGCGTTTTAAGAAGCATTAGAACACTATTGGTACGATAGGTAGACATTTGCAAACGCTATTTCCTTGCAAGGAAGTGTCGCATTTACATTCATTTGAAGTGTAGACGAGGAATACATAACACTTCGCAAATCATATTATATCTTACCATGAAACATAGAAATGAGATGCAATATCGCGTTTTAAGAAGCATTAGAACTCTATTGCTACGATAGGTAGACATATGCAAACGCTATTTCCTTACAAGGAAGTGTCGCATTTACATTCATTTGAAGTGTAGACGAGGAATACATAACACTTCGCAAATCATATTATATCTTACCATGAAACATAGAAATGAGATGCGATATCGCGTTTTAAGAAGCATTAGAAATCTATTTCTACTATACCTAGACATCTGCAGACGCTATTTCCTAGCAAGGAAGTGTCTGATTTACATTCATTTGAAGTGTAGACGAGGAATACATGACACTTCGCAAATCATATTATATCTTACCATGGAACATAGAAATGTGATGCGATATCGCGTTTTAAGAAGCATTAGAACTCTATTGCTACGATACCTAGACATCTGCAGACGCTATTTCCTAGCAAGGAAGTGTCGCATTTACATTCATTTGAAGTGTAGACGAGGAATACATAACACATCGCAAATCATATTACATCTTACCATGAAACATAGAAATGAGATGCGATATCGCGTTTTAAGAAGCATTAGAACTCTATTGCTACGATACCTAGACATCTGCAGACGCTATTTCCTTGCAAGGAAGTGTCGCATTTACATTCATTTGAAGTGTAGACGAGGCTACATAACACTTCGCAAATCATATTATATCTTACCATGGAACATAGAAATGTGATGCGATATCGCGTTTTAAGAAGCATTAGAACTCTATTGCTACGATACCTAGACATCTGCAGACGCTATTTCCTAGCAAGGAAGTGTCGCATTTACATTCATTTGAAGTGTAGACGAGGAATACATAACACATCGCAAATCATATTACATCTTACCATGAAACATAGAAATGAGATGCGATATCGCGTTTTAAGAAGCATTAGAAATCTATTGCTACGATACCTAGACATCTGCAGACGCTATTTCCTAGCAAGGAAGTGTCGCATTTACATTCATTTGAAGTGTAGACGAGGAATACATAGCACATCGCAAATCATATTACATCTTACCATGAAACATAGAAATGAGATGCGATGTCGCGTTTTAAGAAGCATTAGAACTCTATTGCTACGATACCTAGACATCTGCAGACGCTATTTCCTTGCAAGGAAGTGTCGCATTTACATTCATTTGAATTGTAGACGAGGAATGCATAACACATCGCAATGAATATTACATCTTACCATGAAACATACATATGAGATGCAATATCTCGTTTTAAGAAGCATTTGAACTCTATTGCTTCGATACGTAGACATATGCAAACGCTATTTCCTTGCAAGGAAGTGTCGCATTTACATTCATTTGAAGTGTAGACTAGGAATGCATGTCACTTCGCAAATCATATTATATCTTACCGTGAAACATAGAAATGAGATGCGATATCGCGTTTTAAGAAGCATTAGAACTCTATTGCTACGATACCTAGACATCTGCAGACGCTATTTCCTTGCAAGGAAGTGTCGCATTTACATTCATTTGAAGTGTAGACGAGGAATACATAACACTTCCCAAATCATACTATATCTTACCATGAAACATAGAAATGAGATGCGATATCGCGTTCTAAGAAGCAGCAGAAATCCATTGCTACGATACGTAGACATCTGCAGACGCTATTTCCTTGCAAGGAAGTGTCACATTTACATTCATTTGAAGTGTAGACGAGGAATACATAAGACTTCGCTAACCATATTATATCTTACCATGAAGTATAGAAATGAGATGCGATATCGCGTTTTAAGAAGCATTAGAACTCTATTGCTACGATACCTAGACATCTGCAGACGTTATTTCCTAGCAAGGAAGTGTCGCATTTACATTCATTTGAAGTGTAGACGAGGAATACATAACACTTCGCAAATCATATTATATCTTACCATGAAACATAGGAATGAGATGCGATATCGCGTTCTAAGAAGCATTAGAACACTACTGCTACGATAGGTAGACATTTGCAAACGCTATTTCCTAGCAAGGAAGTGTCGCATTTACATTCATTTGAATTGTAGACGAGGAATACATGACACTTCGCAAATCATATTATATCTTACCATGAAACATAGAAATGAGATGCGATATCGCGTTTTAAGGAGCATTAGAACTCTATTGCTACGATAGGTAGACATCTGCAAAAGCTATTTCCATACAAGGAAGTTTCGCATTTACATTCATTTGAAGTGTAGACGAGGAATACATAACACTTCGCAAATCATATTATATCTCACCATGAAACATAGAAATGAGATGCGATATCGCGTTTTAAGAAGCAGCAGAAATCCATTGCTACGATACGTAGACATCTGCAGACGCTATTTCCTTGCAAGGAAGTGTCACATTTACATTCATTTGAAGTGTAGACGAGGAATACATAAGACTTCGCTAATCATATTATATCTTACCATGAAGTATAGAAATGAGATGCGATATCGCGTTTTAAGAAGCATTAGAACTCTATTGCTACGATACCTAGACATCTGCAGACGTTATTTCCTAGCAAGGAAGTGTCGCATTTACATTCATTTGAAGTGTATACGAGGAATACATGACACTTCGCAAATCATATTATATCTTACCATGAAACGTAGGAATGAGATGCGATATCGCGTTCTAAGAAGCATTAGAACACTACTGCTACGATAGGTAGACATTTGCAAACGCTATTTCCTAGCAAGGAAGTGTCGCATTTACATTCATTTGAATTGTAGACGAGGAATACATGACACTTCGCAAATCATATTATATCTTACCATGAAACATAGAAATGAGATGCGATATCGCGTTTTAAGAAGCATTAGAAATCTATTGCTACGATAGGTAGACATCTGCAAAAGCTATTTCCATACAAGGAAGTTTCGCATTTACATTCATTTGAAGTGTAGACGAGGAATACATAACACTTCGCAAATCATATTATATCTTACCATGAAACATAGAAATGAGATGCGATATCGCGTTTTAAGAAGCATTAGATATCTATTGCTACAATACCTAGACATCTGCAGACGCTATTTCCTAGCAAGGAAGTGTCTCATTTACATTCATTTGAAGTGTAGACGAGGAATGCATAACACTTCGCAATGAATATTATATCTTACCATGAAACATAGAAATGAGATGCGATATCGCGCTTTAAGAAGCATTAGAACTCTATTGCTACGATACCTAGACATCTGCAAAAGCTATTTCCATACAAGGAAGTTTCGCATTTACATTCATTAGAAGTGTAGACGAGGAATACATAACACTTCGCAAATCATATTATATCTTACCATGGAACATAGAAATGTGATGCGATATCGCGTTTTAAGAAGCATTAGAACTCTATTGCTACGATACCTAGACATCTGCAGACGCTCTTTCCTAGCAAGGAAGTGTCGCATTTACATTCATTTGAAGTGTAGACGAGGAATACATAACACATCGCAAATCATATTATATCTTACCATGATACATAGAAATGAGATGCGATATCGCGTTTTACGAAGCATTAGAAATCTATTGCTACGATACGTAGACAGCTGCAAACGCTATTTCCTAGCAAGAAAGTGTCGCATTCACATTCATTTGAAGTGTAGACGAGGAATACATGACACTTCGCAAATCATATTATATCTTACCATGTTACATAGAAATGAGATGCGATATCGCGTTTTAAGAAACATTAGAAATCTACTGCTACGATACATAGACATCTGAAAACGCTATTTCCTTGCAAGGAAGTGTCGCATTTACGTTCATTTGAAGTGTAGACGAGGAATACATAACACTTCGCAAATCATATTATATCTTACCATGAAACATAGAAATGAGATGCGATATCGCGTTTTAAGAATCATAAGAACTCTATTGCTACGATATGTAGACATCTGCAAACGCTAATTCCTTGCAAGGAAGTGTCGCATTTACATTCATTCGAAGTGTAGACGAGGAATACATGACACTTCGCAAATCATATTGTATCTTTCCATGAAACATAGAAATGAGATGCGATATCGCGTTTTAAGGATCATAAGAACTCTATTGCTACGATACGTAGACATCTGCAGACGCTATTTCCTAGCAAGGAAGTGTCGCATTTACATTCATTTGAAGTGTAGACGAGGAATACATAACACTTCGCAAATCATATTATATCTTACCATGAAACATAGGAATGAGATGCGATATCGCGTTCTAGGAAGCATTAGAACACTACTGCTACGATAGGTAGACATTTGCAAACGCTATTTCCTAGCAAGGAAGTTTCGCATTTACATTCATTTGAATTGTAGACGAGGAATACATGACACTTCGCAAATCATATTATATCTTACCATGAAACATAGAAATGAGATGCGATATCGCGTTTTAAGAAGCATTAGAAATCTATTGCTACGACAGGTAGACATCTGCAAACGCTATTTCCTAGCAAGGAAGTGTCGCATTTACATTCATTTGAAGTGTAGACGAGGAATACATAACACTTCGCAAATCATATTATATCTTACCATGAAACATAGGAATGAGATGCGATATCGCGTTCTAGGAAGCATTAGAACACTACTGCTACGATAGGTAGACATTTGCAAACGCTATTTCCTAGCAAGGAAGTTTCGCATTTACATTCATTTGAATTGTAGACGAGGAATACATGACACTTCGCAAATCATATTATATCTTACCATGAAACATAGAAATGAGATGCGATATCGCGTTTTAAGAAGCATTAGAAATCTATTGCTACGACAGGTAGACATCTGCAAACGCTATTTCCTTACAAGGAAGTGTCGCATTTACATTCATTTGAAGTGTAGACGAGGAATACATGACACATTCGCAAATCATATTATATCTTACCATGAAACATAGAAATGAAATGCGATATCGCGTTTTAAGAAGCATTAGAACTCTATTGCTACGATAGGTAGACACATGCAAACGCTATTTCCTTCCAAGGAAGTGTCGCATTTACATTCATTTGAAGTGTAGACGAGGAATACATAACGCATCGCAAATCATATTATATCTTACCATGATACATAGAAATGAGATGCGATATCGCGTTTTACGAAGCATTAGAAATCTATTGCTACGATACGTAGACAGCTGCAAACGCTATTTCCTAGCAAGAAAGTGTCGCATTCACATTCATTTGAAGTGTAGACGAGGAATACATGACACTTCGCAAATCATATTATATCTTACCATGTTACATAGAAATGAGATGCGATATCGCGTTTTAAGAAACATTAGAAATTTACTGCTACGATACATAGACATCTGAAAACGCTATTTCCTTGCAAGGAAGTGTCGCATTTACTTTCATTTGAAGTGTAGACGAGGAATACATAACACTTCGCAAATCATATTATATCTTACCATGAAACATAGAAATGAGATGCGATATCGCGTTTTACGAAGCATTAGAAATCTATTGCTACGATACGTAGACAGCTGCAAACGCTATTTCCTAGCAAGAAAGTGTCGCATTCACATTCATTTGAAGTGTAGACGAGGAATACATGACACTTCGCAAATCATATTATATCTTACCATGTTACATAGAAATGAGATGCGATATCGCGTTTTAAGAAGCATTAGAAATCTACTGCTACGAAACATGGACATCTGAAAACGCTATTTCCTTGCAAGGAAGTGTCGCATTTACTTTCATTTGAAGTGTAGACGAGGAATACATAACACTTCGCAAATCATATTATATCTTACCATGAAACATAGAAATGAGATGCGATATCGCGTTTTAAGAATCATAAGAACTCTATTGCTACGATATGTAGACATCTGCAAACGCTATTTTCTTGCAAGGAAGTGTCGCATTTACTTTCAACTGAAGTGTAGACGAGGAATACATAACACTTCGTAAATCATATTATGTCTTACCATGAAACATAGAAATGAGATGCGATATCGCGTTTTAAGAAGCATTAGAACTCTATTGCTACGATACCTAGACATCTGCAAACGCTAATTCCTTGCAAGGAAGTGTCGCATTTACATTCATTCGAAGTGTAGACGAGGAATACATGACACTTCGCAAATCATATTGTATCTTTCCATGAAACATAGAAATGAGATGCGATATCGCGTTTTAAGAATCATAAGAACTCTATTGCTACGATACGTAGACATCTGCAGACGCTATTTCCTAGCAAGGAAGTGTCGCATTTACATTCATTTGAAGTGTAGACGAGGAATACATAACACTTCGCAAATCATATTATATCTTACCATGAAACATAGGAATGAGATGCGATATCGCGTTCTAGGAAGCATTAGAACACTACTGCTACGATAGGTAGACATTTGCAAACGCTATTTCCTAGCAAGGAAGTTTCGCATTTACATTCATTTGAATTGTAGACGAGGAATACATGACACTTCGCAAATCATATTATATCTTACCATGAAACATAGAAATGAGATGCGATATCGCGTTTTAAGAAGCATTAGAAATCTATTGCTACGACAGGTAGACATCTGCAAACGCTATTTCCTTACAAGGAAGTGTCGCATTTACATTCATTTGAAGTGTAGACGAGGAATACATGACACATTCGCAAATCATATTATATCTTACCATGAAACATAGAAATGAGATGCGATATCGCGTTTTAAGAAGCATTAGAACTCTATTGCTACGATAGGTAGACATATGCAAACGCAATTTCCTTCCAAGGAAGTGCCGCATTTACATTCATTTGAAGTGTAGACGAGAAATACATAACACTTCGCAAATCATATTATATCTTACCATGAAACATAGAAATGAGATGCGATATCGCGTTTTAAGAAGCATTAGAAATCTACTGCTACTATACCTAGACATCTGCAGACGCTATTTCCTAGCAAGGAAGTGTCTGATTTACATTCATTTGAAGTGTAGACGAGGAATACATGACACTTCGCAAATCATATTATATCTTACCATGAAATATAGAAATGAGATGCGATATCGCGTTTTAAGAAGCATTAGAACTCTATTGCTACAATAGATAGACGTTTGCAAACGCTATTTCCTTGCAAGGAAGTGTCGCATTTACATTCATTTGAAGTGTAGACGAGGAATACATGACACATTCGCAAATCATATTATATCTTACCATGAAACATAGAAATGAGATGCGATATCGCGTTTTAAGAAGCATTAGAACTCTATTGCTACGATAGGTAGACATTTGAAAACGCTATTTCCTTGCAAGGAAGTGTGGCATTTACATTCATTTGAATTGTAGACGAGGAATACATAACACTTCGCAAATCATATTATATCTTACCATGAAACATAGAAATGAGATGCGATATCGCATTTTAAGAAGCATTAGAAATCTATTGCTACAATACCTAGACATCTGCAGACGCTATTTCCTTGCAAGGAAGTGTCGCATTTACTTTCATTTGAAGTGTAGACGAGGAATACATAACACTTCGCAAATCATATTATATCTTACCATGAAACATAGAAATGAGATGCGATATCGCGTTTTAAGAATCATAAGAACTCTATTGCTACGATATGTAGACATTTGCAAACGCCATTTTCTTGCAAGGAAGTGTCGCATTTACATTCAACTGAAGTGTAGACGAGGAATACATAACACTTCGTAAATCATATTATGTCTTACCATGAAACATAGAAATGAGATGCGATATCGCGTTTTAAGAAGCATTAGAACTCTATTGCTACGATACCTAGACATCTGCAAACGCTAATTCCTTGCAAGGAAGTGTCGCATTTACATTCATTTGAAGTGTAGACGAGGAATACATGACACTTCGCAAATCATATTGTATCTTTCCATGAAACATAGAAATGAGATGCGATATCGCGTTTTAAGAATCATAAGAACTCTATTGCTACGATACGTAGACATCTGCAGACGCTATTTCCTAGCAAGGAAGTGTCGCATTTACATTCATTTGAAGTGTAGACGAGGAATACATAACACTTCGCAAATCATATTATATCTTACCATGAAACATAGGAATGAGATGCGATATCGCGTTCTAGGAAGCATTAGAACACTACTGCTACGATAGGTAGACATTTGCAAACGCTATTTCCTAGCAAGGAAGTTTCGCATTTACATTCATTTGAATTGTAGACGAGAAATACATGACACTTCGCAAATCATATTATATCTTACCATGAAACATAGAAATGAGATGCGATATCGCGTTTTAAGAAGCATTAGAAATCTATTGCTACGACAGGTAGACATCTGCAAACGCTATTTCCTTACAAGGAAGTGTCGCATTTACATTCATTTGAAGTGTAGACGAGGAATACATGACACATTCGCAAATCATATTATATCTTACCATGAAACATAGAAATGAGATGCGATATCGCGTTTTAAGAAGCATTAGAACTCTATTGCTACGATAGGTAGACATATGCAAACGCTATTTCCTTACGAGGAAGTGTCGCATTTACATTCATTTGAAGTGTAGACGAGAAATACATAACACTTCGCAAATCATATTATATCTTACCATGAAACATAGAAATGAGATGCGATATCGCGTTTTAAGAAGCATTAGAAATCTATTGCTACTATACCTAGACATCTGCAGACGCTATTTCCTAGCAAGGAAGTGTCTGATTTACATTCATTTGAAGTGTAGACGAGGAATACATGACACTTCGCAAATCATATTATATCTTACCATGAAATATAGAAATGAGATGCGATATCGCGTTTTAAGAAGCATTAGAACTCTATTGCTACAATAGATAGACGTTTGCAAACGCTATTTCCTTGCAAGGAAGTGTCGCATTTACATTCATTTGAAGTGTAGACGAGGAATACATGACACATTCGCAAATCATATTATATCTTACCATGAAACATAGAAATGAGATGCGATATCGCGTTTTAAGAAGCATTAGAACTCTATTGCTACGATAGGTAGACATTTGAAAACGCTATTTCCTTGCAAGGAAGTGTGGCATTTACATTCATTTGAATTGTAGACGAGGAATACATAACACTTCGCAAATCATATTATATCTTACCATGAAACATAGAAATGAGATGCGATATCGCATTTTAAGAAGCATTAGAAATCTATTGCTACAATACCTAGACATCTGCAGACGCTATTTCCTTGCAAGGAAGTGTCGCATTTACTTTCATTTGAAGTGTAGACGAGGAATACATAACACTTCGCAAATCATATTATATCTTACCATGAAACATAGAAATGAGATGCGATATCGCGTTTTAAGAATCATAAGAACTCTATTGCTACGATATGTAGACATCTGCAAACGCCATTTTCTTGCAAGGAAGTGTCGCATTTACATTCAACTGAAGTGTAGACGAGGAATACATAACACTTCGTAAATCATATTATGTCTTACCATGAAACATAGAAATGAGATGCGATATCGCGTTTTAAGAAGCATGAGAACTCTATTGCTACGATACCTAGACATCTGCAAACGCTAATTCCTTGCAAGGAAGTGTCGCATTTACATTCATTTGAAGTGTAGACGAGGAATACATGACACTTCGCAAATCATATTGTATCTTTCCATGAAACATAGAAATGAGATGCGATATCGCGTTTTAAGAATCATAAGAACTCTATTGCTACGATACGTAGACATCTGCAGACGCTTTTTCCTAGCAAGGAAGTGTCGCATTTACATTCATTTGAAGTGTAGACGAGGAATACATAACACTTCGCAAATCATATTATATCTTACCATGAAACATAGGAATGAGATGCGATATCGCGTTCTAGGAAGCATTAGAACACTACTGCTACGATAGGTAGACATTTGCAAACGCTATTTCCTAGCAAGGAAGTTTCGCATTTACATTCATTTGAATTGTAGACGAGAAATACATGACACTTCGCAAATCATATTATATCTTACCATGAAACATAGAAATGAGATGCGATATCGCGTTTTAAGAAGCATTAGAAATCTATTGCTACGACAGGTAGACATCTGCAAACGCTATTTCCTTACAAGGAAGTGTCGCATTTACATTCATTTGAAGTGTAGACGAGGAATACATGACACATTCGCAAATCATATTATATCTTACCATGAAACATAGAAATGAGATGCGATATCGCGTTTTAAGAAGCATTAGAACTCTATTGCTACGATAGGTAGACATATGCAAACGCTATTTCCTTACGAGGAAGTGTCGCATTTACATTCATTTGAAGTGTAGACGAGAAATACATAACACTTCGCAAATCATATTATATCTTACCATGAAACATAGAAATGAGATGCGATATCGCGTTTTAAGAAGCATTAGAAATCTATTGCTACTATACCTAGACATCTGCAGACGCTATTTCCTAGCAAGGAAGTGTCTGATTTACATTCATTTGAAGTGTAGACGAGGAATACATGACACTTCGCAAATCATATTATATCTTACCATGAAATATAGAAATGAGATGCGATATCGCGTTTTAAGAAGCATTAGAACTCTATTGCTACAATAGATAGACGTTTGCAAACGCTATTTCCTTGCAAGGAAGTGTCGCATTTACATTCATTTGAAGTGTAGACGAGGAATACATGACACATTCGCAAATCATATTATATCTTACCATGAAACATAGAAATGAGATGCGATATCGCGTTTTAAGAAGCATTAGAACTCTATTGCTACGATAGGTAGACATCTGAAAACGCTATTTCCTTGCAAGGAAGTGTCGCATTTACATTCATTTGAATTGTAGACGAGGAATACATAACACTTCGCAAATCATATTATATCTTACCATGAAACATAGAAATGAGATGCGATATCGCATTTTAAGAAGCATTAGAAATCTATTGCTACAATACCTAGACATCTGCAGACGCTATTTCCTAGCAAGGAAGTGTCTCATTTACATTCATTTGAAGTGTAGACGAGGAATGCATAACACTTCGCAATGAATATTACATCTTACCATGAAACATAGAAATGAGATGCGATATCGCGCTTTAAGAAGCATTAGAACTCTATTGCTACGATACCTAGGCATCTGCAGACGCTAGTTCCTAGCAAGGAATTGTCGCATTTACATACATTTGAAGTGTAGACGAGGAATACATGACACTTCGCAAATCATATTATATCTTACCATGAAACATAGAAATGAGATGCGATATCGCGTTTTAAGAAGCATTAGAAATCTATTGCTACGATAGGTAGACATCTGCAAACGCTATTTCCTTACAAGGAAGTGTCGCATTTACATTCATTTGAAGTGTAGACGAGGAAAACATAACACTTCGCAAATCATATTATATCTTACCATGATACATAGAAATGAGATGTGATATCGCGTTTTACGAAGCATTAGAAATCTATTGCTACGATACGTAGACATCTGCAAACGCTATTTCCTTGCAAGGAAGTGTCGCATTTACATACATTTGAAGTGTAGTCGAGGAATACATAAGACTTCGCAAATCATATTATACCTTACCATGAAATATAGAAATGAGATGCGATATCGCGTTTTAAGAATCATAAGAACTCTATTGCTACGATACGTAGTCATCTGCAAACGCTATTTGCTTGCAAGGAAGTGTCGCATTTACATTCATTTGAAGTGTAGACGAGGAATACACAACACTTCGTAAATCATATTATATCTTACCATGAAACATAGAAATGAGATGCGATATCGCGTTTTAAGAAGCATTAGAACCCTATTGCTACGATACCTAGACATCTGCAAACGCTAGTTCCTTGCAAGGAAGTGTCGCATTTACATTCATTTGAAGTGTAGACGAGGAATACATGACACTTCGCAAATCATATTATATCTTACCATGAAACATAGAAATGAGATGCGATATCGCGTTCTGAGAAGCAGCAGAAATCCATTGCTACGATACGTAGACATCTGCAGACGCTATTTCCTTGCAAGGAAGTGTCGCATTTACATTCATTTGAAGTGTAGACGAGGAATACATATGACTTCGCTAATCATATTATATCTTACCATGACACATAGGAATGAGATGCGATATCGCGTTCTAAGAAGCATTAGAACACTACTGCTACGATAGGTAGACATTTGCAAACGCTATTTCCTAGCAAGGAAGTGTCGCATTTACATTCATTTGAATTGTAGACGAGGAATACATGACACTTCGAAAATCATATTATATCTTACCATGAAACATAGAAATGAGATGCGATATCGCGTTTTAAGAAGCATCAGAAATCCATTGCTACGATACGTAGACATCTGCAAACGCTATTTCCTTGCAAGAAAGTGTCGCATTTACATTCAGATGATGTGTAGACGAGGAATACATAACACTTCGCAAATCATATTATATCTTACCATGAAACATAGAAATGAGATGCGATATCGCGTTTTAAGAAGCATCAGAAATCCATTGCTACGATACGTAGACATCTGCAAACGCTATTTCCTTGCAAGTAAGTGTCGCATTTACATTCAGATGATGTGTAGACGAGGAATACATAACACTTCGCAAATCATATTATATCTTACCATGAAACATAGAAATGAGATGCGATATCGCGTTTTAAGAAGCATTAGAACACTATTGCTACGAAAGGTAGACATTTGCAAACGCTATTTCCTTGCAAGGAAGTGTCGCATTTACATTCATTTGAAGTGTAGACGAGGAATACATAACACTTCGCAAATCATATTATATCTTACCATGGAACATAGAAATGTGATGCGATATCGCGTCTTAAGAAGTATTAGAACTCTATTGCTACGATACCTAGACATCTGCAGACGCTATTTCCTAGCAAGGAAGTGTCGCATTTACATTCATTTGAAGTGTAGAGGAGGAATACATAACACATCGCAAATCATATTACATCTTACCATGAAACATAGAAATGAGATGCGATATCGCGTTTTAAGAAGCATTAGAACTCTATTGCTACGATACCTAGACATCTGCAGACGCTATTTCCTTGCAAGGAAGTGTCGCATTTACATTCATTTGAATCGTAGACGAGGAATGCATAACACATCGCAATGAATATTACATCTTACCATGAAACATACATATGAGATGCAATATCTCGTTTTAAGAAGCATTTGAACTCTATTGCTTCGATACGTAGACATCTGCAAACGCTAATTCCTTGCAAGGAAGTGTCGCATTTATATTCATTTGAAGCGTGGACGAGGAATACATGACACTTCGCAAATCATATTATACCTTACCATGAAACATAGAAATGAGATGCGATACCGCGTTTTAAGAAGCATCAGAAATCCATTGCTACGATACGTAGACATCTGCAAACGCTATTTCCTTGCATGGAAGTGTCGCATTTACATTCATTTGAAGTGTAGGCGACGGATATATAACACTTCGCAAATTATATTATACCTTACCATGAAACATAGAAATGAGATGCGATATCGCGTTTTAGGAATCATAAGAACTCTATTGCTACGATGCGTAGACATCTGCAAACGCTATTTCCTTGCAAGGAAGTGTCGCATTTACATTCATTTGAAGTGTAGACGAGGAATACATGACACTTCGCAAATCATATTATATCTTACCATGAAACATAGAAATGAGATGCGATATCGCGTTTTAAGAAGCATTAGAACACTATTGCTACGATAGGTAGACATTTGCAAACGCTATTTCCTAGCAAGGAAGTGTCGCATTTACATTCATTTGAAGTGTAGACGAGGAATACATAACACATCGCAAATCATATTACATCTTACCATGAAACATAGAAATGAGATGCGATATCGCGTTTTAAGAAGCATTAGAACTCTATTGCTACGATACCTAGACATCTGCAGACGCTATTTCCTTGCAAGGAAGTGTCGCATTTACATTCATTTGAATCGTAGACGAGGAATGCATAACACATCGCAATGAATATTACATCTTACCATGAAACATACATATGAGATGCAATATCTCGTTTTAAGAAGCATTTGAACTCTATTGCTTCGATACGTAGACATCTGCAAACGCTAATTCCTTGCAAGGAAGTGTCGCATTTACATTCATTTGAAGCGTGGACGAGGAATACATGACACTTCGCAAATCATATTATACCTTACCATGAAACATAGAAATGAGATGCGATACCGCGTTTTAAGAAGCATCAGAAATCCATTGCTACGATACGTAGACATCTGCAAACGCTATTTCCTTGCATGGAAGTGTCGCATTTACATTCATTTGAAGTGTAGGCGACGGATATATAACACTTCGCAAATTATATTATACCTTACCATGAAACATAGAAATGAGATGCGATATCGCGTTTTAGGAATCATAAGAACTCTATTGCTACGATGCGTAGACATCTGCAAACGCTATTTCCTTGCAAGGAAGTGTCGCATTTACATTCATTTGAAGTGTAGACGAGGAATACATGACACTTCGCAAATCATATTATATCTTACCATGAAACATAGAAATGAGATGCGATATCGCGTTTTAAGAAGCATTAGAACACTATTGCTACGATAGGTAGACATTTGCAAACGCTATTTCCTTGCATGGAAGTGTCGCATTTACATTCATTTGACGTGTAGACGAGGAATACATGACACTTCGCAAATCATATTATACCTTACCATGAAACATAGAAATGAGATGCGATATCACGTTTTAAGAAGCATTGGAAATCTATTGCTACGATACATAGACATCTGCAAACGCTGTTTCCTTGCAAGGAAGTGTCGCATTTACATTCATTTGAAGTGTAGACGAGGAATACATAACACTTCGCAAATCATATTATACCTTACCATGAAACATAGAAATGAGATGCGATATCGCGTTTTAAGAATCATAAGAACTCTATTGCTACGATACGTAGTCATCTGCAAACGCTATTTGCTTGCAAGGAAGTGTCGCATTTACATTCATTTGAAGTGTAGACGAGGAATACACAACACTTCGTAAATCATATTATATCTTACCATGAAACATAGAAATGAGATGCGATATCGCGTTTTAAGAAGCATTAGAACTCTATTGCTACGATACCTAGACATCTGCAAACGCTAATTCCTTGCAAGGAAGTGTCGCATTTACATTCATTTGAAGTGTAGACGAGGAATACATGACACTTCGCAAATCATATTATATCTTACCATGAAACATAGAAATGAGATGCGATATCGCGTTCTAAGAAGCATCAGAAATCCATTGCTACGATACGTAGACATCTGCAGACGCTATTTCCTTGCAAGGAAGTGTCGCATTTACATTCATTTGAAGTGTAGACGAGGAATACATAAGACTTCGCTAATCATATTATATCTTACCATGAAACATAGGAATGAGATGCGATATCGCGTTCTAAGAAGCATTAGAACACTACTGCTACGATAGGTAGACATTTGCAAACGCTATTTCCTAGCAAGGAAGTGTCGCATTTACATTCATTAGAAGTGTAGACGAGGAATACATGACACTTCGCAAATCATATTATATCTTACCATGAAACATAGAAATGAGATGCGATATCGCGTTTTAAGAAGCATTAGAGCACTATTGCTACGATAGGTAGACATTTGCAAACGCTATTTCCTTGCAAGGAAGTGTCGCATTTACATTCATTTGAAGTGTAGACGAGGAATACATAACACTTCGCAAATCATATTATATCTTACCATGGAACATAGAAATGTGATGCGATATCGCGTTTTAAGAAGCATTAGAACTCTATTGCTACGATACGTAGACATCTGCAAACGCTATTTCCTTGCAAGAAAGTGTCGCATTTACATTCAGGTGATGTGTAGACGAGGAATACATAACACTTCGCAAATCATATTATATCTTACCAAGAAACATAGAAATGAGATGCGATATCGCGTTTTAAGAAGCATTTGAACTCTATTGCTACGATACGTAGACATCTGCAAACGCTAATTCCTTGCAAGGAAGTGTCGCATTTACATTCATTTGAAGCGTGGACGAGGAATACATGACACTTCGCAAATCATATTATACCTTACCATGAAACATAGAAATGAGATGCGATATCGCGTTTTAAGAAGCATTAGAACACTATTGCTACGATAGGTAGACATTTGCAAACGCTATTTCCTTGCATGGAAGTGTCGCATTTACATTCATTTGACGTGTAGACGAGGAATACATGACACTTCGCAAATCATATTATACCTTACCATGAAACATAGAAATGAGATGCGATATCACGTTTTAAGAAGCATTGGAAATCTATTGCTACGATACATAGACATCTGCAAACGCTGTTTCCTTGCAAGGAAGTGTCGCATTTACATTCATTTGAAGTGTAGACGAGGAATACATAACACTTCGCAAATCATATTATACCTTACCATGAAACATAGAAATGAGATGCGATATCGCGTTTTAAGAATCATAAGAACTCTATTGCTACGATACGTAGTCATCTGCAAACGCTATTTGCTTGCAAGGAAGTGTCGCATTTACATTCATTTGAAGTGTAGACGAGGAATACACAACACTTCGTAAATCATATTATATCTTACCATGAAACATAGAAATGAGATGCGATATCGCGTTTTAAGAAGCATTAGAACTCTATTGCTACGATACCTAGACATCTGCAAACGCTAATTCCTTGCAAGGAAGTGTCGCATTTACATTCATTTGAAGTGTAGACGAGGAATACATGACACTTCGCAAATCATATTATATCTTACCATGAAACATAGAAATGAGATGCGATATCGCGTTCTAAGAAGCATCAGAAATCCATTGCTACGATACGTAGACATCTGCAGACGCTATTTCCTTGCAAGGAAGTGTCGCATTTACATTCATTTGAAGTGTAGACGAGGAATACATAAGACTTCGCTAATCATATTATATCTTACCATGAAACATAGGAATGAGATGCGATATCGCGTTCTAAGAAGCATTAGAACACTACTGCTACGATAGGTAGACATTTGCAAACGCTATTTCCTAGCAAGGAAGTGTCGCATTTACATTCATTAGAAGTGTAGACGAGGAATACATGACACTTCGCAAATCATATTATATCTTACCATGAAACATAGAAATGAGATGCGATATCGCGTTTTAAGAAGCATTAGAGCACTATTGCTACGATAGGTAGACATTTGCAAACGCTATTTCCTTGCAAGGAAGTGTCGCATTTACATTCATTTGAAGTGTAGACGAGGAATACATAACACTTCGCAAATCATATTATATCTTACCATGGAACATAGAAATGTGATGCGATATCGCGTTTTAAGAAGCATTAGAACTCTATTGCTACGATACGTAGACATCTGCAAACGCTATTTCCTTGCAAGAAAGTGTCGCATTTACATTCAGGTGATGTGTAGACGAGGAATACATAACACTTCGCAAATCATATTATATCTTACCAAGAAACATAGAAATGAGATGCGATATCGCGTTTTAAGAAGCATTTGAACTCTATTGCTACGATACGTAGACATCTGCAAACGCTAATTCCTTGCAAGGAAGTGTCGCATTTACATTCATTTGAAGCGTGGACGAGGAATACATGACACTTCGCAAATCATATTATACCTTACCATGAAACATAGAAATGAGATGCGATATCGCGTTTTAAGAAGCATCAGAAATCCATTGCTACGATACGTAGACATCTGCAAACGCTATTTCCTTGCATGGAAGTGTCGCATTTACATTCATTTGAAGTGTAGGCGACGGATATATAACACTTCGCAAATTATATTATACCTTACCATGAAACATAGAAATGAGATGCGATATCGCGTTTTAGGAATCATAAGAACTCTATTGCTACGATGCGTAGACATCTGCAAACGCTATTTCCTTGCAAGGAAGTGTCGCATTTACATTCTTTTGAAGTGTAGACGAGGAATACATGACACTTCGCAAATCATATTATATCTTACCATGAAACATAGAAATGCGATGCGATATCGCGTTTTAAGAAGCATTAGAACACTATTGCTACGATAGGTAGACATTTGCAAACGCTATTTCCTTGCATGGAAGTGTCGCATTTACATTCATTTGACGTGTAGACGAGGAATACATGACACTTCGCAAATCATATTATACCTTACCATGAAACATAGAAATGAGATGCGATATCACGTTTTAAGAAGCATTGGAAATCTATTGCTACGATACATAGACATCTGCAAACGCTGTTTCCTTGCAAGGAAGTGTCGCATTTACATTCATTTGAAGTGTAGACGAGGAATACATAACACTTCGCAAATCATATTATACCTTACCATGAAACATAGAAATGAGATGCGATATCGCGTTTTAAGAATCATAAGAACTCTATTGCTACGATACGTAGTCATCTGCAAACGCTATTTGCTTGCAAGGAAGTGTCGCATTTACATTCATTTGAAGTGTAGACGAGGAATACACAACACTTCGTAAATCATATTATATCTTACCAAGAAACATAGAAATGAGATGCGATATCGCGTTTTAAGAAGCATTTGAACTCTATTGCTACGATACGTAGACATCTGCAAACGCTAATTCCTTGCAAGGAAGTGTCGCATTTACATTCATTTGAAGTGTAGACGAGGAATACATAACACTTCGCAAATCATATTATATCTTACCATGGAACATAGAAATGAGATGCGATATCGCGTTCTAAGAAGCAGCAGAAATCCATTGCTACGATACGTAGACATCTGCAGACCCTATTTCCTTGCAAGGAAGTGTCACATTTACATTCATTTGAAGTGTATACGAGGAATACATGACACTTCGCAAATCATATTATATCTTACCATGAAACATAGAAATGAGATGCGATATCGCGTTTTAAGAAGCATTAGAAATCTATTGCTACAATACCTAGACATCTGCAGACGCTATTTCCTAGCGTGGAAGTGTCTCATTTACATTCATTTGAAGTGTAGACGAGGAATGCATAACACTTCGCAATGAATATTACATCTTACCATGAAACATAGAAATGAGATGCGATATCGCGCTTTAAGAAGCATTAGAAATCTATTGCTGCGATACGTAGACATCTGCAAACGCTATTTCCTTGCAAGGAGGTGTCGCATTTACATTCATTTGAATCGTAGACGAGGAATGCGTAACACTTCGCAATGAATATTACATCTTACCATGAAACATAGAAATGAGATGCGATATCGCGTTTTAAGAAGCATTAGAACTCTATTGCTTAGATACCTAGACATCTGCAGACGCTATTTCCTTGTAAGGAAGTGTCGCACTTACATTCATTTGAAGTGTTGACGAGGAATACATAACACTTCGCAAATCAAATTATATCTTACCCAGAAACATACAAATGAGATGCGATATAGCGTTTTAAGAAGCATTAGAAATCTATTGCTACTATACCTAGACATCTGCAGACGCTATTTCCTAGCAAGGAAGTGTCTGATTTACATTCATTTGAAGTGTAGACGAGGAATACATGACACTTCGCAAATCATATTATATCTTACCATGAAATATAGAAATGAGATGCGATATCGCGTTTTAGGAAGCATTAGAACTCTATTGCTACAATAGATAGACGTTTGCAAACGCTATTTCCTTGCAAGGAAGTGTCGCATTTACATTCATTTGAAGTGTAGACGAGGCATACATGACACATTCGCAAATCATATTATATCTTACCATGAAACATAGAAATGAGATGCGATATCGCGTTTTAAGAATCATAAGAACTCTATTGCTACAATACGTAGACATCTGCAAACACTATTTCCTTGCAAGGAAGTGTCGCATTTACATTCATTTGAAGTGTAGACGAGGAATACATAACACTTCGCAAATCATATTATATCTTACCATTAAACATAGGAATGAGATGCGATATCGCGTTTTAAGAATTATAAGAACTCTATTGCTACGATACGTAGACATCTGCAAACGCAATTTCCTTACAAGGAAGTGTCGCATTTACATTCATTTGAAGTGTAGACGAGGAATACATGACACTTCGCAAATCATATTATATCTTACTATGAAACATAGAAATGAGATGCGATATCGCGTTTTAAGAAACATAAGAACTCTATTGCTACGATACGTAGACATCTGCAAACGCTAACTCCTTGCAGGGAAGTGTCGCATTTACATTCATTTGAAGTGTAGACGAGGAATACATGACACATTCGCAAATCATAATATATCTTACCATGAAACATAGAAATGAGATGCGATATCGCGTTTTAAGAAGCATTAGAACTCTATTGCTACGATAGGTAGACATCTGAAAACGCTATTTCCTTGCAAGGAAGTGTCGCATTTACATTCATTTGAAGTGTAGACGAGGAATACATATGACTTCGCTAATCATATTATATCTTACCATGACACATAGGAATGAGATGCGATATTGCGTTTTAAGAAGCATTAGAACTCTATTGCTACGATACCTAGACATCTGCAAACGCTAATTCCTTGCAAGGAAGTGTCGCATTTACATTCATTTGAAGTGTAGACGAGGAATACATGACACTTCGCAAATCATATTATATCTTACCATGAAACATAGAAATGAGATGCGATATCGCGTTCTAAGAAGCAGCAGAAATCCATTGCTACGATACGTAGACATCTGCAGACGCTATTTCCTTGCATGGAAGTGTCGCATTTACATTCATTTGAAGTGTAGACGAGGAATACATAAGACTTCGCCAATCATATTATATCTTACCATGAAACATAGGAATGAGATGCGATATCGCGTTCTAAGAAGCATTAGAACACTACTGCTACGATAGGTAGACATTTGCAAACGCTATTTCCTAGCAAGGAAGTGTCGCATTTACATTCATTAGAAGTGTAGACGAGGAATACATGACATTTCGCAAATCATATTATATCTTACCATGAAACATAGAAATGAGATGCGATATCGCGTTTTAAGAAGCATTAGAACACTATTGCTACGATAGGTAGACATTTGCAAACGCTATTTCCTTGCAAGGAAGTGTCGCATTTACATTCATTTGAAGTGTAGACGAGGAATACATAACACTTCGCAAATCATATTATACCTTACCACGAAACATAGAAATGAAATGCGATATCGCGTTTTAAGAATCATAAGAACTCTATTGCTACGATACGTAGACATCTGCAAACGCTATTTGCTTGCAAGGAAGTGTCGCATTTACATTCATTTGAAGTGTAGACGAGGAATACACAACACTTCGTAAACCATATTATATCTTACCATGAAACATAGAAATGAGATGCGATATCGCGTTTTAAGAAGCATTAGAACTCTATTGCTACGATACCTAGACATCTGCAAACGCTAATTCCTTGCAAGGAAGTGTCGCATTTACATTCATTTGAAGTGTAGACGAGGAACACATGACACTTCGCAAATCATATTATATCTTACCATGAAACATAGAAATGAGATGCGATATCGCGTTCTAAGAAGCAGCAGAAATCCATTGCTACGATACGTAGACATCTGCAGACGCTAGTTCCTTGCAAGGAAGTGTCGCATTTACATTCATTTGAAGTGTAGACGAGGAATACATAAGACTTCGCTAATCATATTATATCTTACCATGACACATAGGAATGAGATGCGATATCGCGTTCTAAGAAGCATTAGAACACTACTGCTACGATAGGTAGACATTTGCAAACGCTATTTCCTAGCAAGGAAGTGTCGCATTTACATTCATTTGAATTGTAGACGAGGAATACATGACACTTCGCAAATCATATTATATCTTACCATGAAACATAGAAATGAGATGCGATATCGCGTTTTAAGAAGCATCAGAAATCCATTGCTACGATACGTAGACATCTGCAAACGCTATTTCCTTGCAAGAAAGTGTCGCATTTACATTCAGATGATGTGTAGACGAGGAATACATAACACTTCGCAAATCATATTATATCTTACCATGAAACATGGAAATGAGATGCGATATCACGTTTTAAGAAGCATTGGAAATCTATTGCTACGATACATAGACATCTGCAAACGCTGTTTCCTTGCAAGGAAGTGTCGCATTTACATTCATTTGAAGTGTAGACGAGGAATACATAACACTTCGCAAATCATATTATACCCTACCATGAAACATAGAAATGAGATGCGATATCGCGTTTTAAGAATCATAAGAACTCTATTGCTACGATACGTAGTCATCTGCAAACGCTATTTCCTAGCAAGGAAGTGTCTGATTTACATTCATTTGAAGTGTAGACGAGGAATACATGACACTTCGCAAATCATATTATATCTTACCATGAAATATAGAAATGAGATGCGATATCGCGTTTTAAGAAGCATTAGAACTCTATTGCTACAATAGATAGACGTTTGCAAACGCTATTTCCTTGCAAGGAAGTGTCGCATTTACATTCATTTGAAGTGTAGACGAGGAATACATGACACATTCGCAAATCATATTATATCTTACCATGAAACATAGAAATGAGATGCGATATCGCGTTTTAAGAAGCATTAGAACTCTATTGCTACGATAGGTAGACATCTGAAAACGCTATTTCCTTGCAAGGAAGTGTCGCATTTACATTCATTTGAATTGTAGACGAGGAATACATAACACTTCGCAAATCATATTATATCTTACCATGAAACATAGAAATGAGATGCGATATCGCATTTTAAGAAGCATTAGAAATCTATTGCTACAATACCTAGACATCTGCAGACGCTATTTCCTAGCAAGGAAGTGTCTCATTTACATTCATTTGAAGTGTAGACGAGGAATGCATAACACTTCGCAATGAATATTACATCTTACCATGAAACATAGAAATGAGATGCGATATCGCGCTTTAAGAAGCATTAGAACTCTATTGCTACGATACCTAGGCATCTGCAGACGCTAGTTCCTAGCAAGGAATTGTCGCATTTACATACAATTGAAGTGAAGACGAGGAACACATGACACTTCGCAAATCATATTATATCTTACCATGAAACATAGAAATGAGATGCGATATCGCGTTTTAAGAAGCATTAGAACTCTATTGCTACGATAGGTAGACATCTGCAAACGCTATTTCCTTACAAGGAAGTGTCGCATTTACATTCATTTGAAGTGTAGACGAGGAAAACATAACACTTCGCAAATCATATTATATCTTACCATGATACATAGAAATGAGATGTGATATCGCGTTTTACGAAGCATTAGAAATCTATTGCTACGATACGTAGACATCTGCAAACGCTATTTCCTTGCAAGGAAGTGTCGCATTTACATACATTTGAAGTGTAGTCGAGGAATACATAAGACTTCGCAAATCATATTATACCTTACCATGAAATATAGAAATGAGATGCGATATCGCGTTTTAAGAATCATAAGAACTCTATTGCTACGATACGTAGTCATCTGCAAACGCTATTTGCTTGCAAGGAAGTGTCGCATTTACATTCATTTGAAGTGTAGACGAGGAATACACAACACTTCGTAAATCATATTATATCTTACCATGAAACATAGAAATGAGATGCGATATCGCGTTTTAAGAAGCATTAGAACCCTATTGCTACGATACCTAGACATCTGCAAACGCTAATTCCTTGCAAGGAAGTGTCGCATTTACATTCATTTGAAGTGTAGACGAGGAATACATGACACTTCGCAAATCATATTATATCTTACCATGAAACATAGAAATGAGATGCGATATCGCGTTCTGAGAAGCAGCAGAAATCCATTGCTACGATACGTAGACATCTGCAGACGCTATTTCCTTGCAAGGAAGTGTCGCATTTACATTCATTTGAAGTGTAGACGAGGAATACATATGACTTCGCTAATCATATTATATCTTACCATGACACATAGGAATGAGATGCGATATCGCGTTCTAAGAAGCATTAGAACACTACTGCTACGATAGGTAGACATTTGCAAACGCTATTTCCTAGCAAGGAAGTGTCGCATTTACATTCATTTGAATTGTAGACGAGGAATACATGACACTTCGCAAATCATATTATATCTTACCATGAAACGTAGAAATGAGATGCGATATCGCGTTTTAAGAAGCATCAGAAATCCATTGCTACGATACGTAGACATCTGCAAACGCTATTTCCTTGCAAGAAAGTGTCGCATTTACATTCAGATGATGTGTAGACGAGGAATACATAACACTTCGCAAATCATATTATATCTTACCATGAAACATAGAAATGAGATGCGATATCGCGTTTTAAGAAGCATCAGAAATCCATTGCTACAATACGTAGACATCTGCAAACGCTATTTCCTTGCAAGTAAGTGTCGCATTTACATTCAGATGATGTGTAGACGAGGAATACATAACACTTCGCAAATCATATTATATCTTACCATGAAACATAGAAATGAGATGCGATATCGCGTTTTAAGAAGCATTAGAACACTATTGCTACGAAAGGTAGACATTTGCAAACGCTATTTCCTTGCAAGGAAGTGTCGCATTTACATTCATTTGAAGTGTAGACGAGGAATACATAACACTTCGCAAATCACATTATATCTTACCATGGAACATAGAAATGTGATGCAATATCGCGTCTTAAGAAGTATTAGAACTCTATTGCTACGATACCTAGACATCTGCAGACGCTATTTCCTAGCAAGGAAGTGTCGCATTTACATTCATTTGAAGTGTAGACGAGGAATACATAACACATCGCAAATCATATTACATCTTACCATGAAACATAGAAATGAGATGCGATATCGCGTTTTAAGAAGCATTAGAACTCTATTGCTACGATACCTAGACATCTGCAGACGCTATTTCCTTGCAAGGAAGTGTCGCATTTACATTCATTTGAATCGTAGACGAGGAATGCATAACACATCGCAATGAATATTACATCTTACCATGAAACATACATATGAGATGCAATATCTCGTTTTAAGAAGCATTTGAACTCTATTGCTTCGATACGTAGACATCTGCAAACGCTAATTCCTTGCAAGGAAGTGTCGCATTTATATTCATTTGAAGCGTGGACGAGGAATACATGACACTTCGCAAATCATATTATACCTTACCATGAAACATAGAAATGAGATGCGATATCGCGTTTTAAGAAGCATCAGAAATCCATTGCTACGATACGTAGACATCTGCAAACGCTATTTCCTTGCAAGGAAGTGTCGCATTTACATTCATTTGAAGTGTAGACGAGGAATACATAACACTTCGCAAATCATATTATACATTACCATGAAACATAGAAATGAGATGCGATATCGCGTTTTAAGAATCATAAGAACTCTATTGCTACGATACGTAGTCATCTGCAAACGCTATTTGCTTGCAAGGAAGTGTCGCATTTACATTCATTTGAAGTGTAGACGAGGAATACACAACACTTCGTAAATCATATTATATCTTACCATGAAACATAGAAATGAGATGCGATATCGCGTTTTAAGAAGCATTAGAACTCTATTGCTACGATACCTAGACATCTGCAAACGCTAATTCCTTGCAAGGAAGTGTCGCATTTACATTCATTTGAAGTGTAGACGAGGAATACATGACACTTCGCAAATCATATTATATCTTACCATGAAACATAGAAATGAGATGCGATATCGCGTTCTAAGAAGCAGCAGAAATCCATTGCTACGATACGTAGACATCTGCAGACGCTATTTCCTTGCAAGGAAGTGTCGCATTTACATTCATTTGAAGTGTAGACGAGGAATACATAAGACTTCGCCAATCGTATTATATCTTACCATGAAACA
This sequence comes from Xylocopa sonorina, assembly GCF_050948175.1. NCBI lineage: Eukaryota > Metazoa > Arthropoda > Insecta > Hymenoptera > Apidae > Xylocopa > Xylocopa sonorina. The sequence goes on along the minus strand of NW_027490192.1, from coordinate 377,109 downwards.
TAGGAATGAGATGCGATATCGCGTTCTAAGAAGCATTAGAACACTACTGCTACGATAGGTAGACATTTGCAAACGCTATTTCCTAGCAAGGAAGTGTCGCATTTACATTCATTAGAAGTGTAGACGAGGAATACATGACATTTCGCAAATCATATTATATCTTACCATGAAACATAGAAATGAGATGCGATATCGCGTTTTAAGAAGCATTAGAACACTATTGCTACGATAGGTAGACATTTGCAAACGCTATTTCCTTGCAAGGAAGTGTCGCATTTACATTCATTTGAAGTGTAGACGAGGAATACATAACACTTCGCAAATCATATTATACCTTACCACGAAACATAGAAATGAAATGCGATATCGCGTTTTAAGAATCATAAGAACTCTATTGCTACGATACGTAGACATCTGCAAACGCTATTTGCTTGCAAGGAAGTGTCGCATTTACATTCATTTGAAGTGTAGACGAGGAATACACAACACTTCGTAAACCATATTATATCTTACCATGAAACATAGAAATGAGATGCGATATCGCGTTTTAAGAAGCATTAGAACTCTATTGCTACGATACCTAGACATCTGCAAACGCTAATTCCTTGCAAGGAAGTGTCGCATTTACATTCATTTGAAGTGCAGACGAGGAACACATGACACTTCGCAAATCATATTATATCTTACCATGAAACATAGAAATGAGATGCGATATCGCGTTCTAAGAAGCAGCAGAAATCCATTGCTACGATACGTAGACATCTGCAGACGCTAGTTCCTTGCAAGGAAGTGTCGCATTTACATTCATTTGAAGTGTAGACGAGGAATACATAAGACTTCGCTAATCATATTATATCTTACCATGATACATAGGAATGAGATGCGATATCGCGTTCTAAGAAGCATTAGAACACTACTGCTACGATAGGTAGACATTTGCAAACGCTATTTCCTAGCAAGGAAGTGTCGCATTTACATTCATTTGAATTGTAGACGAGGAATACATGACACTTCGCAAATCATATTATATCTTACCATGAAACATAGAAATGAGATGCGATATCGCGTTTTAAGAAGCATCAGAAATCCATTGCTACGATACGTAGACATCTGCAAACGCTATTTCCTTGCAAGAAAGTGTCGCATTTACATTCAGATGATGTGTAGACGAGGAATACATAACACTTCGCAAATCATATTATATCTTACCATGAAACATGGAAATGAGATGCGATATCACGTTTTAAGAAGCATTGGAAATCTATTGCTACGATACATAGACATCTGCAAACGCTGTTTCCTTGCAAGGAAGTGTCGCATTTACATTCAGATGATGTGTAGACGAGGAATACATAACACTTCGCAAATCATATTATATCTTACCATGAAACATAGAAATGAGATGCGATATCGCGTTTTAAGAAGCATTAGAACACTATTGCTACGAAAGGTAGACATTTGCAAACGCTATTTCCTTGCAAGGAAGTGTCGCATTTACATTCATTTGAAGTGTAGACGAGGAATACATAACACTTCGCAAATCATATTATATCTTACCATGGAACATAGAAATGTGATGCGATATCGCGTCTTAAGAAGTATTAGAACTCTATTGCTACGATACCTAGACATCTGCAGACGCTATTTCCTAGCAAGGAAGTGTCGCATTTACATTCATTTGAAGTGTAGACGAGGAATACATAACACATCGCAAATCATATTACATCTTACCATGAAACATAGAAATGAGATGCGATATCGCGTTTTAAGAAGCATTAGAACTCTATTGCTACGATACCTAGACATCTGCAGACGCTATTTCCTTGCAAGGAAGTGTCGCATTTACATTCATTTGAATCGTAGACGAGGAATGCATAACACATCGCAATGAATATTACATCTTACCATGAAACATACATATGAGATGCAATATCTCGTTTTAAGAAGCATTTGAACTCTATTGCTTCGATACGTAGACATCTGCAAACGCTAATTCCTTGCAAGGAAGTGTCGCATTTATATTCATTTGAAGCGTGGACGAGGAATACATGACACTTCGCAAATCATATTATACCTTACCATGAAACATAGAAATGAGATGCGATATCGCGTTTTAAGAAGCATCAGAAATCCATTGCTACGATACGTAGACATCTGCAAACGCTATTTCCTTGCAAGGAAGTGTCGCATTTACATTCATTTGAAGTGTAGACGAGGAATACATAACACTTCGCAAATCATATTATACATTACCATGAAACATAGAAATGAGATGCGATATCGCGTTTTAAGAATCATAAGAACTCTATTGCTACGATACGTAGTCATCTGCAAACGCTATTTGCTTGCAAGGAAGTGTCGCATTTACATTCATTTGAAGTGTAGACGAGGAATACACAACACATCGTAAATCATATTATATCTTACCATGAAACATAGAAATGAGATGCGATATCGCGTTTTAAGAAGCATTAGAACTCTATTGCTACGATACCTAGACATCTGCAAACGCTAATTCCTTGCAAGGAAGTGTCGCATTTACATTCATTTGAAGTGTAGACGAGGAATACATGACACTTCGCAAATCATATTATATCTTACCATGAAACATAGAAATGAGATGCGATATCGCGTTCTAAGAAGCAGCAGAAATCCATTGCTACGATACGTAGACATCTGCAGACGCTATTTCCTTGCAAGGAAGTGTCGCATTTACATTCATTTGAAGTGTAGACGAGGAATACATAAGACTTCGCCAATCATATTATATCTTACCATGAAACATAGGAATGAGATGCGATATCGCGTTCTAAGAAGCATTAGAACACTACTGCTACGATAGGTAGACATTTGCAAACGCTATTTCCTAGCAAGGAAGTGTCGCATTTACATTCATTAGAAGTGTAGACGAGGAATACATGACATTTCGCAAATCATATTATATCTTACCATGAAACATAGAAATGAGATGCGATATCGCGTTTTAAGAAGCATTAGAACACAATTGCTACGATAGGTAGACATTTGCAAACGCTATTTCCTTGCAAGGAAGTGTCGCATCTACATTCATTTGAAGTGTAGACGAGGAATACATAACACTTCGCAAATCATATTATACCTTACCACGAAACATAGAAATGAAATGCGATATCGCGTTTTAAGAATCATAAGAACTCTATTGCTACGATACGTAGACATCTGCAAACGCTATTTGCTTGCAAGGAAGTGTCGCATTTACATTCATTTGAAGTGTAGACGAGGAATACATAACACTTCGCAAATCATATTATATCTTACCATGGAACATAGAAATGTGATGCGATATCGCGTTTTAAGAAGCATTAGAACTCTATTGCTACGATACCTAGACATCTGCAGACGCTATTTCCTAGCAAGGAAGTGTCGCATTTACATTCATTTGAAGTGTAGACGAGGAATACATAACACATCGCAAATCATATTACATCTTACCATGAAACATAGAAATGAGATGCGATATCGCGTTTTAAGAAGCATTAGAACTCTATTGCTACGATACCTAGACATCTGCAGACGCTATTTCCTTGCAAGGAAGTGTCGCATTTACATTCATTTGAATCGTAGACGAGGAATGCATAACACATCGCAATGAATATTACATCTTACCATGAAACATACATATGAGATGCAATATCTCGTTTTAAGAAGCATTTGAACTCTATTGCTTCGATACGTAGACATCTGCAAACGCTAATTCCTTGCAAGGAAGTGTCGCATTTACATTCATTTGAAGCGTGGACGAGGAATACATGACACTTCGCAAATCATATTATACCTTACCATGAAACATAGAAATGAGATGCGATATCGCGTTTTAAGAAGCATCAGAAATCCATTGCTACGATACGTAGACATCTGCAAACGCTATTTCCTTGCATGGAAGTGTCGCATTTACATCCATTTGAAGTGTAGGCGACGGATATATAACACTTCGCAAATTATATTATACCTTACCATGAAACATAGAAATGAGATGCGATATCGCGTTTTAGGAATCATAAGAACTCTATTGCTACGATGCGTAGACATCTGCAAACGCTATTTCCTTGCATGGAAGTGTCGCATTTACATCCATTTGACGTGTGGACGAGGAATACATGACACTTCGCAAATCATATTATACCTTACCATGAAACATAGAAATGAGATGCGATATCACGTTTTAAGAAGCATTGGAAATCTATTGCTACGATACATAGACATCTGCAAACGCTGTTTCCTTGCAAGGAAGTGTCGCATTTACATTCATTTGAAGTGTAGACGAGGAATACATAACACTTCGCAAATCATATTATACCTTACCATGAAACATAGAAATGAGATGCGATATCGCGTTTTAAGAATCATAAGAACTCTATTGTTACGATACGTAGTCATCTGCAAACGCTATTTGCTTGCAAGGAAGTGTCGCATTTACATTCATTTGAAGTGTAGACGAGGAATACACAACACTTCGTAAATCATATTATATCTTACCATGAAACATAGAAATGAGATGCGATATCGCGTTTTAAGAAGCATTAGAACTCTATTGCTACGATACCTAGACATCTGCAAACGCTAATTCCTTGCAAGGAAGTGTCGCATTTACATTCATTTGAAGTGTAGACGAGGAATACATGACACTTCGCAAATCATATTATATCTTACCATGAAACATAGAAATGAGATGCGATATCGCGTTCTAAGAAGCATCAGAAATCCATTGCTACGATACGTAGACATCTGCAGACGCTATTTCCTTGCAAGGAAGTGTCGCATTTACATTCATTTGAAGTGTAGACGAGGAATACATAAGACTTCGCTAATCATATTATATCTTACCATGAAACATAGGAATGAGATGCGATATCGCGTTCTAAGAAGCATTAGAACACTACTGCTACGATAGGTAGACATTTGCAAACGCTATTTCCTAGCAAGGAAGTGTCGCATTTACATTCATTAGAAGTGTAGACGAGGAATACATGACACTTCGCAAATCATATTATATCTTACCATGAAACATAGAAATGAGATGCGATATCGCGTTTTAAGAAGCATTAGAGCACTATTGCTACGATAGGTAGACATTTGCAAACGCTATTTCCTTGCAAGGAAGTGTCGCATTTACATTCATTTGAAGTGTAGACGAGGAATACATAACACTTCGCAAATCATATTATATCTTACCATGGAACATAGAAATGTGATGCGATATCGCGTTTTAAGAAGCATTAGAACTCTATTGCTACGATACGTAGACATCTGCAAACGCTATTTCCTTGCAAGAAAGTGTCGCATTTACATTCAGGTGATGTGTAGACGAGGAATACATAACACTTCGCAAATCATATTATATCTTACCAAGAAACATAGAAATGAGATGCGATATCGCGTTTTAAGAAGCATTTGAACTCTATTGCTACGATACGTAGACATCTGCAAACGCTAATTCCTTGCAAGGAAGTGTCGCATTTACATTCATTTGAAGCGTGGACGAGGAATACATGACACTTCGCAAATCATATTATACCTTACCATGAAACATAGAAATGAGATGCGATATCACGTTTTAAGAAGCATTGGAAATCTATTGCTACGATACATAGACATCTGCAAACGCTGTTTCCTTGCAAGGAAGTGTCGCATTTACATTCATTTGAAGTGTAGACGAGGAATACATAACACTTCGCAAATCATATTATACCTTACCATGAAACATAGAAATGAGATGCGATATCGCGTTTTAAGAATCATAAGAACTCTATTGCTACGATACGTAGTCATCTGCAAACGCTATTTGCTTGCAAGGAAGTGTCGCATTTACATTCATTTGAAGTGTAGACGAGGAATACACAACACTTCGTAAATCATATTATATCTTACCAAGAAACATAGAAATGAGATGCGATATCGCGTTTTAAGAAGCATTTGAACTCTATTGCTACGATAGGTAGACATCTGCAAACGCTAATTCCTTGCAAGGAAGTGTCGCATTTACATTCATTTGAAGTGTAGACGAGGAATACATAACACTTCGCAAATCATATTATATCTTACCATGAAACATAGAAATGAGATGCGATATCGCGTTCTAAGAAGCAGCAGAAATCCATTGCTACGATACGTAGACATCTGCAGACCCTATTTCCTTGCAAGGAAGTGTCACATTTACATTCATTTGAAGTGTATACGAGGAATACATGACACTTCGCAAATCATATTATATCTTACCATGAAACATAGGAATGAGATGCGATATCGCGTTCTAAGAAGCATTAGAACACTACTGCTACGATAGGTAGACATTTGCAAACGCTATTTCCTAGCAAGGAAGTGTCGCATTTACATTCATTTGAATTGTAGACGAGGAATACATGACACTTCGCAAATCATATTATATCTTACCATGAAACATAGAAATGAGATGCGATATCGCGTTTTAAGAAGCATTAGAAATCTATTGCTACGATAGGTAGACATCTGCAAAAGCTATTTCCATACAAGGAAGTTTCGCATTTACATTCATTTGAAGTGTAGACGAGGAATACATAACACTTCGCAAATCATATTATATCTTACCATGAAACATAGAAATGAGATGCGATATCGCGTTTTAAGAAGCATTAGAAATCTATCGCTACAATACCTAGACATCTGCAGACGCTATCTCCTAGCATGGAAGTGTCTCATTTACATTCATTTGAAGTGTAGACGAGGAATGCATAACACTTCGCAATGAATATTACATCTTACCATGAAACATAGAAATGAGATGCGATATAGCGTTTTAAGAAGCATTAGAAATCTATTGCTACTATACCTAGACATCTGCAGACGCTATTTCCTAGCAAGGAAGTGTCTGATTTACATTCATTTGAAGTGTAGACGAGGAATACATGACACTTCGCAAATCATATTATATCTTACCATGAAATATAGAAATGAGATGCGATATCGCGTTTTAGGAAGCATTAGAACTCTATTGCTACAATAGATAGACGTTTGCAAACGCTATTTCCTTGCAAGGAAGTGTCGCATTTACATTCATTTGAAGTGTAGACGAGGCATACATGACACATTCGCAAATCATATTATATCTTACCATGAAACATGGAAATGAGATGCGATATCGCGTTTTAAGAATCATAAGAACTCTATTGCTACAATACGTAGACATCTGCAAACACTATTTCCTTGCAAGGAAGTGTCGCATTTACATTCATTTGAAGTGTAGACGAGGAATACATAACACTTCGCAAATCATATTATATCTTACCATGAAACATAGGAATGAGATGCGATATCGCGTTTTAAGAATTATAAGAACTCTATTGCTACGATACGTAGACATCTGCAAACGCAATTTCCTTACAAGGAAGTGTCGCATTTACATTCATTTGAAGTGTAGACGAGGAATACATGACACTTCGCAAATCATATTATATCTTACTATGAAACATAGAAATTAGATGCGATATCGCGTTTTAAGAAACATAAGAACTCTATTGCTACGATACGTAGACATCTGCAAACGCTAACTCCTTGCAAGGAAGTGTCGCATTTACATTCATTTGAAGTGTAGACGAGGAATACATGACACATTCGCAAATCATATTATATCTTACCATGAAACATAGAAATGAGATGCGATATCGCGTTTTAAGAAGCATTAGAACTCTATTGCTACGATAGGTAGACATCTGAAAACGCTATTTCCTTGCAAGGAAGTGTCGCATTTACATTCATTTGAAGTGTAGACGAGGAATACATAACACTTCGCAAATCATATTATACCTTACCATGAAACATAGACATGAGATGCGATATCGCGTTTTAAGAAGCATTTGAACTCTATTGCTACGATACGTAGACATCTGCAAACGCTATTTCCTTGCAAGGAAGTGTCGCATTTACATTCATATGAAGTGTAGACGAGGAATACATAACACTTCGCACATCAAATTATATCTTACCCAGAATCATACAAATGAGATGCGATATAGCGTTTTAAGAAGCATTAGAAACCTATTGCTGCGATACGTAGACATCTGCAAACGCTATTTCCTTGCAAGGAAGTGTCGCATTCACATTCATTTGTAGTGTAGACGAGGAATGCATAACACTTCGCAATGAATATTATATCTTATCATGAAACATGGATATGAGATGCAATATCTCGTTTTAAGAAGCATTTGAACTCTATTGCTTCGATACGAAGACATATGCAAACGCTGTTTCCTTGCAAGGAAGTGTCGCATTTACATTCATTTGAAATGTAGACGAGGTATCAATGACACGTCGCAAATCATATTATATCTTACTATGAAACATAGAAATGAGATGCGATATCGCGTTTTAAGAAACATAAGAACTCTATTGCTACGATACGTAGACATCTGCAAACGCTAACTCCTTGCAAGGAAGTGTCGCATTTACATTCATTTGAAGCGTGGACGAGGAATACATGATACTTCGCAAATCATATTATATCTTACCATGAAACATAGAAATGAGATGCGATATCGCGTTTTAAGAAGCATCAGAAATCCATTGCTACGATACGTAGACATCTGCAAACGCTATTTCCTTGCATGGAAGTGTCGCATTTACATTCATTTGACGTGTAGACGAGGAATACATGACACTTCGCAAATCATATTATACCTTACCATGAAACATAGAAATGGGATGCGATATCACGTTTTAAGAAGTATTGGAAATCTATTGCTACGATACATAGACTTCTGCAAACGCCATTTCCTTGCATGGAAGTGTCGCATTTACATTCATTTGACGTGTAGACGAGGAATACATGACACTTCGCAAATCATATTATACCTTACCATGAAACATAGAAATGAGATGCGATATCACGTTTTAAGAAGCATTGGAAATCTATTGCTACGATACATAGACATCTGCAAACGCTGTTTCCTTGCAAGGAAGTGTCGCATTTACATTCATTTGAAGTGTAGACGAGGAATACATAACACTTCGCAAATCATATTATACCTTACCATGAAACATAGAAATGAGATGCGATATCGCGTTTTAAGAATCATAAGAACTCTATTGCTACGATACGTAGTCATCTGCAAACGCTATTTGCTTGCAAGGAAGTGTCGCATTTACATTCATTTGAAGTGTAGACGAGGAATACACAACACTTCGTAAATCATATTATATCTTACCATGAAACATAGAAATGAGATGCGATATCGCGTTTTAAGAAGCATTAGAACTCTATTGCTACGATACCTAGACATCTGCAAACGCTAATTCCTTGCAAGGAAGTGTCGCATTTACATTCATTTGAAGTGTAGACGAGGAATACATGACACTTCGCAAATCATATTATATCTTACCATGAAACATAGAAATGAGATGCGATATCGCGTTCTAAGAAGCAGCAGAAATCCATTGCTACGATACGTAGACATCTGCAGACGCTATTTCCTTGCAAGGAAGTGTCGCATTTACATTCATTTGAAGTGTAGACGCGGAATACATAAGACTTCGCTAATCATATTATATCTTACCATGAAACATAGGAATGAGATGCGATATCGCGTTCTAAGAAGCATTAGAACACTACTGCTACGATAGGTAGACATTTGCAAACGCTATTTCCTAGCAAGGAAGTGTCGCATTTACATTCATTAGAAGTGTAGACGAGGAATACATGACACTTCGCAAATCATATTATATCTTACCATGAAACATAGAAATGAGATGCGATATCGCGTTTTAAGAAGCATTAGAACACTATTGCTACGATAGGTAGACATTTGCAAACGCTATTTCCTTGCAAGGAAGTGTCGCATTTACATTCATTTGAAGTGTAGTAGACGAGGAATACATAACACATCGCAAATCATATTATATCTTACCATGGAACATAGAAATGTGATGCGATATCGCGTTTTAAGAAGCATTAGAACTCTATTGCTACGATACGTAGACATCTGCAAACGCTATTTCCTTGCAAGAAAGTGTCGCATTTACATTCAGGTGATGTGTAGACGAGGAATACATAACACTTCGCAAATCATATTATATCTTACCATGAAACATAGAAATGAGATGCGATATCGCGTTTTAAGAAGCATTTGAATTCTATTGCTACGATACGTAGACATCTGCAAACGCTATTTCCTTGCAAGGAAGTGTCGCATTTACATTCATAAGAAGTGTAGACGAGGAATACATGACACTTCGCAAATCATATTATATCTTACCATGAAACATACATATGAGATGCAATATCTCGTTTTAAGAAGCATTTGAGCTCTATTGCTTCGATACGTAGACATCTGCAAACGCTCATTCCTTGCAAGGAAGTGTCGCATTTACATTCATTTGAATCGTAGACGAGGAATGCATAACACATCGCAATGAATATTACATCTTACCATGAAACATACATATGAGATGCAATATCTCGTTTTAAGAAGCATTTGAACTCTATTGCTTCGATACGTAGACATCTGCAAACGCTAATTCCTTGCAAGGAAGTGTCGCATTTACATTCATTTGAAGCGTGGACGAGGAATACACAACACTTCGTAAATCATATTATATCTTACCATGAAACATAGAAATGAGATGCGATATCGCGTTTTAAGAAGCATTAGAACTCTATTGCTACGATACCTAGACATCTGCAAACGCTAATTCCTTGCAAGGAAGTGTCGCATTTACATTCATTTGAAGTGTAGACGAGGAATACATGACACTTCGCAAATCATATTATATCTTACCATGAAACATAGAAATGAGATGCGATATCGCGTTTTAAGAAGCATTAGAACTCTATTGCTACGATACCTAGACATCTGCAAACGCTAATTCCTTGCAAGGAAGTGTCGCATTTACATTCATTTGAAGTGTAGACGAGGAATACATGACACTTCGCAAATCATATTATATCTTACCATGAAACATAGAAATGAGATGCGATATCGCGTTCTAAGAAGCAGCAGAAATCCATTGCTACGATACGTAGACATCTGCAGACGCTATTTCCTTGCAAGGAAGTGTCGCATTTACATTCATTTGAAGTGTATACGCGGAATACATAAGACTTCGCTAATCATATTATATCTTACCATGAAACATAGGAATGAGATGCGATATCGCGTTCTAAGAAGCATTAGAACACTACTGCTACGATAGGTAGACATTTGCAAACGCTATTTCCTAGCAAGGAAGTGTCGCATTTACATTCATTAGAAGTGTAGACGAGGAATACATGACACTTCGCAAATCATATTATATCTTACCATGAAACATACATATGAGATGCAATATCTCGTTTTAAGAAGCATTTGAGCTCTATTGCTTCGATACGTAGACATCTGCAAACGCTCATTCCTTGCAAGGAAGTGTCGCATTTACATTCATTTGAATCGTAGACGAGGAATGCATAACACATCGCAATGAATATTACATCTTACCATGAAACATACATATGAGATGCAATATCTCGTTTTAAGAAGCATTTGAACTCTATTGCTTCGATACGTAGACATCTGCAAACGCTAATTCCTTGCAAGGAAGTGTCGCATTTACATTCATTTGAAGCGTGGACGAGGAATACATGACACTTCGCAAATCATATTATACCTTACCATGAAACATAGAAATGAGATGCGATATCGCGTTTTAAGAAGCATCAGAAATCCATTGCCACGATACCTAGATATCTGCAAACGCTATTTCCTTGCATGGAAGTGTCGCATTTACATTCATTTGAAGTGTAGACGAGGAATACATAACACTTCGCAAATCATATTATATCTTACCATGAAACATAGAAATGAGATGCGATATCGGGTTTTAAGAAGCATTAGAACACTATTGCTACGATAGGTAGACATTTGCAAACGCTATTTCCTTGCAAGGAAGTGTCGCATTTACATCCATTTGAAGTGTAGACGAGGAATACATAACACTTCGCAAATCATATTATATCTTACCATGAAACATAGAAATGTGATGCGATATCGCGTTTTAAGAAGCATTAGAACTCTATTGCTACGATACCTAGACATCTGCAGACGCTATCTCCTAGCAAGGAAGTGTCGCATTTACATTCATTTGAAGTGTAGACGAGGAATACATAACACTTCGCAAATCATATTATATCTTACCATGAAACATAGAAATGAGATGCGATATCGCGTTCTAAGAAGCAGCAGAAATCCATTGCTACGATACGTAGACATCTGCAGACGCTATTTCCTTGCAAGGAAGTGTCACATTTACATTCATTTGAATCGTAGACGAGGAATGCGTAACACTTCGCAAATCATATTATATCTTACCATGAAACATAGAAATGAGATGCGATATCGCGTTCTAAGAAGCAGCAGAAATCCATTGCTACGATACGTAGACATCTGCAAACGCTATTTCCTTGCAAGGAGGTGTCGCATTTACATTCATTTGAATCGTAGACGAGGAATGCGTAACACTTCGCAAATCATATTATATCTTACTATGAAACATAGAAATGAGATGCGATATCGCGTTTTAAGAAACATAAGAACTCTATTGCTACGATACGTAGACATCTGCAAACGCTAACTCCTTGCAAGGAAGTGTCGCATTTACATTCATTTGAAGCGTGGACGAGGAATACATGACACTTCGCAAATCATATTATACCTTACCATGAAACATAGAAATGAGATGCGATATCGCGTTTTAAGAAGCATCAGAAATCCATTGCTACGATACGTAGACATCTGCAAACGCTATTTCCTTGCATGGAAGTGTCGCATTTACATTCATTTGACGTGTAGACGAGGAATACATGACACTTCGCAAATCATATTATACCTTACCATGAAACATAGAAATGGGATGCGATATCACGTTTTAAGAAGCATTGGAAATCTATTGCTACGATACATAGACTTCTGCAAACGCTGTTTCCTTGCAAGGAAGGGTCGCATTTACATTCATTTGAAGTGTAGACGAGGAATACATAACACTTCGCAAATCATATTATACCTTACCATGAAACATAGAAATGAGGTGCGATATCGCGTTTTAAGAATCATAAGAACTCTATTGCTACGATACGTAGTCATCTGCAAACGCTATTTGCTTGCAAGGAAGTGTCGCATTTACATTCATTTGAAGTGTAGACGAGGAATACATAACACTTCGTAAATCATATTATATCTTACCATGAAACATAGAAATGAGATGCGATATAGCGTTTTAAGAAGCATTAGAACTCTATTGCTACGATACCTAGACATCTGCAAACGCTAATTCCTTGCAAGGAAGTGTCGCATTTACATTCATTTGAAGTGTAGACGAGGAATACATGACACTTCGCAAATCATATTATATCTTACCATGAAACATAGAAATGAGATGCGATATCGCGTTCTAAGAAGCAGCAGAAATCAATTGCTACGATACGTAGACATCTGCAGACGCTATTTCCTTGCAAGGAAGTGTCGCATTTACATTCATTTGAAGTGTAGACGAGGAATACATAAGACTTCGCTAATCATATTATATCTTACCATGAAACATAGGAATGAGATGCGATATCGCATTCTAAGAAGCATTAGAACACTACTGCTACGATAGGTAGACATTTGCAAACGCTATTTCCTAGCAAGGAAGTGTCGCATTTACATTCATTTGAATTGTAGACGAGGAATACATGACACTTCGCAAATCATATTATATCTTACCATGAAACATAGAAATGAGATGCGATATCGCGTTTTAAGAAGCATTAGAACACTATTGCTACGATAGGTAGACATTTGCAAACGCTATTTCCTTGCAAGGAAGTGTCGCATTTACATTCATTTGAAGTGTAGACGAGGAATACATAACACTTCGCAAATCATATTATATCTTACCATGGAACATAGAAATGTGATGCGATATCGCGTTTTAAGAAGCATTAGAACTCTATTGCTACGATACCTAGACATCTGCAGACGCTATTTCCTAGCAAGGAAGTGTCGCATTTACATTCATTTGAAGTGTAGACGAGGAATACATAACACATCGCAAATCATATTACATCTTACCATGAAACATAGAAATGTGGTGCGATATCGCGTTCTAAGAAGCATTAGAACACTACTGCTACGATAGGTAGACATTTGCAAACGCTATTTCCTAGCAAGGAAGTGTCGCATTTACATTCATTTGAATTGTAGACGAGGAATACATGACACTTCGCAAATCATATCATATCTTACCATGAAACATAGAAATGGGATGCGATATCGCGTTTTAAGAAGCATTAGAAATCTATTGCTACGATAGGTAGACATCTGCAAAAGCTATTTCCATACAAGGAAGTTTCGCATTTACATTCATTTGAAGCGTGGACGAGGAATACATGACACTTCGCAAATCATATTATACCTTACCATGAAACATAGAAATGAGATGCGATATCGCGTTTTAAGAAGCATCAGAAATCCATTGCTACGATACGTAGACATCTGCAAACGCTATTTCCTTGCAAGAAAGTGTCGCATTTACATTCAGATGATGTGTAGACGAGGAATACATAACACTTCGCAAATCATATTATATCTTACCATGAAACATAGAAATAAGATGCGATATCGCGTTTTAAGAAGCATTTGAACTCTATTGCTACGATACGTAGACATCTGCAAACGCTATTTCCTTGCAAGGAAGTGTCGCATTTACATTCATTTGAAGTGTAGACGAGGAATACATAACACTTCGCAAATCATATTATATCTTACCATGGAACATAGAAATGTGATGCGATATCGCGTTTTAAGAAGCACTAGAAGTCTATTGCTACGATACCTAGACATCTGCAGACGCTATTTCCTAGCAAGGAAGTGTCGCATTTACATTCATTTGAAGTGTAGACGAGGAATACATAACACATCGCAAATCATATTACATCTTACCATGAAACATAGAAATGAGATGCGATATCGCGTTTTAATAAGCATTAGAACTCTATTGCTACGATACCTAGACATCTGCAGACGCTATTTCCTTGCAAGGAAGTGTCGCATTTACATTCATTTGAATCGTAGACGAGGAATGCATAACACATCGCAATGAATATTACATCTTACCATGAAACATACATATGAGATGCAATATCTCGTTTTAAGAAGCATTTGAACTCTATTGCTTCGATACGTAGACATCTGCAAACGCTAATTCCTTGCAAGGAAGTGTCGCATTTACATTCATTTGAAGCGTGGACGAGGAATACATGACACTTCGCAAATCATATTATACCTTACCATGAAACATAGAAATGAGATGCGATATCGCGTTTTAAGAAGCATCAGAAATCCATTGCCACGATACCTAGACATCTGCAAACGCTATTTCCTTGCATGGAAGTGTCGCATTTACATTCATTTGAAGTGTAGACGAGGAATACATAACACTTCGCAAATCATATTATATCTTACCATGAAACATAGAAATGAGATGCGATATCGGGTTTTAAGAAGCACTAGAACACTATTGCTACGATAGGTAGACATTTGCAAACGCTATTTCCTTGCAAGGAAGTGTCGCATTTACATCCATTTGAAGTGTAGACGAGGAATACATAACACTTCGCAAATCATATTATATCTTACCATGAAACATAGAAATGTGATGCGATATCGCGTTTTAAGAAGCATTAGAACTCTATTGCTACGATACCCAGACATCTGCAGACGCTATTTCCTAGCAAGGAAGTGTCGCATTTACATTCATTTGAAGTGTAGACGAGGAATACATAACACTTCGCAAATCATATTATATCTTACCATGAAACATAGAAATGAGATGCGATATCGCGTTCTAAGAAGCAGCAGAAATCCATTGCTACGATACGTAGACATCTGCAGACGCTATTTCCTTGCAAGGAAGTGTCACATTTACATTCATTTGAATCGTAGACGAGGAATGCGTAACACTTCGCAAATCATATTATATCTTACCATGAAACATAGAAATGAGATGCGATATCGCGTTCTAAGAAGCAGCAGAAATCCATTGCTACGATACGTAGACATCTGCAAACGCTAACTCCTTGCAAGGAAGTGTCGCATTTACATTCATTTGAAGCGTGGACGAGGAATACATGACACTTCGCAAATCATATTATACCTTACCATGAAACATAGAAATGAGATGCGATATCGCGTTTTAAGAAGCATCAGAAATCCATTGCTACGATACGTAGACATCTGCAAACGCTATTTCCTTGCATGGAAGTGTCGCATTTACATTCATTTGACGTGTAGACGAGGAATACATGACACTTCGCAAATCATATTATACCTTACCATGAAACATAGAAATGGGATGCGATATCACGTTTTAAGAAGCATTGGAAATCTATTGCTACGATACATAGACTTCTGCAAACGCTGTTTCCTTGCAAGGAAGGGTCGCATTTACATTCATTTGAAGTGTAGACGAGGAATACATAACACTTCGCAAATCATATTATACCTTACCATGAAACATAGAAATGAGGTGCGATATCGCGTTTTAAGAATCATAAGAACTCTATTGCTACGATACGTAGTCATCTGCAAACGCTATTTGCTTGCAAGGAAGTGTCGCATTTACATTCATTTGAAGTGTAGACGAGGAATACATAACACTTCGTAAATCATATTATATCTTACCATGAAACAGAGAAATGAGATGCGATATAGCGTTTTAAGAAGCATTAGAACTCTATTGCTACGATACGTAGACATCTGCAAACGCTAACTCCTTGCAAGGAAGTGTCGCATTTACATTCATTTGAAGCGTGGACGAGGAATACATAACACATCGCAAATCATATTACATCTTACCATGAAACATAGAAATGAGATGCGATATCGCGTTTTAAGAAGCATTAGAACTCTATTGCTACGATACCTAGACATCTGCAGACGCTATTTCCTTGCAAGGAAGTGTCGCATTTACATTCATTTGAATCGTAGACGAGGAATGCATAACACATCGCAATGAATATTACATCTTACCATGAAACATACATATGAGATGCAATATCTCGTTTTAAGAAGCATTTGAACTCTATTGCTTCGATACGTAGACATCTGCAAACGCTAATTCCTTGCAAGGAAGTGTCGCATTTACATTCATTTGAAGCGTGGACGAGGAATACATGACACTTCGCAAATCATATTATACCTTACCATGAAACATAGAAATGAGATGCGATATCGCGTTTTAAGAAGCATCAGAAATCCATTGCCACGATACCTAGACATCTGCAAACGCTATTTCCTTGCATGGAAGTGTCGCATTTACATTCATTTGAAGTGTAGACGAGGAATACATAACACTTCGCAAATCATATTATATCTTACCATGAAACATAGAAATGAGATGCGATATCGGGTTTTAAGAAGCACTAGAACACTATTGCTACGATAGGTAGACATTTGCAAACGCTATTTCCTTGCAAGGAAGTGTCGCATTTACATCCATTTGAAGTGTAGACGAGGAATACATAACACTTCGCAAATCATATTATATCTTACCATGAAACATAGAAATGTGATGCGATATCGCGTTTTAAGAAGCATTAGAACTCTATTGCTACGATACCCAGACATCTGCAGACGCTATTTCCTAGCAAGGAAGTGTCGCATTTACATTCATTTGAAGTGTAGACGAGGAATACATAACACTTCGCAAATCATATTATATCTTACCATGAAACATAGAAATGAGATGCGATATCGCGTTCTAAGAAGCAGCAGAAATCCATTGCTACGATACGTAGACATCTGCAGACGCTATTTCCTTGCAAGGAAGTGTCACATTTACATTCATTTGAATCGTAGACGAGGAATGCGTAACACTTCGCAAATCATATTATATCTTACCATGAAACATAGAAATGAGATGCGATATCGCGTTCTAAGAAGCAGCAGAAATCCATTGCTACGATACGTAGACATCTGCAAACGCTAACTCCTTGCAAGGAAGTGTCGCATTTACATTCATTTGAAGCGTGGACGAGGAATACATGACACTTCGCAAATCATATTATACCTTACCATGAAACATAGAAATGAGATGCGATATCGCGTTTTAAGAAGCATCAGAAATCCATTGCTACGATACGTAGACATCTGCAAACGCTATTTCCTTGCATGGAAGTGTCGCATTTACATTCATTTGACGTGTAGACGAGGAATACATGACACTTCGCAAATCATATTATACCTTACCATGAAACATAGAAATGGGATGCGATATCACGTTTTAAGAAGCATTGGAAATCTATTGCTACGATACATAGACTTCTGCAAACGCTGTTTCCTTGCAAGGAAGGGTCGCATTTACATTCATTTGAAGTGTAGACGAGGAATACATAACACTTCGCAAATCATATTATACCTTACCATGAAACATAGAAATGAGGTGCGATATCGCGTTTTAAGAATCATAAGAACTCTATTGCTACGATACGTAGTCATCTGCAAACGCTATTTGCTTGCAAGGAAGTGTCGCATTTACATTCATTTGAAGTGTAGACGAGGAATACATAACACTTCGTAAATCATATTATATCTTACCATGAAACAGAGAAATGAGATGCGATATAGCGTTTTAAGAAGCATTAGAACTCTATTGCTACGATACGTAGACATCTGCAAACGCTAACTCCTTGCAAGGAAGTGTCGCATTTACATTCATTTGAAGCGTGGACGAGGAATACATGACACTTCGCAAATCATATTATACCTTACCATGAAACATAGAAATGAGATGCGATATCGCGTTTTAAGAAGCATCAGAAATCCATTGCTACGATACGTAGACATCTGCAAACGCTATTTCCTTGCATGGAAGTGTCGCATTTACATTCATTTGACGTGTAGACGAGGAATACATGACACTTCGCAAATCATATTATACCTTACCATGAAACATAGAAATGGGATGCGATATCACGTTTTAAGAAGCATTGGAAATCTATTGCTACGATACATAGACTTCTGCAAACGCTGTTTCCTTGCAAGGAAGGGTCGCATTTACATTCATTTGAAGTGTAGACGAGGAATACATAACACTTCGCAAATCATATTATACCTTACCATGAAGCATAGAAATGAGATGCGATATCGCGTTTTAAGAATCATAAGAACTCTATTGCTACGATACGTAGTTATCTGCAAACGCTATTTGCTTGCAAGGAAGTGTCGCATTTACATTCATTTGAAGTCTAGACGAGGAATACACAACACTTCGTAAATCATATTATATCTTACCATGAAACATAGAAATGAGATGCGATATCACGTTTTAAGAAGCATTAGAACTCTATTGCTACGATACCTAGACATCTGCAAACGCTAATTCCTTGCAAGGAAGTGTCGCATTTACATTCATTTGAAGTGTAGACGAGGAATACATGACACTTCGCAAATCATATTATATCTTACCATGGATCATAGAAATGAGATGCGATATCGCGTTCTAAGAAGCAGCAGAAATCAATTGCTACGATACGTAGACATCTGCAGACGCTATTTCCTTGCAAGGAAGTGTCGCATTTACATTCGTTTGAAGTGTAGACGAGGAATACATAAGACTTCGCTAATCATATTATATCTTACCATGAAACATAGGAATGAGATGCGATATCGCATTCTAAGAAGCATTAGAACACTACTGCTACGATAGGTAGACATTTGCAAACGCTATTTCCTAGCAAGGAAGTGTCGCATTTACATTCATTTGAATTGTAGACGAGGAATACATGACACTTCGCAAATCATATTATATCTTACCATGAAACATAGAAATGAGATGCGATATCGCGTTTTAAGAAGCATTAGAACACTATTGCTACGATAGGTAGACATTTGCAAACGCTATTTCCTTGCAAGGAAGTGTCGCATTTACATTCATTTGAAGTGTAGACGAGGAATACATAACACTTCGCAAATCATATTATATCTTACCATGGAACATAGAAATGTGATGCGATATCGCGTTTTAAGAAGCATTAGAACTCTATTGCTACGATACCTAGACATCTGCAGACGCTATTTCCTAGCAAGGAAGTGTCGCATTTACATTCATTTGAAGTGTAGACGAGGAATACATAACACATCGCAAATCATATTACATCTTACCATGAAACATAGAAATGTGGTGCGATATCGCGTTCTAAGAAGCATTAGAACACTACTGCTACGATAGGTAGACATTTGCAAACGCTATTCCCTAGCAAGGAAGTGTCGCATTTACATTCATTTGAATTGTAGACGAGGAATACATGACACTTCGCAAATCATATCATATCTTACCATGAAACATAGAAATGGGATGCGATATCGCGTTTTAAGAAGCATTAGAAATCTATTGCTACGATAGGTAGACATCTGCAAAAGCTATTTCCATACAAGGAAGTTTCGCATTTACATTCATTTGAAGCGTGGACGAGGAATACATGACACTTCGCAAATCATATTATACCTTACCATGAAACATAGAAATGAGATGCGATATCGCGTTTTAAGAAGCATCAGAAATCCATTGCTACGATACGTAGACATCTGCAAACGCTATTTCCTTGCAAGAAAGTGTCGCATTTACATTCATTTGAAGTGTAGACGAGGAATACATAACACTTCGCAAATCATATTATATCTTACCATGGAACATAGAAATGTGATGCGATATCGCGTTTTAAGAAGCACTAGAAGTCTATTGCTACGATACCTAGACATCTGCAGACGCTATTTCCTAGCAAGGAAGTGTCGCATTTACATTCATTTGAAGTGTAGACGAGGAATACATAACACATCGCAAATCATATTACATCTTACCATGAAACATAGAAATGAGATGCGATATCGCGTTTTAAGAAGCATTAGAACTCTATTGCTACGATACCTAGACATCTGCAGACGCTATTTCCTTGCAAGGAAGTGTCGCATTTACATTCATTTGAATCGTAGACGAGGAATGCATAACACATCGCAATGAATATTACATCTTACCATGAAACATACATATGAGATGCAATATCTCGTTTTAAGAAGCATTTGAACTCTATTGCTTCGATACGTAGACATCTGCAAACGCTAATTCCTTGCAAGGAAGTGTCGCATTTACATTCATTTGAAGCGTGGACGAGGAATACATGACACTTCGCAAATCATATTATACCTTACCATGAAACATAGAAATGAGTTGCGATATCGCGTTTTAAGAAGCATCAGAAATCCATTGCTACGATACGTAGACATCTGCAAACGCTATTTCCTTGCATGGAAGTGTCGCATTTACATTCATTTGAAGTGTAGGCGACGGATATATAACACTTCGCAAATCATATTATACCTTACCATGAAGGATAGAAATGAGATGCGATATCGCGTTTTAAGAATCATAAGAACTCTATTGCTACGATACGTAGTTATCTGCAAACGCTATTTGCTTGCAAGGAAGTGTCGCATTTACATTCATTTGAAGTCTAGACGAGGAATACACAACACTTCGTAAATCATATTATATCTTACCATGAAACATAGAAATGAGATGCGATATCACGTTTTAAGAAGCATTAGAACTCTATTGCTACGATACCTAGACATCTGCAAACGCTAATTCCTTGCAAGGAAGTGTCGCATTTACATTCATTTGAAGTGTAGACGAGGAATACATGGCACTTCGCAAATCATATTATATCTTACCATGGATCATAGAAATGAGATGCGATATCGCGTTCTAAGAAGCAGCAGAAATCCATTGCTACGATACGTAGACATCTGCAGACGCTATATCCTTGCAAGGAAGTGTCGCATTTACATTCATTTGAAGTGTAGACGAGGAATACATAAGACTTCGCTAATCATATTATATCTTACCATGAAACATAGGAATGAGATGCGATATCGCGCTTTAAGAATCATAAGAACTCTATTGCTACGATACGTAGTTATCTGCAAACGCTATTTGCTTGCAAGGAAGTGTCGCATTTACATTCATTTGAAGTCTAGACGAGGAATACACAACACTTCGTAAATCATATTATATCTTACCATGAAACATAGAAATGAGATGCGATATCACGTTTTAAGAAGCATTAGAACTCTATTGCTACGATACCTAGACATCTGCAAACGCTAATTCCTTGCAAGGAAGTGTCGCATTTACATTCATTTGAAGTGTAGACGAGGAATACATGGCACTTCGCAAATCATATTATATCTTACCATGGATCATAGAAATGAGATGCGATATCGCGTTCTAAGAAGCAGCAGAAATCCATTGCTACGATACGTAGACATCTGCAGACGCTATATCCTTGCAAGGAAGTGTCGCATTTACATTCATTTGAAGTGTAGACGAGGAATACATAAGACTTCGCTAATCATATTATATCTTACCATGAAACATAGGAATGAGATGCGATATCGCGCTTTAAGAATCATAAGAACTCTATTGCTACGATACGTAGTTATCTGCAAACGCTATTTGCTTGCAAGGAAGTGTCGCATTTACATTCATTTGAAGTGTAGACGAGGAATACACAACACTTCGTAAATCATATTATATCTTACCATGAAACATAGAAATGAGATGCGATATCGCGTTTTAAGAAGCATTAGAACTCTATTGCTACGATACCTAGACATCTGCAAACGCTAATTCCTTGCAAGGAAGTGTCGCATTTACATTCATTTGAAGTGTAGACGAGGAATACATGACACTTCGCAAATCATATTATATCTTACCATGAAACATAGAAATGAGATGCGATATCGCGTTCTAAGAAGCAGCAGAAATCCATTGCTACGATACGTAGACATCTGCAGACGCTATTTCCTTGCAAGGAAGTGTCGCATTTACATTAATTTGAAGTGTAGACGAGGAATACATAAGACTTCGCCAATCATATTATATCTTACCATGAAACATAGGAATGAGATGCGATATCGCGTTCTAAGAAACATTAGAACACTACTGCTACGATAGGTAGACATTTGCAAACGCTATTTCCTAGCAAGGAAGTGTCGCATTTACATTCATTTGAATTGTAGACGAGGAATACATGACACTTCGCAAATCATATTATATCTTACCATGAAACATAGAAATGAGATGCGATATCGCGTTTTAAGAAGCATTAGAAGTCTATTGCTACGATACCTAGACATCTGCAGACGCTATTTCCTAGCAAGGAAGTGTCGCATTTACATTCATTTGAAGTGTAGACGAGGAATACATAACACATCGCAAATCATATTACATCTTACCATGAAACATAGAAATGAGATGCGATATCGCGTTTTAAGAAGCATTAGAACTCTATTGCTACGATACCTAGACATCTGCAGACGCTATTTCCTTGCAAGGAAGTGTCGTATTTACATTCATTTGAATCGTAGACGAGGAATGCATAACACATCGCAATGAATATTACATCTTACCATGAAACATACATATGAGATGCAATATCTCGTTTTAAGAAGCATTTGAACTCTATTGCTTCGATACGTAGACATCTGCAAACGCTAATTCCTTGCAAGGAAGTGTCGCATTTACATTCATTTGAAGCGTGGACGAGGAATACATGACACTTCGCAAATCATATTATACCTTACCATGAAACATAGAAATGAGATGCGATATCGCGTTTTAAGAAGCATCAGAAATCCATTGCTACGATACGTAGACATCTGCAAACGCTATTTCCTTGCATGGAAGTGTCGCATTTACATTCATTTGAAGTGTAGGCGACGGATATATAACACTTCGCAAATCATATTATACCTTACCATGAAACATAGAAATGAGATGCGATATCGCGTTTTAAGAATCATAAGAACTCTATTGCTACGATACGTAGTTATCTGCAAACGCTATTTGCTTGCAAGGAAGTGTCGCATTTACATTCATTTGAAGTCTAGACGAGGAATACACAACACTTCGTAAATCATATTATATCTTACCATGAAACATAGAAATGAGATGCGATATCGCGTTTTAAGAAGCATTGGAACTCTATTGCTACGATACCTAGACATATGCAAACGCTAATTCCTTGCAAGGAAGTGTCGCATTTACATTCATTTGAAGTGTAGACGAGGAATACATGGCACTTCGCAAATCATATTATATCTTACCATGGATCATAGAAATGAGATGCGATATCGCGTTCTAAGAAGCAGCAGAAATCCATTGCTACGATACGTAGACATCTGCAGACGCTATATCCTTGCAAGGAAGTGTCGCATTTACATTCATTTGAAGTGTAGACGAGGAACACATAAGACTTCGCTAATCATATTATATCTTACCATGAAACATAGGAATGAGATGCGATATCGCGCTTTAAGAATCATAAGAACTCTATTGCTACGATACGTAGTTATCTGCAAACGCTATTTGCTTGCAAGGAAGTGTCGCATTTACATTCATTTGAAGTGTAGACGAGGAATACACAACACTTCGTAAATCATATTATATCTTACCATGAAACATAGAAATGAGATGCGATATCGCGTTTTAAGAAGCATTAGAACTCTATTGCTACGATACCTAGACATCTGCAAACGCTAATTCCTTGCAAGGAAGTGTCGCATTTACATTCATTTGAAGTGTAGACGAGGAATACATGACACTTCGCAAATCATATTATATCTTACCATGAAACATAGAAATGAGATGCGATATCGCGTTCTAAGAAGCAGCAGAAATCCATTGCTACGATACGTAGACATCTGCAGACGCTATTTCCTTGCAAGGAAGTGTCGCATTTACATTAATTTGAAGTGTAGACGAGGAATACATAAGACTTCGCCAATCATATTATATCTTACCATGAAACATAGGAATGAGATGCGATATCGCGTTCTAAGAAACATTAGAACACTACTGCTACGATAGGTAGACATTTGCAAACGCTATTTCCTAGCAAGGAAGTGTCGCATTTACATTCATTTGAATTGTAGACGAGGAATACATGACACTTCGCAAATCATATTATATCTTACCATGAAACATAGAAATGAGATGCGATATCGCGTTTTAAGAAGCATTAGAAATCTATTGCTACGATAGGTAGATATCTGCAAAAGCTATTTCCATACAAGGAAGTTTCGCATTTACATTCATTTGAAGCGTGGACGAGGAATACATGACACTTCGCAAATCATATTATACCTTACCATGAAACATAGAAATGAGATGCGATATCGCGTTTTAAGAAGCATCAGAAATCCATTGCTACGATACGTAGACATCTGCAAACGCTATTTCCTTGCAAGAAAGTGTCGCATTTACATTCAGATGATGTGTAGACGAGGAATACGTAACACTTCGCAAATCATATTATATCTTACCATGAAACATAGAAATAAGATGCGATATCGCGTTTTAAGAAGCATTTGAACTCTATTGCTACGATACGTAGACATCTGCAAACGCTATTTCCTTGCAAGGAAGTGTCGCATTTACATTCATTTGAAGTGTAGACGAGGAATACATAACACTTCGCAAATCATATTATATCTTACCATGGAACATAGAAATGTGATGCGATATCGCGTTTTAAGAAGCATTAGAAGTCTATTGCTACGATACCTAGACATCTGCAGACGCTATTTCCTAGCAAGGAAGTGTCGCATTTACATTCATTTGAAGTGTAGACGAGGAATACATAACACATCGCAAATCATATTACATCTTACCATGAAACATAGAAATGAGATGCGATATCGCGTTTTAAGAAGCATTAGAACTCTATTGCTACGATACCTAGACATCTGCAGACGCTATTTCCTTGCAAGGAAGTGTCGTATTTACATTCATTTGAATCGTAGACGAGGAATGCATAACACATCGCAATGA
This sequence comes from Xylocopa sonorina, assembly GCF_050948175.1. Classification (NCBI taxonomy): domain Eukaryota; kingdom Metazoa; phylum Arthropoda; class Insecta; order Hymenoptera; family Apidae; genus Xylocopa; species Xylocopa sonorina. The sequence continues at coordinate 351,201 of NW_027490192.1, read as the reverse complement.
ATATTACATCTTACCATGAAACATACATATGAGATGCAATATCTCGTTTTAAGAAGCATTTGAACTCTATTGCTTCGATACGTAGACATCTGCAAACGCTAATTCCTTGCAAGGAAGTGTCGCATTTACATTCATTTGAAGCGTGGACGAGGAATACATGACACTTCGCAAATCATATTATACCTTACCATGAAACATAGAAATGAGATGCGATATCGCGTTTTAAGAAGCATCAGAAATCCATTGCTACGATACGTAGACATCTGCAAACGCTATTTCCTTGCATGGAAGTGTCGCATTTACATTCATTTGAAGTGTAGGCGACGGATATATAACACTTCGCAAATCATATTATACCTTACCATGAAACATAGAAATGAGATGCGATATCGCGTTTTAAGAATCATAAGAACTCTATTGCTACGATACGTAGTTATCTGCAAACGCTATTTGCTTGCAAGGAAGTGTCGCATTTACATTCATTTGAAGTCTAGACGAGGAATACACAACACTTCGTAAATCATATTATATCTTACCATGAAACATAGAAATGAGATGCGATATCGCGTTTTAAGAAGCATTAGAACTCTATTGCTACGATACCTAGACATATGCAAACGCTAATTCCTTGCAAGGAAGTGTCGCATTTACATTCATTTGAAGTGTAGACGAGGAATACATGGCACTTCGCAAATCATATTATATCTTACCATGGATCATAGAAATGAGATGCGATATCGCGTTCTAAGAAGCAGCAGAAATCCATTGCTACGATACGTAGACATCTGCAGACGCTATATCCTTGCAAGGAAGTGTCGCATTTACATTCATTTGAAGTGTAGACGAGGAACACATAAGACTTCGCTAATCATATTATATCTTACCATGAAACATAGGAATGAGATGCGATATCGCGCTTTAAGAATCATAAGAACTCTATTGCTACGATACGTAGTTATCTGCAAACGCTATTTGCTTGCAAGGAAGTGTCGCATTTACATTCATTTGAAGTGTAGACGAGGAATACACAACACTTCGTAAATCATATTATATCTTACCATGAAACATAGAAATGAGATGCGATATCGCGTTTTAAGAAGCATTAGAACTCTATTGCTACGATACCTAGACATCTGCAAACGCTAATTAATTGCAAGGAAGTGTCGCATTTACATTCATTTGAAGTGTAGACGAGGAATACATGACACTTCGCAAATCATATTATATCTTACCATGAAACATAGAAATGAGATGCGATATCGCGTTCTAAGAAGCAGCAGAAATCCATTGCTACGATACGTAGACATCTGCAGACGCTATTTCCTTGCAAGGAAGTGTCGCATTTACATTAATTTGAAGTGTAGACGAGGAATACATAAGACTTCGCCAATCATATTATATCTTACCATGAAACATAGGAATGAGATGCGATATCGCGTTCTAAGAAACATTAGAACACTACTGCTACGATAGGTAGACATTTGCAAACGCTATTTCCTAGCAAGGAAGTGTCGCATTTACATTCATTTGAATTGTAGACGAGGAATACATGACACTTCGCAAATCATATTATATCTTACCATGAAACATAGAAATGAGATGCGATATCGCGTTTTAAGAAGCATTAGAAATCTATTGCTACGATAGGTAGATATCTGCAAAAGCTATTTCCATACAAGGAAGTTTCGCATTTACATTCATTTGAAGCGTGGACGAGGAATACATGACACTTCGCAAATCATATTATACCTTACCATGAAACATAGAAATGAGATGCGATATCGCGTTTTAAGAAGCATCAGAAATCCATTGCTACGATACGTAGACATCTGCAAACGCTATTTCCTTGCAAGAAAGTGTCGCATTTACATTCAGATGATGTGTAGACGAGGAATACGTAACACTTCGCAAATCATATTATATCTTACCATGAAACATAGAAATAAGATGCGATATCGCGTTTTAAGAAGCATTTGAACTCTATTGCTACGATACGTAGACATCTGCAAACGCTATTTCCTTGCAAGGAAGTGTCGCATTTACATTCATTTGAAGTGTAGACGAGGAATACATAACACTTCGCAAATCATATTATATCTTACCATGGAACATAGAAATGTGATGCGATATCGCGTTTTAAGAAGCATTAGAAGTCTATTGCTACGATACCTAGACATCTGCAGACGCTATTTCCTAGCAAGGAAGTGTCGTATTTACATTCATTTGAATCGTAGACGAGGAATGCATAACACATCGCAATGAATATTACATCTTACCATGAAACATACATATGAGATGCAATATCTCGTTTTAAGAAGCATTTGAACTCTATTGCTTCGATACGTAGACATCTGCAAACGCTAATTCCTTGCAAGGAAGTGTCGCATTTACATTCATTTGAAGCGTGGACGAGGAATACATGACACTTCGCAAATCATATTATACCTTACCATGAAACATAGAAATGAGATGCGATATCGCGTTTTAAGAAGCATCAGAAATCCATTGCTACGATACGTGGACATCTGCAAACGCTATTTCCTTGCATGGAAGTGTCGCATTTACATTCATTTGAAGTGTAGGCGACGGATATATAACACTTCGCAAATCATATTATACCTTACCATGAAACATAGAAATGAGATGCGATATCGCGTTTTAAGAATCATAAGAACTCTATTGCTACGATACGTAGTTATCTGCAAACGCTATTTGCTTGCAAGGAAGTGTCGCATTTACATTCATTTGAAGTCTAGACGAGGAATACACAACACTTCGTAAATCATATTATATCTTACCATGAAACATAGAAATGAGATGCGATATCGCGTTTTAAGAAGCATTAGAACTCTATTGCTACGATACCTAGACATCTGCAAACGCTAATTCCTTGCAAGGAAGTGTCGCATTTACATTCATTTGAAGTGTAGACGAGGAATACATGGCACTTCGCAAATCATATTATATCTTACCATGAAACATAGAAATGAGATGCGATATCGCGTTTTAAGAATCATAAGAACTCTATTGCTACGATACGTAGTTATCTGCAAACGCTATTTGCTTGCAAGGAAGTGTCGCATTTACATTCATTTGAAGTCTAGACGAGGAATACACAACACTTCGTAAATCATATTATATCTTACCATGAAACATAGAAATGAGATGCGATAACGCGTTCTAAGAAGCAGCAGAAATCCATTGCTACGATACGTAGACATCTGCAGACGCTATTTCCTTGCAAGGAAGTGTCGCATTTACATTCATTTGAAGTGTAGACGAGGAATACATAAGACTTCGCTAATCATATTATATCTTACCATGAAACATAGGAATGAGATGCGATATCGCGTTCTAAGAAGCATTAGAACACTACTGCTACGATAGGTAGACATTTGCAAACGCTATTTCCTAGCAAGGAAGTGTCGCATTTTCATTCATTTGATGTGTTGACGAGGAATACATAACACTTCGCAAATCATATTATACCTTACCATGAAACATAGAAATGAGATGCGATATCACGTTTTAAGAAGCATCAGAAATCCATTGCTACGATACGTAGACATCTGCAAACGCTATTTCCTTGCATGGAAGTGTCGCATTTACATTCATTTGAAGTGTAGGCGACGGATATATAACACTTCGCAAATCATATTATACCTTACCATGAAACATAGAAATGAGATGCGATATCGCGTTTTAGGAATCATAAGAACTCTATTGCAACGATGCGTAGACATCTGCAAACGCTATTTCCTTGCAAGGAAGTGTCGCATTTACATTCATTTGAAGTGTAGACGAGGAATACATGACACTTCGCAAATCATATTATATGTTACCATGAAACATAGAAATGAGATGCGATATCGCGTTTTAAGAAGCATTAGAACACTATTGCTACGATAGGTAGACATTTGCAAACGCTATTTCCTTGCAAGGAAGTGTCGCATTTACATTCACTTGAAGTGTAGACGAGGAATACATAACACTTCGCAAATCATATTATATCTTACCATGAAACATAGGAATGAGATGCGATATCGCGTTCTAAGAAGCATTAGAACACTACTGCTACGATAGGTAGACATTTGCAAACGCTATTTCCTAGCAAGGAAGTGTCGCATTTACATTCATTTGAATTGTAGACGAGGAATACATGACACTTCGCAAATCATATTATATCTTACCATGAAACATAGAAATGAGATGCGATATCGCGTTTTAAGAAGCATTAGAAATCTATTGCTACGATAGGTAGACATCTGCAAAAGCTATTTCCATACAAGGAAGTTTCGCATTTACATTCATTTGAAGTGTAGACGAGGAATACGTAACACTTCGCAAATCATATTATATCTTACCATGAAACATAGAAATGTGATGCGATATCGCGTTTTAAGAAGCATTAGAAATCTATTGCTACAATACCTAGACATCTGCAGACGCCATTTCCTAGCAAGGAAGTGTCTCATTTACAGTCATTTGAAGTGCAGACGAGGAATGCATAACACTTCGCAATGAATATTACATCTTACCATGAAACATAGAAATGAGATGCGATATCGCGCTTTAAGAAGCATTAGAAATCTATTGCTGCGATACGTAGACATCTGCAAACGCTATTTCCTTGCAAGGAGGTGTCGCATTTACATTCGTTTGAATCGTAGACGAGGAATGCGTAACACTTCGCAATGAATATTACATCTTACCATGAAACATAGAAATGAGATGCGATATCGCGTTTTAAGAAGCATTAGAACTCTATTGCTACGATACCTAGACATCTGCAGACGCTATTTCCTTGCAAGGAAGTGTCGCACTTACATTCATTTGAAGTGTAGACGAGGAATACATAACACTTCGCAAATCATATTATACCTTACCATGAAACATAGAAATGAGATGCGATATCGCGTTTTAAGAATCATAAGGACTCTATTGCTACGATACGTGGACATCTGCAAACGCTATTTCCTTGCAAGGAAGTGTCGCATTCACATTCATTTGTAGTGTAGACGAGGAATGCATAACACTTCGCAATGAATATTATATCTTATCATGAAACATGGATATGAGATGCAATATCTCGTTTTAAGAAGCATTTGAACTCTATTGCTTCGATACGAAGACATATGCAAACGCTGTTTCCTTGCAAGGAAGTGTCGCATTTACATTCATTTGAAATGTAGACGAGGAATCAATGACACGTCGCAAATCATATTATATCTTACAATGAAACATAGAAATGAGATGCGATATCGCGTTTTAGGAATCATAAGAACTCTATTGCTACGATGCGTAGACATCTGCAAACGCTATTTCCTTGCAAGGAAGTGTCGCATTTACATTCATTTGAAGTGTAGACGAGGAATACATGACACTTCGCAAATCATATTATATCTTACCATGAAACATAGAAATGAGATGCGATATCGCGTTTTAAGAAGCATTAGAACACTATTGCTACGATAGGTAGACATTTGCAAACGCTATTTCCTTGCAAGGAAGTGTCGCATTTACATTCATTTGAAGCGTGGACGAGGAATACATGACACTTCGCAAATCATATTATACCTTACCATGAAACATAGAAATGAGATGCGATATCGCGTTCTAAGAAGCATCAGAAATCCATTGCTACGATACGTAGACATCTGCAAACGCTATTTCCTTGCAAGAAAGTGTCGCATTTACATTCATTTGAAGTGTAGACGAGGAATACATAACTCTTCGCAAATCATATTATACCTTAAAATGAAACATAGAAACGAGATGCGATATCGCGTTTTAAGAATCATAAAAACTCTATTGCTACGATACGTAGACATCTACAGACGCTATTTCCTAGCAAGGAAGTGTCGCATTTACATTCATTTGAAGTGTGGACGAGGAATACATATCACTTCGCAAATCATATTATATCTTACCATGAAACATAGAAATGAAATGCGATATCGCGTTTTAAGAAGCATTAGAACTCTATTGCTACGATAGGAAGACGTTTGCAATCGTTATTTCCTCACAAGGAAGTGTCGGATTTACATTCATTTGAAATGTAGACGAGGAATCAATGACACGTCGCAAATCATATTATATCTTACAATGAAACATAGAAATGAGATGCGATATCGCGTTTTAGGAATCATAAGAACTCTATTGGTACGATGCGTAGACATCTGCAAACGCTATTTCCTTGCAAGGAAGTGTCGCATTTACATTCAGTTGATGTGTAGACGTGGAATGCATAACACTTCGCAATGAATATTATATCTTATCATGAAACATAGAAATGAGATGCGATATCGCGTTTTAAGAAGCATTAGAACTCTATTGCTACGATACCTAGACATCTACAGACGCTATTTCCTAGCAAGGAAGTGTCGCATTTACATTCATTTGAAGTGTGGACGAGGAATACATATCACTTCGCAAATCATATTATATCTTACCATGAAACATAGAAATGAAATGCGATATCGCGTTTTAAGAAGCATTAGAACTCTATTGCTACGATAGGAAGACGTTTGCAATCGTTATTTCCTCACAAGGAAGTGTCGGATTTACATTCATTTGAATCGTAGACGAGGAATGCATAACACTTCGCAATGAATATTATATCTTACCATGAAACATAGATATGAGATGCAATATCTCGTTTTATGAAGCATTTGAACTCTATTGCTTCGATACGTAGAAAACTGCAAACGCTATTTCCATGCAAGGAAGTGTCGCATTTACATTCATTTGAATCGTAGACGAGGAATGCATAACACTTCGCAATGAATATTATATCTTATCATGAAACATAGATATGAGATGCAATATCTCGTTTTAAGAAGCATTTGAACTCTATTGCTTCGATACGTAGACATCTGCAAACGCTACTTCCTAGCAAGGATGTGTCGCATTTACATTCATTTGAAGTGTAGACGAGGAATACATGACACTTCGCAAATCATATAATATCTTACCATGAAACATAGATATGAGATGCAATTTCTCGTTTTAAGAAGCATTTGAACTCTATTGCTTCGATACGTAGACATCTGCAAACGCTACTTCCTAGCAAGGAAGTGTCGCATTTACATTCATTTGAAGTGTAGACGAGGAATACATGACACTTCGCAAATCATATAATATCTTACCATGAAACGTAGAAATGAGATGCGATATCGCGTTTTAAGAATCATAAGAACTCTATTGCTACGATACGTAGACATCTGCAAACGCTATTTCCTTGCAAGGAAGTGTCGCATTTACATTCAGTTGATGTGTAGACGAGGAATACATGACACTTCGCAAATCATATTATATCTTACATGAAACATAGAAATGAGATGCGATATCGCGTTTTAAGAACCATAAGAACTCTATTGCTACGATACGTAGACATCTGCAAACGCTATTTCCTTGCAAGGAAGTGTCGCATTTACATTCATTTGAAGTGTAGACGAGGAATACATAACACTTCGCAAATCACATTATATCTTACCATGAAACATAGAAATGGGATGCGATATCGCGTTTTAAGAAGCATTAGAACTCTATTGCTACGATACGTAGACATCTGCAAACGCTATTTCCTTGCAAGGAAGTGTCGCATTTTCATTCATTTGATGTGTTGACGAGGAATACATAACACTTCGCAAATCAAATTATATCTTACCCAGAAACATACAAATGAGATGCGATATAGCGTTTTAAGAAGCATTAGAAATCTATTGCTGCGATACGTAGAAATCTGCAAACGCTATTTCCTTGCAAGGAAGTGTCGCATTCACATTCATTTGTAGTGTAGACGAGGAATGCATAACACTTCGCAATGAATATTATATCTTATCATGAAACATGGATATGAGATGCAATATCTCGTTTTAAGAAGCATTTGAACTCTATTGCTTCGATACGAAGACATATGCAAACGCTGTTTCCTTGCAAGGAAGTGTCGCATTTACATTCATTTGAAATGTAGACGAGGAATCAATGACACGTCGCAAATCATATTATATCTTACCATGAAACATAGAAATGAGATGCGATATCGCGTTTTAAGAAGCATTAGAACACTATTGCTACGATAGGTAGACATTTGCAAACGCTATTTCCTTGCAAGGAAGTGTCGCATTTACATTCATTTGAAGCGTGGACGAGGAATACATGACACTTCGCAAATCATATTATACCTTACCATGAAACATAGAAATGAGATGCGATATCGCGTTTTAAGAAGCATCAGAAATCCATTGCTACGATACGTAGACATCTGCAAACGCTATTTCCTTGCAAGAAAGTGTCGCATTTACATTCATTTGAAGTGTAGACGAGGAATACATAACACTTCGCAAATCATATTATACCTTAAAATGAAACATAGAAATGAGATGCGATATCGCGTTCTAAGAATCATAAGAACTCTATTGCTACGATACGTAGACATCTGCAAACGCTATTTCCTTGCAAGGAAGTGTCGCATTTACATTCAGTTGATGTGTAGACGAGGAATACATAACACTTCGCAAATCACATTATATCTTACCATGAAACATAGAAATGAGATGCGATATCGCGTTTTAAGAAGCATCAGAACTCTATTGCTACGATACGTAGACATCTGCAAACGCTATTTCCTTGCAAGGAAGTGTCGCATTTACATTCATTTGAAGTGTAGACGAGGAAAACATGACACTTCGCAATGAATATTATATCTTATAAAGAAACATAGATATGAGATGCAATATCTCGTTTTAAGAAGCATTTGAACTCTATTGCTACGATACGTAGACATCTGCAGACGCTATTTCCTAGCAAGGAAGTGTCGCATTTACATTCGTTTGAATCGTAGACGAGGAATGCATAACACTTCGCAATGAATATTATATCTTATCATGAAACATAGATATGAGATGCAATATCTCGTTTTAAGAAGCATTTGAAGTCTATTGCTACGAAACGTAGACATCTGCAGACGCTATTTCCTAGCAAGGAAGTGTCGCATTTACATCCATTTGAAGTGTACACGAGGAATACATAACACTTCGCAAATCATATTATATCTTACCATGAAACATAGAAATGAGATGCGATATCGCGCTTTAAGAAGCATTAGACATCTATTGTTACGATACGTAGACATCAGCAAACGCTATTTCCTTGCAAGGAAGTGTCGCACTTACATTCATTTGATGTGTAGACGTGGAATGCATAACACTTCGCAAAGAATATTATATCTTATCATGAAACATAGATATGAGATGCAATATCTCGTTTTAAGAAGCATTTGAACTCTATTGCTTCGATACGTAGACATCTGCCAAAGCTATTTCCTTGCAAGGAAGTGTGGCATTTACTTTCACTTGAATCGTAGACGAGGAATGCATAACACTTCGCAATGAATATTATATCTTATCATGAAACATAGAAATGAGATGCGATATCGCGTTTTAAGAAGCATTAGAACTCTATTGCTACGATACCTAGACATCTACAGACGCTATTTCCTAGCAAGGAAGTGTCGCATTTACATTCATTTGAAGTGTGGACGAGGAATACATAACACTTCGCAAATCATATTATATCTTACCATGAAACATGGAAATGAAATGCGATATCGCGTTTTAAGAAGCATTAGAACTCTATTGCTACGATAGGAAGACGTTTGCAATCGTTATTTCCTCACAAGGAAGTGTCGGATTTACATTCATTTGAATCGTAGACGAGGAATGCATAACACTTCGCAATGAATATTATATCTTACCATGAAACATAGATATGAGATGCAATATCTCGTTTTATGAAGCATTTGAACTCTATTGCTTCGATACGTAGAAAACTGCAAACGCTATTTCCTTGCAAGGAAGTGTCGCATTTACATTCATTTGAATCGTAGACGAGGAATGCATAACACTTCGCAATGAATATTATATCTTATCATGAAACATAGATATGAGATGCAATATCTCGTTTTAAGAAGCATTTGAACTCTATTGCTTCGATACGTAGACATCTGCAAACGCTACTTCCTAGCAAGGAAGTGTCGCATTTACATTCATTTGAAGTGTAGACGAGGAATACATGACACTTCGCAAATCATATAATATCTTACCATGAAACATAGATATGAGATGCAATATCTCGTTTTAAGAAGCATTTGAACTCTATTGCTTCGATACGTAGACATCTGCAAACGCTACTTCCTAGCAAGGAAGTGTCGCATTTACATTCATTTGAAGTGTAGACGAGGAATACATGACACTTCGCAAATCATATAATATCTTACCATGAAACATAGATATGAGATGCAATATCTCGTTTTAAGAAGCATTTGAACTCTATTGCTTCGATACGTAGACATCTGCAAACGCTACTTCCTAGCAAGGAAGTGTCGCATTTACATTCATTTGAAGTGTAGACGAGGAATACATGACACTTCGCAAATCATATAATATCTTACCATGAAACGTAGAAATGAGATGCGATATCGCGTTTTAAGAATCATAAGAACTCTATAGCTACGATACGTAGACATCTGCATACGCTATTTCCTTGCAAGGAAGTGTCGCATTTACATTCAGTTGATGTGTAGACGAGGAATACATGACACTTCGCAAATCATATTATATCTTACCATGAAACATAGAAATGAGATGCGATATCGCGTTTTAAGAACCATAAGAACTCTATTGCTACGATACGTAGACATCTGCAAACGCTATTTCCTTGCAAGGAAGTTGTCGCATTTACATTCATTTGAAGTGTAGACGAGGAAAACATGACACTTCGCAAATCATATTATATCTTACCATGAAACATAGAAATGAGATGCGATATCGCGTTTTAAGAAGCATTAGAACACTATTGCTACGATAGGTAGACATTTGCATACGCTATTTCCTTGCAAGGAAGTGTCGCACTTACATTCATTTGATGTGTAGACGTGGAATACATAACACTTCGCAAAGAATATTATATCTTATCATGAAACATAGATATGAGATGCAATATCTCGTTTTAAGAATCATATGAACTCTATTGCTACGATACGTAGACATCTGCAATCGCTATTTCCTTGCAAGGAAGTGTCGCATTTACTTTCATTTGAATCGTAGACGAGGAATGCATAACACTTTGCAATGAATATTATATCTTATCATGAAACATAGAAATGAGATGCGATATCGCGTTTTAAGAAGCATTAGAACACTATTGCTACGATATGTAGACATTTGCAAACGCTATTTCCTTGCAAGGAAGTGTCGCACTTACATTCATTTGATGTGTAGACGTGGAATACATAACACTTCGCAAATCATATTATATCTTACCATGAAACATAGAAATGAGATGCGATATCGCGTTTTAAGAATCATAAGAAATCTATTGCTACGAGACGTAGACATCTGCAAACGCTGTTTCCTTGCAAGGAGGTGTCGCATTTACATTCATTTGAAGTGTAGACGAGGAATACATAACACCTCGCAAATCATATTATATCTTACCATAAAACATAGAAATGAGATGCGATATCGCGTATTAAGAAGCAATAGAACTCTATTGCTACGATACGTAGACATCTGCAAACGCTATTTGCTTGCAAGGAAGTGTCGCATTTACATTCATTTGAAGTGTAGACGAGGAATACATAACACTTCGCAAAACATATTATACCTTACCATGAAACATAGAATGGAGATGCGATATCGCGTTTTAAGAATCATAAGAACTCTATTGCTACGATACGTAGACATCTGCAAACGCTATTTCCTTGCAAGGAAGTGTCGCATTTTCATTTATTTGAAGTGTAGACGAGGAATACATAACACTTCGCAAATCATATTATATCTTACCATGAAACATAGAAATGAGATGCGATATCGCGTTTTAAGAAGCAATAGAACTCTATTGCTACCATACGTAGACATCTGCAAACGCTATTTCCTTGCAAGGAGGTGTCGCATTTACATTCATTTGAAGTGTAGACGAGGAATACATGACACTTCGCAAATCATATTATATCTTACCATGAAACATAGAAATGAGATGCGATATCGTGTTTTAAGAATCATAAGAACTCTATTGCTACGATACGTAGACATCTGCAAACGCTATTTCCTTGCAAGGAAGTGTCGCGTTTACATTCATTTGAAGTGTAGACGAGGAATACATAACACTTCGCAAATCATATTATATCTTACCATGAAACAAAGAAATGAGATGCGATATCGCGTTTTAAGAAGCAATAGAACCCTATTGCTACGATACGTAGACATCTGCAAACGCTATTTGCTTGCAAGGAAGTGTCGCATTTACATTCATTTGAAGTGTAGACGAGGAATACATAACACTTCGCAAATCATATTATATCTTACCATGAAATATAGAAATGAGATGCGATATCGCGTTTTAAGAAGGATTAGAACTCTATAGCTACGATAGGTAGACGTTTGCAAACGCTATTTCCTAGCAAGGAAGTGTCGCATTTACATTCATTTGAAGTGTAGACGAGGAATACATAACACTTCGCAAATCATATTATACCTTACCATGAAACATAGAAATGAGATGCGATATCGCGTTTTAAGAATCATAAGAACTCTATTGCTGCGATACGTAGACATCTGCAAACGCTATTTCCTTGCAAGGAAGTGTCGCATTTACGTTCATTTGAGTCGTAGACGAGGAATGCATAACACTTCGCAATGAATATTATAACTTATCATGAAACATAGATATGAGATGCAATATCTCGTTTTATGAAGCATTTGAACTCTATTGCTTCGATACGTAGACATCTGCAAACGCTATTTCCTTACAAGGAAGTGTCGCATTTACATTCATTTGAAGTGTAGACGAGGAATACATAACACTTCGCAAATCATATTATATCTTACCATGAAACATAGAAATGAGATGCGATATCGCGTTTTAAGAAGCAATAGAACTCTATTGCTACGATACGTAGACATCTGCAAACGCTATTTGCTTGCAAGTAAGTGTCGCATTTACATTCATTTGAAGTGTAGACGAGGAATACATAACACTTCGCAAATCATATTATATCTTACCATGGAACATAGAAATGAGATGCGATATCGCGTTTTAAGAAGCATTAGAACTCTATTGCTACGATACCTAGACATCTACAGACGCTATTTCCTAGCAAGGAAGTGTCGCATTTACATTCATTTGAATCGTAGACGAGGAATGCATAACACTTCGCAATGAATATTATATCTTATCTTGAAACATAGATATGAGATGCGATATCGTGTTTTAAGAATCATATGAACTCTATTGCTACGATACGTAGACGTTTGCAAACGCTATTTCCTAGCAAGGAAGTGTCGCATTTACATTCATTTGAAGTGTAGACGAGGAATACATAACACTTCGCAAATCATATTATATCTTACCATGAAACAAAGAAATGAGATGCGATATCGCGTTTTAAGAAGCAATAGAACCCTATTGCTACGATACGTAGACATCTGCAAACGCTATTTGCTTGCAAGGAAGTGTCGCATTTACATTCATTTGAAGTGTAGACGAGGAATACATAACACTTCGCAAATCATATTATATCTTACCATGAAACATAGAAATGAGATGCGATATCGCGTTTTAAGAATCATAAGAACTCTATTGCTGCGATACGTAGACATCTGCAAACGCTATTTCCTTGCAAGGAAGTGTCGCATTTACGTTCATTTGAGTCGTAGACGAGGGATGCATAACACTTCGCATTGAATATTATAACTTATCATGAAACATAGATATGGGATGCAATATCTCGTTTTATGAAGCATTTGAACTCCATTGCTACGATAGGTAGACATCTGCAAACGCTATTTCCTTACAAGGAAGTGTCGCATTTACATTCATTTGAAGTGTGGACGAGGAATACATAACACTTCGCAAATCATATTATATCTTACCATGAAACATAGAAATGAGATGCGATATCGCGTTTTAAGAAGCATTAGAACACTATTGCTACGATAGGTAGACATTTGCAAACGCTATTTCCTTGCAAGGAAGTGTCGCACTTACATTCATTTGATGTGTAGACGTGGAATACATAACACTTCGCAAATCATATTATATCTTACCATGAAACATAGAAATGAGATGCGATATCGCGTTTTAAGAAGCAATAGAACTCTATTGCTACGATACGTAGACATCTGCAAACGCTATTTCCTTGCAAGGAAGTGTGGCATTTACTTTCACTTGAATCGTAGACGAGGAATGCATAACACTTCGCAATGAATATTATATCTTATCTTGAAACATAGATATGAGATGCGATATCGCGTTTTAAGAATCATATGAACTCTATTGCTACGATACGTAGACATCTGCAATCGCTATTTCCTTGCAAGGAAGTGTCGCATTTACTTTCATTTGAATCGTAGACGAGGAATGCATAACACTTCGCAATGAGTATTATATCTTACCATGAAACATAGAAATGAGATGCGATATCGCGTTTTAAGAATCATAAGAACTCTATTGATACGATACGTAAACATCTGCAAACGCTATTTCCTTGCAAGGAAGTGTCGCATTTACATTCATTTGAAGTGTAGACGAGGAATACATGACACTTCGCAAATCATAATATATCTTACCATGAAACATAGAAATGAGATGCGATATCGCGTTTTAAGAAGCAATAGAACTCTATTGCTACGATACGTAGACATCTGCAAACGCTATTTGCTTGCAAGTAAGTGTCGCATTTACGTTCATTTGAGTCGTAGACGAGGAATACATACCACTTCGCAAATCATATTATATCTTACCATGAAACATAGAAATGAGATGCGATATCGCGTTTTAAGAAGGATTAGAACTCTATAGCTACGATAGGTAGACGTTTGCAAACGCTACTTCCTAGCAAGGAAGTGTCGCATTTACATTCATTTGAAGTGTAGACGAGGAATACATAACACTTCGCAAATCATATTATATCTTACCATGAAACATAGAAATGAGATGCGATATCGCGTTTTAAGAAGCAATAGAACTCTATTGCTACGATACGTAGACATCTGCAAACGCTATTTCCTTGCAAGGGAGTGTCGCATTTACATTCATTTGAAGTGTAGACGAGGAATACATGACACTTCGCAAATCATATTATATCTTACCACGATACATAGAAAGGAGATGCGATATCGCGTTCTAAGAATCATAAGAACTCTATTGCTACGATACGTAGACATCTACAGACGCTATTTCCTAGCAAGGAAGTGTCGCATTTACATTCATTTGAATCGTAGACGAGGAATGCATAACACTTCGCAATGAATATTATATCTTATCTTGAAACATAGATATGAGATGCGATATCGTGTTTTAAGAATCATATGAACTCTATTGCTACGATACGTAGACATCTGCAATCGCTATTTCCTTGCAAGGAAGTGTCGCATTTACTTTCATTTGAATCGTAGACGAGGAATGCATAACACTTCGCAATGAATATTATATCTTATCATGAAACATAGAAATGAGATGCGATATCGCGTTTTAAGAATCATATGAACTCTATTGCTACGATACCTAGACATCTACAGACGCTATTTCCTAGCAAGGAAGTGTCGCATTTACATTCATTTGAAGTGTGGACGAGGAATACATAACACTTCGCAAATCATATTATATCTTACCATGAAACATAGAAATGAAATGCGACATCGCGTTTTAAGAAGCATTAGAACTCTATTGCTACGATAGGAAGATGTTTGCAAACGTTATTTCCTCGCAAGGAAGTGTCGGATTTACGTTCATTTGAATCGTAAACGAGGAATGCATAACACTTCGCAATGAATATTATATCTTACCATGAGACATAGATATGAGATGCAATATCTCGTTCTATGAAGCATTTGAATTCTATTGCTTCGATACGTAGAAAACTGCAAACGCTATTTCCTTGCAAGGAAGTGTCGCATTTACATTCATTTGAATCGTAGACGAGGAATGCATAACACTTCGCAATGAATATTATATCTTATCATGAGACATAGATATGAGATGCAATATCTCGTTTTAAGAAGCATTTGAACTCTATTGCTTCAATACGTAGACATTTGCAAACGCTATTTCCTAGCAAGGAAGTGTCGCATTTACATTCATTTGAAGTGTAGACGAGGAATACATAACACTTCGCAAATCATATTATATCTTACCATGAAACAAAGAAATGAGATGCGATATCGCGTTTTAAGAAGCAATAGAACCCTATTGCTACGATACGTAGACATCTGCAAACGCTATTTGCTTGCAAGGAAGTGTCGCATTTACATTCATTTGAAGTGTAGACGAGGAATACATAACACTTCGCAAATCATATTATATCTTACCATGAAATATAGAAATGAGATGCGATATCGCGTTTTAAGAAGGATTAGAACTCTATAGCTACGATAGGTAGACGTTTGCAAACGCTATTTCCTAGCAAGGAAGTGTCGCATTTACATTCATTTGAAGTGTAGACGAGGAATACATAACACTTCGCAAATCATATTATACCTTACCATGAAACATAGAAATGAGATGCGATATCGCGTTTTAAGAATCATAAGAACTCTATTGCTGCGATACGTAGACATCTGCAAACGCTATTTCCTTGCAAGGAAGTGTCGCATTTACGTTCATTTGAGTCGTAGACGAGGGATGCATAACACTTCGCATTGAATATTATAACTTATCATGAAACATAGATATGAGATGCAATATCTCGTTTTATGAAGCATTTGAACTCCATTGCTATGATAGGTAGACATCTGCAAACGCTATTTCCTTACAAGGAAGTGTCGCATTTACATTCATTTGAAGTGTGGACGAGGAATACATAACACTTCGCAAATCATATTATATCTTACCATGAAACATAGAAATGAGATGCGATATCGCGTTTTAAGAAGCATTAGAACACTATTGCTACGATAGGTAGACATTTGCAAACGCTATTTCCTTGCAAGGAAGTGTCGCACTTACATTCATTTGATGTGTAGACGTGGAATACATAACACTTCGCAAATCATATTATATCTTACCATGAAACATAGAAATGAGATGCGATATCGCGTTTTAAGAAGCAATAGAACTCTATTGCTACGATACGTAGACATCTGCAAACGCTATTTCCTTGCAAGGAAGTGTGGCATTTACTTTCACTTGAATCGTAGACGAGGAATGCATAACACTTCGCAATGAATATTATATCTTATCTTGAAACATAGATATGAGATGCGATATCGCGTTTTAAGAATCATATGAACTCTATTGCTACGATACGTAGACATCTGCAATCGCTATTTCCTTGCAAGGAAGTGTCGCATTTACTTTCATTTGAATCGTAGACGAGGAATGCATAACACTTCGCAATGAGTATTATATCTTATCATGAAACATAGAAATGAGATGCGATATCGCGTTTTAAGAAGCATTAGAACTCTATTGCTACGATAGGTAGACATCTGCAAACGCTATTTCCTTACAAGGAAGTGTCGCATTTACATTCATTTGAAGTGTGGACGAGGAATACATAACACTTCGCAAATCATATTATATCTTACCATGAAACATAGAAATGAGATGCGATATCGCGTTTTAAGAATCATAAGAACTCTATTGCTACGAGACGTAGACATCTGCAAACGCTATTTCCTTGCAAGGAAGTGTCGCATTTACATTCATTTGAAGTGTAGACGAGGAATACATAACACCTCGCAAATCATATTATATCTTACCATAAAACATAGGAATGAGATGCGATATCGCGATTTAAGAAGCAATAGAACTCTATTGATACGATACGTAAACATCTGCAAACGCTATTTCCTTGCAAGGAGGTGTCGCCTTTACATTCATTTGAAGTGTAGACGAGGAATACATGACACTTCGCAAATCATAATATATCTTACCATGAAACATAGAAATGAGATGCGATATCGCGTTTTAAGAATCATAAGAACTCTATTGCTACGATACGTAGACATCTGCAAACGCTATTTCCTTGCAAGGAAGTGTCGCATTTACATTCATTTGAAGTGTAGACGAGGAATACATAACACTTCGCAAATCATATTATATCTTACCATGAAACATATAAATTAGATGCGATATCGCGTTTTAAGAAGCAATAGAACTCTATTGCTACGATACGTAGACATCTGCAAACGCTATTTGCTTGCAAGGAAGTGTCGCATTTACATTCATTTGAAGTGTAGACGAAGAATACATAACACTTCGCAAATCATATTATATCTTACCATGAAATATAGAAATGAGATGCGATATCGCGTTTTAAGAAGGATTAGAACTCTATAGCTGCGATAGGTAGACGTTTGCAAACGCTATTTCCTTACAAGGAAGTGTCGCATTTACATTCATTTGAAGTGTAGACGACGAATACATAACACTTCGCAAATCATATTATATCTTACCATGGAACATAGAAATGAGATGCGATATCGCGTTTTAAGAAGCATTAGAACTCTATTGCTACGATAGGTAGACATCTGCAAACGCTATTTCCTTACAAGGAAGTGTCGCATTTACATTTATTTGAAGTGTGGACGAGGAATATATAACACTTCGCAAATCATATTATATCTTACCATGAAACATAGAAATGAGATGCGATATCGCGTTTTAAGAATCATAAGAACTCTATTGCTACGAGACGTAGACATCTGCAAACGCTATTTCCTTGCAAGGAAGTGTCGCATTTACATTCATTTGAAGTGTAGACGAGGAATACATAACACCTCGCAAATCATATTATATCTTACCAGAAAACATAGAAATGAGATGCGATATCGCGTTTTAAGAAGCAATAGAACTCTATTGCTACGATACGTAGACATCTGCAAACGCTATTTGCTTGCAAGGAAGTGTCGCATTTACATTCATTTGAAGTGTAGACGAGGAATACATAACACTTCGCAAAACATATTATACCTTACCATGAAACATAGAAAGGAGATGCGATATCGCGTTTTAAGAATCATAAGAACTCTATTGCTACGATACGTAGACATCTGCAAACGCTATTTCCTTGCAAGGAAGTGTCGCATTTACGTTCATTTGAGTCGTAGACGAGGAATGCATAACACTTCGCATTGAATATTATAACTTATCATGAAACATAGATATGAGATGCAATATCTCGTTTTATGAAGCATTTGAACTCCATTGCTTCGATACTTAGACATCTGCAAACGCTATTTCCTTACAAGGAAGTGTCGCATTTACATTCATTTGAAGTGTAGACGAGGAATACATAACACTTCGCAAATCATATTATATCTTACCATGGAACGTAGAAATGAGATGCGATATCGCGCTTTAAGAAGCATTAGAAATCTATTGCTACGATACGTAGACATCTGCAAACGCTATTTCCTTGCAGGGAAGTGTCGCATTTTCATTTATTTGAAGTGTCGACGAGGAATACATAACACTTCGCAAATCATATTATATGTTACCATGAAACATAGAAATGAGAAGCGATATCGCGTTTTAAGAAGCAATAGAACTCTATTGCTACGATACGTAGACATCTGCAAACGCTATTTCCTTGCAAGGAAGTGTCGCATTTACATTCATTTGAATCGTAGACGAGGAATGCATAACACTTCGCAATGAATATTACATCTTACCATGAAACATAGAAATGAGATGCGATATCGCATTTTAAGAAGCATTAGAACTCTATTGCTACGATACCTAGACATCTGCAGACGCTATTTCCTTGCAAGGAAGTGTCGCATTTACATTCATTTGAATCGTAGACGAGGAATGCATAACACTTCGCAATGAATATTACATTTTACCTTGAAACATAGAAATGAGATGCGATATCGCGCTTTAAGAAGCATTAGAAATCTATTGCAACGATACGTAGACATCTGCAAACGCTATTTCCTAGCGAGGAAGCGTCGCATTTACATTCATTTGAAGTGTAGACGAGGAATACATAACACTTCGCAAATCATATTATATCTTACCATTAAACATAGAAATGAGATGCGATATCGCGTTTTAAGAATCATAAGAACTCTATTGCTACGATACGTAGACATCTGCAAGCGCTATTTCCATGCAAGGAAGTGTCGCTTTTATATTCATTTGAAGTGCAGACGAGGAATACATGACACTTTGCAAATCATATTATATCTTACAATGAAATATAGAAATGAGATGCGATATCGCGTTTTAAGAAGCATTAGAACTCTATTGCTACGATAGGTGGACGTTTGCAAACGCTATTTGCTTGCAAGGAAGTGTCGCATTTACTTTCATTTGAAGTGTAGACGAGGAATACATAACACTTCGCAAATCATATTATATCTTAACTTGAAATATAGAAATGCGATGCGATATCGCGTTTTAAGAAGGATTAGAACTCTATTGCTACGATAGGTAGACGTTTGCGAACGCTATTTCCTTGCAAGGAAGTGTCGCATTTACATTCACTTGAAGTGTAGACGAGGAATACATAACACTTCGCAAATCATGTTATATCTTACGATGAACCATAGAAATGAGATGCGATATCGAATCATATGAACTTTATTGCTACGATACGTAGACATCTGCAATCGCTATTTCCTTCCAAGGAAGTGTCGCATTTACTTTCATTTGAATCGTAGACGAGGAATGCATAACACTTCGCAATGAATATTATATCTTATCATGAAACATACAAATGAGATGCGATATCGCGTTTTAAGAAGTATTAGAACTCTATTGCTACGATACCTAGACATCTACAGACGCTATTTCCTAGCAAGGAAGTGTCGCATTTACATTCATTTGAAGTGTGGACGAGGAATACATAACACTTCGCAAATCATATTATATCTTACCATGAAACATAGAAATGAAATGCGATATCGCGTTTTAAGAAGCATTAGAACTCTATTGCTACGATAGGAAGACGTTTGCAAACGTTATTTCCTCGCAAGGAAGTGTCGGATTTACATTCATTTGAATCGTAAACGAGGAATGCATAACACTTCGCAATGAATATTATATCTTACCATGAGACATAGATATGAGATGCAATATCTCGTTCTATGAAGCATTTGAACTCTATTGCTTCGATACGTAGAAAACTGCAAACGCTATTTCCTTGCAAGGAAGTGTCGCATTTACATTCATTTGAATCGTAGACGAGGAATGCATAACACTTCGCAATGAATATTATATCTTATCATGAATCATAGATATGAGATGCAATATCTTGTTTTAAGAAGCATTTGAACTCTATTGCTTCAATACGTAGACATCTGCAAACGCTATTTCCTAGCAAGGAAGTGTCGCATTTACATTCATTTGAAGTGTAGACGAGGAATACACAACACTTCGCAAATCATATTATATCTTACCATGAAACATCGAAATGATATGCGATATCGCGTTTTAAGAAGCAATAGAACTCTATTGCTACGATACGTAGACATCTGCAAACGCTATTTCCTTCAAGGAAGTGTCGCATTTACATTCATTTGAAGTGTAGACGAGGAATACATAACACTTCGCAAATCATATTATATCTTACCATGAAACATAGAAATGAGATGCGATATTGCGTTTTAAGAAGCATTAGAACACTATTGCTACGATAGGTAGACATTTGCAAACGCTATTTCCTTGCAAGGAAGTGTCGCACTTACATTCATTTGATGTGTAGACGTGGAATGCATAACACTTCGCAAAGAATATTATATCTTATCATGAAACATAGATATGAGATGCAATATCTCGTTTTAAGAAGCATTTGAACTCTATTGCTTCGATACGTAGACATCTGCCAAAGCTATTTCCTTGCAAGGAAGTGTGGCATTTACTTTCACTTGAATCGTAGACGAGGAATGCATAACACTTCTCAATTAATATTGTATCTTATCTTGAAACATAGATATGAGATGCGATATCGCGTTTTAAGAATCATATGAACTCTATTGCTACGATACGTAGACATCTACAATCGCTATTTCCTTGCAAGGAAGTGTCGCATTTACTTTCATTTGAATCGTAGACGAGGAATGCATAACACTTCGCAATGAATATTATATCTTATCATGAAACATAGAAATGAGATGCGATATCGCGTTTTAAGAAGCATTAGAACTCTATTGCTACGATAGGTAGACATCTGCAAACGCTATTTCCTTACAAGGAAGTGTCGCATTTACATTCATTTGAAGTGTAGACGAGGAATACATAACACTTCGCAAAACATAATATACCGTACCATGAAACATAGAAAGGAGATGCGATATCGCGTTTTAAGAATCATAAGAACTCTATTGCTACGATACGTAGACATCTGCAAACGCTATTTCCTTGCAAGGAAGTGTCGCATTTACATTCATTTGAAGTGTAGACGAGGAATACATAACACTTCGCAAATCATATTATATCTTACCATGAAACATAGAAATGAGATGCGATATCGCGTTTTAAGAAGCAATAGAACTCTATTGCTACGGTACGTAGATATCTGCAAACGCTATTTGCTTGCAAGGAAGTGTCGCATTTACATTCATTTGAAGTGTAGACGAGGAATACATAACACTTCGCAAATCATATTATATCTTACCATGGAACATAGAAATGAGATGCGATATCGCGTTTTAAGAATCATAAGAACTCTATTGCTACGATACGTAGACATCTGCAAGCGCTATTTCCATGCAAGGAAGTGTCGCTTTTATATTCATTTGAAGTGCAGACGAGGAATACATGACACTTTGCAAATCATATTATATCTTACAATGAAATATAGAAATGAGATGCGATATCGCGTTTTAAGAAGCATTAGAACTCTATTGCTACGATAGGTGGACGTTTGCAAACGCTATTTGCTTGCAAGGAAGTGTCGCATTTACTTTCATTTGAAGTGTAGACGAGGAATACATAACACTTCGCAAATCATATTATATCTTAACTTGAAATATAGAAATGCGATGCGATATCGCGTTTTAAGAAGGATTAGAACTCTATTGCTACGATAGGTAGACGTTTGCAAACGCTATTTCCTTGCAAGGAAGTGTCGCATTTACATTCACTTGAAGTGTAGACGAGGAATACATAACACTTCGCAAATCATGTTATATCTTACGATGAACCATAGAAATGAGATGCGATATCGAATCATATGAACTCTATTGCTACGATACGTAGACATCTGCAATCGCTATTTCCTTCCAAGGAAGTGTCGCATTTACTTTCATTTGAATCGTAGACGAGGAATGCATAACACTTCGCAATGAATATTATATCTTATCATGAAACATACAAATGAGATGCGATATCGCGTTTTAAGAAGTATTAGAACTCTATTGCTACGATACCTAGACATCTACAGACGCTATTTCCTAGCGAGGAAGTGTCGCATTCACATTCATTTGAAGTGTAGACGAGGAATACATAACACTTCGCAAATCATATTATATCTTACCATGAAACATAGAAATGAGATGCAATATCTCGTTTTAAGAAGCATTTGAACTCTATTGCTTCGATACGTAGAAAACTGCAAACGCTATTTCCTTGCAAGGAAGTGTCGCATTTACATTCATTTGAATCGTAGACGAGGAATGCATAACACTTCGCAATGAATATTATATCTTATCATGAAACATAGATATGAGATGCAATATCTCGTTTTAAGAAGCATTTGAACTCTATTGCTTCAATACGTAGACATCTGCAAACGCTATTTCCTAGCAAGGAAGTGTCGCATTTACATTCATTTGAAGTGTAGACGAGGAATACACAACACTTCGCAAATCATATTATATCTTACCATGAAACATCGAAATGATATGCGATATCGCGTTTTAAGAAGCAATAGAACTCTATTGCTACGATACGTAGACATCTGCAAACGCTATTTCCTTCAAGGAAGTGTCGCATTTACATTCATTTGAAGTGTAGACGAGGAATACATAACACTTCGCAAATCATATTATATCTTACCATGAAACATAGAAATGAGATGCGATATTGCGTTTTAAGAAGCATTAGAACACTATTGCTACGATAGGTAGACATTTGCAAACGCTATTTCCTTGCAAGGAAGTGTCGCACTTACATTCATTTGATGTGTAGACGTGGAATGCATAACACTTCGCAAAGAATATTATATCTTATCATGAAACATAGATATGAGATGCAATATCTCGTTTTAAGAAGCATTTGAACTCTATTGCTTCGATACGTAGACATCTGCCAAAGCTATTTCCTTGCAAGGAAGTGTGGCATTTACTTTCACTTGAATCGTAGACGAGGAATGCATAACACTTCTCAATGAATATTGTATCTTATCTTGAAACATAGATATGAGATGCGATATCGCGTTTTAAGAATCATATGAACTCTATTGCTACGATACGTAGACATCTACAATCGCTATTTCCTTGCAAGGAAGTGTCGCATTTACTTTCATTTGAATCGTAGACGAGGAATGCATAACACTTCGCAATGAATATTATATCTTATCATGAAACATAGAAATGAGATGCGATATCGCGTTTTAAGAAGCATTAGAACTCTATTGCTACGATAGGTAGACATCTGCAAACGCTATTTCCTTACAAGGAAGTGTCGCATTTACATTCATTTGAAGTGTAGACGAGGAATACATAACACTTCGCAAAACATAATATACCGTACCATGAAACATAGAAAGGAGATGCGATATCGCGTTTTAAGAATCATAAGAACTCTATTGCTACGATACGTAGACATCTGCAAACGCTATTTCCTTGCAAGGAAGTGTCGCATTTTCATTTATTTGAAGTGTAGACGAGGAATACATAACACTTCGCAAATCATATTATATCTTACCATGAAACATAGAAATGAGATGCGATATCGCGTTTTAAGAAGCAATAGAACTCTATTGCTACGATACGTAGACATCTGCAAACGCTATTTCCTTGCAAGGAGGTGTCGCATTTACATTCATTTGAAGTGTAGACGAGGAATACATGACACTTCGCAAATCATATTATATCTTACCATGAAACATAGAAATGAGATGCGATATCGCGTTTTAAGAATCATAAGAACTCTATTGCTACGATACGTAGACATCTGCAAACGCTATTTCCTTGCAAGGAAGTGTCGCATTTACATTCATTTGAAGTGTAGACGAGGAATACATAACACTTCGCAAATCATATTATATCTTACCATGAAACATAGAAATGAGATGCGATATCGCGTTTTAAGAAGCAATAGAACTCTATTGCTACGATACGTAGATATCTGCAAACGCTATTTGCTTGCAAGGAAGTGTCGCATTTACATTCATTTGAAGTGTAGACGAGGAATACATAACACTTCGCAAATCATATTATATCTTACCATGAAATATAGAAATGAGATGCGATATCGCGTTTTATGAAGGATTAGAACTCTATAGCTACGATAGGTAGACGTTTGCAAACGCTATTTCTTAGCAAGGATGTGTCGCATTTACATTCATTTGAAGTGTAGACGAGGAATACATAACACTTCGCAAATCATATTATACCTTACCATGAAACATAGAAATGAGATGCGATATCGCGTTTTAAGAAGCATTTGAACTCTATTGCTACGATACGTAGACATCTGCAGACGCTATTTCCTAGCAAGGAAGTGTCGCATTTACATCCATTTGAAGTGTAGACGAGGAATACATAACACTTCGCAAATCATATTATATCTTACCATGATACATAGAAATGAGATTCGATATCGCGTTTTAAGAATCATAGGAACTCTATTGCTACAATACGTAGACATCTGCAAACGCTATTTCCTTGCAAGGTAGTGTCGCATTTACAATCATTTGAAGTGTAGACGAGGAATACATGACACTTCGCAAATCATATTATATCTTACCATGAAACATAGAAATGAGATGCGATATCGCGTTTTAAGAATCATAAGAACTCTATTGCTACGATACGTAGACATCTGCAAACGCTATTTCCTTGCAAGGAAGTGTCGCATTTACATTCATTTGAAGTGTAGACGAGGAATACATAACACTTCGCAAATCATATTATATCTTACCATGAAACATAGAAATGAGATGCGATATCGCGTTTTAAGAAGCAATAGAACTCTATTGCTACGGTACGTAGATATCTGCAAACGCTATTTGCTTGCAAGGAAGTGTCGCATTTACATTCATTTGAAGTGTAGACGAGGAATACATAACACTTCGCAAATCATATTATATCTTACCATGGAACATAGAAATGAGATGCGATATCGCGTTTTAAGAATCATAAGAACTCTATTGCTACGATACGTAGACATCTGCAAGCGCTATTTCCATGCAAGGAAGTGTCGCTTTTATATTCATTTGAAGTGCAGACGAGGAATACATGACACTTTGCAAATCATATTATATCTTACAATGAAATATAGAAATGAGATGCGATATCGCGTTTTAAGAAGCATTAGAACTCTATTGCTACGATAGGTGGACGTTTGCAAACGCTATTTGCTTGCAAGGAAGTGTCGCATTTACTTTCATTTGAAGTGTAGACGAGGAATACATAACACTTCGCAAATCATATTATATCTTAACTTGAAATATAGAAATGCGATGCGATATCGCGTTTTAAGAAGGATTAGAACTCTATTGCTACGATAGGTAGACGTTTGCAAACGCTATTTCCTTGCAAGGAAGTGTCGCATTTACATTCACTTGAAGTGTAGACGAGGAATACATAACACTTCGCAAATCATGTTATATCTTACGATGAACCATAGAAATGAGATGCGATATCGAATCATATGAACTCTATTGCTACGATACGTAGACATCTGCAATCGCTATTTCCTTCCAAGGAAGTGTCGCATTTACTTTCATT
Organism: Xylocopa sonorina; assembly: GCF_050948175.1. Classification (NCBI taxonomy): domain Eukaryota; kingdom Metazoa; phylum Arthropoda; class Insecta; order Hymenoptera; family Apidae; genus Xylocopa; species Xylocopa sonorina. The sequence continues at coordinate 324,298 of NW_027490192.1, read as the reverse complement.
TGAATCGTAGACGAGAAATGCATAACACTTCGCAATGAATATTATATCTTATCATGAAACATACAAATGAGATGCGATATCGCGTTTTAAGAAGTATTAGAACTCTATTGCTACGATACCTAGACATCTACAGACGCTATTTCCTAGCAAGGAAGTGTCGCATTTACATTCATTTGAAGTGTGGACGAGGAATACATAACACTTCGCAAATCATATTATATCATACCATGAAACATAGAAATGAAATGCGATATCGCGTTTTAAGAAGCATTAGAACTCTATTGCTACGATAGGAAGACGTTTGCAAACGTTATTTCCTCGCAAGGAAGTGTCGGATTTACATTCATTTGAATCGTAAACGAGGAATGCATAACACTTCGCAATGAATATTATATCTTATCATGAAACATAGATATGAGATGCAATATCTCGTTTTAAGAAGCATTTGAACTCTATTGCTTCAATACGTAGACATCTGCAAACGCTATTTCCTAGCAAGGAAGTGTCGCATTTACATTCATTTGAAGTGTAGACGAGGAATACACAACACTTCGCAAATCATATTATATCTTACCATGAAACATCGAAATGATATGCGATATCGCGTTTTAAGAAGCAATAGAACTCTATTGCTACGATACGTAGACATCTGCAAACGCTATTTCCTTCAAGGAAGTGTCGCATTTACATTCATTTGAAGTGTAGACGAGGAATACATAACACTTCGCAAATCATATTATATCTTACCATGAAACATAGGAATGAGATGCGATATTGCGTTTTAAGAAGCATTAGAACACTATTGCTACGATAGGTAGACATTTGCAAACGCTATTTCCTTGCAAGGTAGTGTCGCACTTACATTCATTTGATGTGTAGACGTGGAATGCATAACACTTCGCAAAGAATATTATATCTTATCATGAAACATAGATATGAGATGCAATATCTCGTTTTAAGAAGCATTTGAACTCTATTGCTTCGATACGTAGACATCTGCCAAAGCTATTTCCTTGCAAGGAAGTGTGGCATATACTTTCACTTGAATCGTAGACGAGGAATGCATAACACTTCTCAATGAATATTGTATCTTATCTTGAAACATAGATATGAGATGCGATATCGCGTTTTAAGAATCATATGAACTCTATTGCTACGATACGTAGACATCTACAATCGCTATTTCCTTGCAAGGAAGTGTCGCATTTACTTTCATTTGAATCGTAGACGAGGAATGCATAACACTTCGCAATGAATATTATATCTTATCATGAAACATAGAAATGAGATGCGATATCGCGTTTTAAGAAGCATTAGAACTCTATTGCTACGATAGGTAGACATCTGCAAACGCTATTTCCTTACAAGGAAGTGTCGCATTTACATTCATTTGAAGTGTGGACGAGGAATACATAACACTTCGCAAAACATAATATACCGTACCATGAAACATAGAAAGGAGATGCGATATCGCGTTTTAAGAATCATAAGAACTCTATTGCTACGATACGTAGACATCTGCAAACGCTATTTCCTTGCAAGGAAGTGTCGCATTTTCATTTATTTGAAGTGTAGACGAGGAATACATAACACTTCGCAAATCATATTATATCTTACCATGAAACATAGAAATGAGATGCGATATCGCGTTTTAAGAAGCAATAGAACTCTATTGCTACGATACGTAGACATCTGCAAACGCTATTTCCTTGCAAGGAGGTGTCGCATTTACATTCATTTGAAGTGTAGACGAGGAATACATGACACTTCGCAAATCATATTATATCTTACCATGAAACATAGAAATGAGATGCGATATCGCGTTTTAAGAATCATAAGAACTCTATTGCTACGATACGTAGACATCTGCAAACGCTATTTCCTTGCAAGGAAGTGTCGCATTTACATTCATTTGAAGTGTAGACGAGGAATACATAACACTTCGCAAATCATATTATATCTTACCATGAAACATAGAAATGAGATGCGATATCGCGTTTTAAGAAGCAATAGAACTCTATTGCTACGATACGTAGATATCTGCAAACGCTATTTGCTTGCAAGGAAGTGTCGCATTTACATTCATTTGAAGTGTAGACGAGGAATACATAACACTTCGCAAATCATATTATATCTTACCATGAAATATAGAAATGAGATGCGATATCGCGTTTTAAGAAGGATTAGAACTCTATAGCTACGATAGGTAGACGTTTGCAAACGCTATTTCTTAGCAAGGATGTGTCGCATTTACATTCATTTGAAGTGTAGACGAGGAATACATAACACTTCGCAAATCATATTATACCTTACCATGAAACATAGAAATGAGATGCGATATCGCGTTTTAAGAAGCATTTGAACTCTATTGCTACGATACGTAGACATCTGCAGACGCTATTTCCTAGCAAGGAAGTGTCGCATTTACATCCATTTGAAGTGTAGACGAGGAATACATAACACTTCGCAAATCATATTATATCTTACCATGATACATAGAAATGAGATTCGATATCGCGTTTTAAGAATCATAGGAACTCTATTGCTACAATACGTAGACATCTGCAAACGCTATTTCCTTGCAAGGTAGTGTCGCATTTACATTCATTTGAAGTGTAGACGAGGAATACATGACACTTCGCAAATCATATTATATCTTACCATGAAACATAGAAATGAGATGCGATATCGCGTTTTAAGAATCATAAGAACTCTATTGCTACGATGCGTAGACATCTGCAAACGCTATTTCTTAGCAAGGATGTGTCGCATTTACATTCATTTGAAGTGTAGACGAGGAATACATAACACTTCGCAAATCATATTATACCTTACCATGAAACATAGAAATGAGATGCGATATCGCGTTTTAAGAAGCATTTGAACTCTATTGCTACGATACGTAGACATCTGCAGACGCTATTTCCTAGCAAGGAAGTGTCGCATTTACATCCATTTGAAGTGTAGACGAGGAATACATAACACTTCGCAAATCATATTATATCTTACCATGATACATAGAAATGAGATTCGATATCGCGTTTTAAGAATCATAGGAACTCTATTGCTACAATACGTAGACATCTGCAAACGCTATTTCCTTGCAAGGTAGTGTCGCATTTACATTCATTTGAAGTGTAGACGAGGAATACATGACACTTCGCAAGTCATATTATATCTTACCATGAAACATAGAAATGAGATGCGATATCGCGTTTTAAGAATCATAAGAACTCTATTGCTACGATAGGTAGACATCTGCAAACGCTATTTCCTTACAAGGAAGTGTCGCATTTACATTCATTTGAAGTGTGGACGAGGAATACATAACACTTCGCAAATCATATTATATCTTACCATGAAACATAGAAATGAGATGCGATATCGCGTTTCAAGAAGCATTAGAACACTATTGCTACGATAGGCAGAAATTTGCAAACGCTATTTCCTTGCAAAGAAGTGTCGCATTTACATTCATTTGAAGTGTAGACGAGGAATACATAACACTTCGCAAATCATATTATACCTTACCATGAAACATAGAAATGAGATGCGATATCGCGTTTTAAGAATCATAAGAACTCTATTGCTACGATACGTAGACATCTGCAAACGCTATTTCCTTGCAAGGAAGTGTCGCATTTACATTCATTTGAAGTGTAGACGAGGAATACATAACACTTGGCAAATCATATTATATCTTACCATGAAACATAGAAATGAGATGCGATATCGCGTTTTAAGAAGCATTAGAACACTACTGCTACGATACGTAGACATCTGCAAACGCTATTTGCTTGCATGGAAGTGTCGCACTTACATTCATTTGACGTGTAGACGAGGAATTCATGACACTTCGCAAATCATATTATATCTTACCATGCAACATAGAAATGAGATGCGATATCACGTTTTAAGAAGCATTAGAAATATATTGCTACGATACATAGACATCTGCAAACGCTATTTCCTAGCGAGGAAGTATCGCATTCACATTCATTTGAAGTGTGGACGAGGAATACATAACACTTCGCAAATCATATTATATCTTACCATGAAACATAGAAATGAAATGCGATATCGCGTTTTAAGAAGCATTAGAACTCTATTGCTACGATAGGAAGACGTTTGCAAACGTTATTTCCTCGCAAGGAAGTGTCGGATTTACATTCATTTGAATCGTAAACGAGGAATGCATAACACTTCGCAATGAATATTATATCTTACCATGAGACATAGATATGAGATGCAATATCTCGTTCTATGAAGCATTTGAACTCTATTGCATCGATACGTAGAAAACTGCAAACGCTATTTCCTTGCAAGGAAGTGTCGCATTTACATTCATTTGAATCGTAGACGAGGAATACATAACACTTCGCAAATCATATTATATCTTACCATGAAACATAGAAATGAGATGCGATATCGCGTTTTAAGAAGCATTAGAACACTATTGCTACGATAGGTAGACATTTGCAAACGCTATTTCCTTGCAAGGAAGTGTCGCATTTACATTCATTTGAAGTGTGGACGAGGAATACATAACACTTCGCAAATCATATTATATCTTACCATGAAACATAGAAATGAAATGCGATATCGCGTTTTAAGAATCATAAGAACCCTATTGCTACGAGATGTAGACATCTGCAAACGCTATTTCCATGCAAGGAAGTGTCGCATTTACATTCATTTGAAGTGTAGACGAGGAATACATAACACTTCGCAAAACATAATATACCTTACCATGAAACATAGAAAGGAGATGCGATATCGCGTTTTAAGAATCATAAGAACTCTAATGCTACGATACGTAGACATCTGCAAACGCTATTTCCTTGCAAGGAAGTGTCGCATTTTCATTTATTTGAAGTGTAGACGAGGAATACATAACACTTCGCAAATCATATTGTATCTTACCATGAAACATAGAAATGAGATGCGATATCGCGATTTAAGAAGCAATAGAACCCTATTGCTACGATACGTAGATATCTGCAAACGCTATTTGCTTGCAAGGAAGTGTCGCATTTACATTCATTTGAAGTGTAGACGAGGAATACATAACACTTCGCAAATCATATTATATCTTACCATGAAATATAGAAATGAGATGCGATATCGCGTTTTAAGAAGGATTAGAACTCTATAGCTACGATAGGTAGACGTTTGCAAACGCTATTTCTTAGCAAGGAAGTGTCGCATTTACATTCATTTGAAGTGTAGACGAGGAATAAATAACACTTCGCAAATCATATTATACCTTACCATGAAACATAGAAATGAGATGCGATATCGCGTTTTAAGAATCATAAGAACTCTATTGCTACGATACGTAGACATCTGCAAACGCTATTTCCTTGCAAGGAAGTGCCGCATTTACGTTCATTTGAGTCGTAGACGAGGAATGCATAACACTTCGCATTGAATATTATAACTTATCATGAAACATAGATATGAGATGCAATATCTCGTTTTATGAAGCATTCGAACTCCATTGCTTCGATACGTAGACATCTGCAAACGCTATTTCCTTACAAGGAAGTGTCGCATTTACATTCATTTGAAGTGTAGACGAGGAACACATAACACTTCGCAAATCATATTATATCTTACCATGGAACGTAGAAATGAGATGCGATATCGCGCTTTAAGAAGCATTAGAAATCTATTGCTACGATACGTAGACATCTGCAAACGCGATTTCCTTGCAAGGGAGTGTCGCATTTACATTCATTTGAAGTGTAGACGAGGAATACATAACACTTCGCAAATCATATTATATCTTACCATGGAACGTAGAAATGAGATGCGATATCGCGTTTTAAGAAGCATTAGAACTCTATTGCTACGATACCTAGACATCTACAGACGCTATTTCCTAGCAAGGAAGTGTCGCATTTACATTCATTTGAATCGTAGACGAGGAATGCATAACACTTCGCAATGAATATTATATCTTATCATGAAACATAGATATGAGATGCAATATCTCGTTTTAAGAAGCATTTGAACTCTATTGCTACGATACGTAGACATCTGCAGACGCTATTTCCTAGCAATGAAGTGTCGCATTTACATCCATTTGAAGTGTAGACGAGGAATACATAACACTTCGCAAATCATATTATATCTTACCATGGAACGTAGAAATGAGATGCGATATCGCGCTTTAAGAAGCATTAGAAATCTATTGCTACGATACGTAGACATCTGCAAACGCTATTTCCTTGCAAGGAAGTGTCGCATTTACATTCATTTGAAGTGTCGACGAGGAATTCATAACACTTCGCAAATCATTTTATATCTTACCATGATACATAGAAATGAGATTCGATATCGCGTTTTAAGAATCATAGCAACTCTATTGCTACAATACGTAGACATCTGCAAACGCTATTTCCTTGCAAGGTAGTGTCGCATTTACATTAATTTGAAGTGTAGACGAGGAATACATGACACTTCGCAAATCATATTATATCTTACCATGAAACATAGAAATGTGATGCGATATCGCGTTTTAAGAATCATAAGAACTCTATTGCTACGATAGGTAGACATCTGCAAACGCTATTTCCTTACAAGGAAGTGTCGCATTTACATTCATTTGAAGTGTGGACGAGGAATACATAACACTTCGCAAATCATATTATATCTTACCATGAAACATAGAAATGAGATGCGATATCGCGTTTTAAGAAGCATTAGAACACTATTGCTACGATAGGCAGAAATTTGCAAACGCTATTTCCTTGCAAAGAAGTGTCGCATTTACATTCATTTGAAGTGTAGACGAGGAATACATAACACTTCGCAAATCATATTATATCTTACCATGAAATATAGAAATGAGATGCGATATCGCGTTTTAAGAAGCATTACAACTCTATTGCTACGATAGGTAGACGTTTGCAAACGCTATTTCCTTGCAAGGAAGTGTCGGATTTACATTCATTTGAAGTGTAGACGAGGAATACATAACACTTCGCAAATCATATTATATCTTACCATGAAACATAGAAATGAGATGCGATATCGCGTTTTAAGAATCATAAGAACTCTATTTCTACGATATGTAGACATCTGCAAACACTATTTCCTTGCATGGAAGTGTCGCATTTACATTCATTTGACGTGTGGACGAGGAATTCATGACACTTCGCAAATCATATTATATCTTACCATGAAACATAGAAATGAGATGCGATATCACGTTTTAAGAAGCATTAGAAATCTATTGCTACGATACACAGACATCTGCAAACGCTATTTCCTAGCGAGGATGTATCGCATTCACATTCATTTGAAGTGTAGACTAGGAATACATAACACTTCGCAAATCATGTTATATCTTACGATGAACCATAGAAATGAGATGCGATATCGAATCATATGAACTCTATTGCTACGATACGTAGACATCTGCAATCGCTATTTCCTTGCAAGGAAGTGTCGCATTTACATTCATTTGAATCGTAGACGAGGAATGCATAACACTTCGCAATGAATATTACATCTTACCATGAAACATAGAAATGAGATGCGATATCGCATTTTAAGAAGCATTAGAACTCTATTGCTACTGTCACGTCCCGAGGTGCGGTTGCGCTCGCAACGGTGGCACAAAGTCGTAACCGTTCCCGAAAATAACGCGAATTGCGTCCGGACCGGGTTCGTTGGCGTTTCGGACTCGATAAAACGGTAATCAACACTAAACTTACCTTGCGAAGGCTTGATTCCGCTGTCTGATTTCTCTTTCCAGGTACCTGGAGCGCCTTGGATCCGCAACCGGGATGGCGGCGGCGTACGGCTGGAACGGAGGTACGGGTCGTGCGGCGAAGGAAACCTCCTTCACAGGAACCAGGACTCGAACGCAGGAAATTGAATATCCTGGTGCATCACCCACGTATTCCCGAGCGAGACGACGAATAAACTCTCTCCTCCCCGCGCGTCGTGTACGCTTTGTCGGAGGTGCAAGGCTCGTCGAGAATACTTGAACTTCGGTTGAGTACGGCACGGCTAAGCGTTGGTTCGCTCTAGCTTACCGGGATCGACCTGGGCGCAAGATATTCTGTACACGGTAGAAGTGAGGATGGAGCAACTAAGCGCTGGTTCGCTCTAGTCGTCGAGCCTCAAGACTATCGCAGATGAGATATAGAAATAGAATAATCGCGAGCGTACCCGTGGATTAGAATTAAGGAATTGTATTCGAACTCGAATAAAGATACTTTGAATCTGGTAAAAATAAACTATATTCTATGATTTCACTATACTAGATACACTTGACTAAATTCTAAGTTACTGACTAACGATTACAATGAGAATTAGAAATAGTATAAGTATCGAATGGACTCCGCTATGGGAGTATGGATAGAGACGAATGCATTAGAGCTAATTGCTCGTTGCGAATGAGCCTATTGCTCGGATCGGAAGTGCATCGTTCGGATGCTGGATTAGAACTCCCCGGTTCGGAGATGAGATACGAACTCTCCAGTTCGGAGATGAGATACCAACTCTCCCGTTCGGAGGTGAGATTGGAACTGGCTCTCGGATCTCGCGTCCGCGACCTCCTCGGGTCGCGCGGCGCGCGAGTCGCTGGGACCCTGGGGAGGAGAGAGTTCATTCGTCGCCTCGCTCGGGAATACGTGGGTGATGCACCAGAATATTCAATTTCCTACGTTCGAGTCCTGGTTCCTGTGAAGGAGGTTTCCTTCGCCGCACGACCCGTACGAGTCGCCAATCGTCAGGGCCAAACGCCGATACCTGCCAGCCGGAGTCAACCCGCCTGGACGCTTATTCCCGTAGACGTACCTCCGTTCCAGCCGTACGCCGCCGCCATCCCGGTTGCGGATCCAAAGCGCTCCAGGTACCTGGAAAGAGAAATCAGACAGCGGAATCAAGCCTTCGCAAGGTAAGTTTAGTGTTAATTACCGTTTTATCGAGTCCGAAACGCCAACGAACCCGGTCCGGACGCAATTCGCGTTATTTTCGGGAACGGTTACGACTTTGTGCCACCGTTGCGAGCGCAACCGCACCTCGGGACGTGACACGAAAGTTATTTTTGGTGACAGCGGTGGGATAGCCACGCGTTTCCTCCGGAAATTCTGCCGAAAGGAACCGCGAAACTAGATATGGCAACCCGGACTCCGACAAAAACGCGCCAGCAGACACAGCGAGCCGCCGCGATGGCCGATTCCGAACGCGAAAAACGCATTAGCAGAACGCTCGACTTCCAAGACGCTATCCCCGAGCCTCTTCCTAGTACCGCGCAACAAAATGCTTCCGCGAAAAATACGAAAGCGATCGATCCGAGTAATGCCGCGTTGCTCCAGCAAATAGAAATTTTACGCCGTGAATTAGAATCTATTCGCAGAACGCCTGATTTAACGCGCGACGATACTGTTTCTCTAGATATTCCTCGGGGAAATCCGCTTTCCGGACATAATTCGAGCTCCGATTTCAATACAAATAGTTCGCAACACGACGAGCTATCGCTTAAGCAGGCCCTCGAAGCCGTGCCGACATTCGATGGTCAGAACATTCCCATTCTTCAGTTTACCCGAGCGTGTAAACGCGCTTATGAGCTTATCCCTAATGGGTGCGAGCGAACTTTCACACGCCTGCTTAAGGGAAAACTCAAGGGTCGTGCCTACGCCGCGCTAGAAGACGAGCCATGTTACACAATACTCGAATTAACGGACGTTCTTCGCAGCACATTTTGCTCCGTAAAATCAGCTCATCATTATCGGGGTGAACTTGCAAATATATTCATGCGCGCGAACGAGCACATTCTAGATTACATCGGTCGAGTAAAAGATCTTAGAACCGCCATAATTGATTGCGAAAGGCTTGCTCGACGAGACACACCGGAATCGCTCGATGACGTAGACGCGCTCACATTACAATGTTTTAAAGACGGTCTCATTCCGGAAATTCGAATGCAAATGACGATAAATTCATTCGGCACATTGCGAGAAACGTTCGCTCGAGCGCGAGAGCTTTACCAAATGCACGAACGTGATTGCAACCGACTAGGTAGATCGCGTGCCGCGCGACCAGAATCGCGCGAAAAACCAGCCGAAATTATTTGCCGAAAATGCAATAATATCGGACATTACGCGACCGAGTGTCGGCTCAGACCGCCATCGCCGTACCGACCGCAGGAATACTTGCGATCCAGGGACGTACCGCCTCCTACTCGAGGCCCCGCGTACGAACAACCGAGACAAATCGTAGCCAGGGACGCGCCCAAATTTTGTCGCTATTGCAAGACCCCGGGGCACGAAATAGGCGAGTGCCGCAAAAGACAGTACAACAACGCGGTAAATAAAAATTCGGGAAACGACAATGGCCTCCGCACCCGCCGCGAGACAGGTGGCGAGGCCGCGCACCAAGTCCGTCCTCTCGCCGCGAACAACTCCAACGCGGAAATCGACGAAACGCCGCGATAAACATAACCGGAAAAACTAGCACGCCAAACGTAATTTTAAAATCCGATCTTCTAATTTCACCAACTCGCTTCATGGTGGACACTGGGGCGGAAATAAATATTATAAAACGTTCGGCTCTAAAAGCATCCGCGCGAATCGATAAGTCCGAGATCGTCATAATAACAGGAGTAACCGATGGCAAAACCGCAACCTTAGGGACGGTGAATCTTGTCATTTTCGGTCGCGTCGTTCCTTTCAATGTGGTCGAGGATGATTTTCCCCTTAAACCAAGCGGGATCCTCGGCTCCGGGTTCTGTATGGACGCAGAAATCTCTTTTCCAAATAAAATAATCAAATGGAATGGTAAGAGAATTCCTTTCGAAGACGATATCGAAGCACTCGAGGAACCGTCACCGGACTCGAAAATAAAGCCTCTCCTATCGCCGAAACGTAAACAAGCGCCGCGCACGGAATCTATTCCCCCTCCGCCGCCGCGCCCGCCGCGTAAATCATCGCCTCCGCTGAAACGCGATGCAGCAACGAAATCGAAGCTTCGAACGCAAGACAAAGCAGCTTCTCCGAAGTCAGGAGACCGTATCTCCATTCCGCCGAGATCAAATATCGGTATCAAGGTCCGCGTAGTTAATTCGAACCTCGCGGAAGGTATAATTCCTCGTATCGATCTTGCGCCGGGTATATTTTTCGGAAACGCTCTCGTCAGAGTAATTCGGGGCAAAGCGGTAACTCGAATAATTAATTCATCCGACCGCGCCGTCGAAATCGCGTTACCAGAAATCGTACTTGAGCCCGCGCAAATCATGACTCCCCTCCATAAGGAGGATAGTCCATCGCTCTATCCGGTTTTTTCTAAATCCAACGTATCCGCCGTACCGATCGGCTCATCCCAAAAGGGAAAAACTTCTATTTCTTTCTCGAGTCAGACACCATATTCGACACTCGAAACTCCTCCTTCGCGTTGCAAAATCGCGAATGTTCAACAGATCTCCTATGCTCAGGCGGTTAAAAATAATATACAACAGGCGCCGTTGAAACAAACATCGAAATCCGCCAATCCTTCGAAATCTCGACTAGACCGAATTCTTAGTCTCCTCCGTCTCGACCACCTCAACGCAGAGGAAAGAGAGCACGTCGTCCGTCTCGTTCAAAGCACGCAGGAGCTTTTTCACATTGAGGGGGATAAATTAGGGCATACGTCAGCAACCACGCACAAGATTCCAACCGTCGACGACCGCCCCGTCAATGTGAAACAATACCGGTTCCCACCAGCTCATAAGGAGGAGATTCGACGACAAGTCGACAAATTTTTACAAAATGGTGTCATCTCTCCGTCAAAATCACCATATAATTCGCCATTGTGGGTTGTCCCAAAGAAACCGGACTCCTCGGGCAACAAGCAATGGCGCGTCGTCATCGACTACCGCGCACTCAATGAGAAATCTGTCGCCGATGCCTATCCCCTCCCTTGCATTACCGAGATACTTGATCAGCTCGGGAGCGCGAAGTATTTTAGTACATTCGATCTCGCGAGCGGATTTCACCAGATCCCAATGGAGCCCGCCGATGCTCCCAAAACCGCTTTTTCGACGCCTCACGGGCATTATGAATTTAAAAGAATGCCATTCGGATTAAAAAATGCGCCAGCGACGTTCCAACGACTTATGGACAATGTCCTGTCCGGTCTCCAGGGGAACGAAATTTTCGTCTATTTGGACGACATTGTTATCTACGCTAGCTCTCTTCAAGAACATCGACTTAAATTCGAGAAATTAACTCAACGGCTCAAAGAAGCTAATTTAGTATTGCAGCCGAATAAGTGCGAATTCTTGAGGAGAGAAGTAAGCTATTTGGGTCATATTATCAGTGAGCACGGTGTAAAACCTGACCCTGCGAAAATTAGCGCTGTCAAAAATTTTCCGCGCCCGCGCAACGCGAAACAGATCAAACAATTCCTCGGGCTCGCGGGGTACTACAGGCGGTTCATCGCAAATTTTTCTAATATTGCTAAACCACTTACAAATTTGTTAAAAAAAGACGCGCCCTTTGTATGGCGTAACGAGCAAGAGAATTCATTCGTCAAACTCCGAGATTGCCTATGCGAAGCGCCTATCTTGCAGTACCCCAACTTTAAACAACCATTCGCGATAACGACCGACGCGTCCGCCGAAGCTATTGGTGCTATCTTGAGTCAAGGACCAATAGGCCGCGACTTGCCAATCGCGTACACGTCGCGACTGTTAAACGCTGCGGAGAAAAACTACTCCACGATCGAGAAGGAGTGTCTGGCGATTGTCTACGCCGTCCATTACTTTCGTCCATACATATACGGTAATCAATTCAAACTCGTTACCGACCATCGACCGTTAGTGTGGATGAATTCGGTCAAGGACCCGTCAAGTAGACTCGTACGGTGGAGGCTTAAGTTAGCGGAATTTGACTACGAGATGGTCTATAAAAGTGGAAAAACGAACCTTAATGCGGACGCATTGTCGCGGAATCCCGCTCAAATTTTTCCGCTCTCGTATTCAGAAAACTCGGAGGACGACATCTTCGATGTGCCTCCGGAAACCCGTAAAAAGTATACCACACTACCGCCTCCTCCTACTCCGGTAACATCAGAACCTGAATTACCGACTCCAGGCACGTCCTTCCGTACCAACACAGCACCACCTCCGCAAGTCGCCAGCGACAGCACCGACTTTTATACTCCTGCTCCAAATGAATTTATCCGACGCGAACCTCTATTTAATTTCAGCCGTGACGCATTATCAACGCGACGAGACAATGTAGTTGTCTTCGTCACGCAATCTGGGCACCCCTATGACACGGGCGCCAAAGATCTAGCGAACGCTGAAAAATTCCTTCCAAACAAAAATCACGTTCTTACCAAAGCCAAAGTCATACAAATCGGAAACGAATTCCAAATCCAGCTTCCAATCGTCGAACATTCCACCAGATCAATCAATTTCCAGACCGTAATAGAAACATTTAGATCCTTGTGCGACGTTGTAAACGAATTACAATTACAAACATTTAGTATCGCACAAACCTATCTAGACTCCGTATCCTGGTCCCGAATCCAGAAAATCCTTCAGGACCTGTTCTACGAAACAACTGTCCAGATTACGGTCTGCCAGGGCCTCATTAAAACCCCTTCGGTCGAAGAGCGACTGAAAATAATAAGAGAAAACCACGACTCCCCTGTGGGAGGTCACAAAGGGGTTAATAAAACTTATTCTCGCATCAGACAACAATACTTTTGGCCAAACATGAAAACACAAATACAAGAATATATTGGCAAATGTAAAAGTTGTCAGACAGAGAAACTGGTCCGGGTAAAGACCAGACAGCCTCTCACTTTAACCGACACCCCTGGCAGGGCATTCGATAAGATTTCAATGGACGTAATGGGTCCTCTTCCCGAAACTTCCGACGGTTATACAAGTATCCTCACGATCCAAGATCTCCTCACTAAATACTCAGTCGCAGTTCCTCTCAAAACCACCACCGCAGTAGACATTGCCGAAGCTTTAATAAAAGAATTCATTTGTAAGTACGGATGCCCGAAAGGCATACTCACGGACCAAGGTTCGAACTTTATAAATAGCTTGATTAAAGCCATAGCAATCAAATTCCGTATTAAGCAATACAAGTCCACTGCGTTCCATCCACAGACAAACGGGTCCGTTGAACGATCTCACCACGTCCTGGCCGAATATCTGAAGCATTACATAGAGTCGAGTAACGATTGGGTGAATTGGTTACCGTATGCAATGTTTTCATACAACACCAGTGTGCACGAGGGTACATTATACACCCCACACGAACTAGTGTTCGGCAGGATAGCTAGGACGCCGTCAGCCACTCCTTTTCAGGACAGCTCTGATAACGAAACTTATAGCGACTATCTTATCCAACTTCAGGAGAAAATCTCGAAATCTCAGGATTTGGCTAAAGCCAATCTAGACAATGCGAAACGCCGTTCTAAATATTATTATGACCGAAATCTCAATGTCCAAAACTTCGAGGTAGGCCAATGGGTCTATCTTTTAAAAGAGCCGAACAAACATAAGTTCCAGGCACAATACTCTGGACCGTACCGTATCCTCGAAATTTTGGGCAATTGTAATGTTAAGCTGAATGTAAAAGGGCGCCATAAAATTGTTCATACGAACAAAATCAAAATTTGTAAACGAATGCATAGTATGCAGAGTGTGGATGCTAGTGAAAGAAAAGTGCGAAAAACTGAAAATGAAGCCAGTGAGAGCAGTGACATTCAAACGAACGCTGAAAGTGAAAGCGACGAAAGTGCCTGCAATCCGAAGGAAGCCCGCAGCCACGGTCCAAACTCCAAACGTTATCGCCAGGATCAACCAGGCGAAAAACCACAGATTCCGCAGCATCCAGCCGACAGGACCAAGAGAAGGATCCAGCATCCCGAAATCTACCCAACAGACAAGAGATCTCGGCATGGCCGAGATTCTTTTTCCAAGGGGGGTGGTGTAACGTCAGGCGTACCGCCTGCCACCCTCCGGCGTCCAACTCATCATCCCCAGCATCCGTATCCGGAGCCCCTGCACACGGGCCACCCGCCGACTCGCCGTCCTTACAGAAGGAGACAAAGGTACGAGAGGGAAGAAGGATGCAGCATGCCGCGCCCACGCGCGATCTCCACACACGAGGGGGAGGACTTCACCCCGTATTACGAGGGCGAGGAGCTCTCCGACACATACTGGGTCGAATCCCCAGCGATCACGAAGCCCTATACGTACTTCTCGTACATGTGGGATTAGAATAAGCACACTACTCATATATGTACATACACACCAACACACACCTAGATTTAAGTGAATATATGTATATATTTCATTCATGCACGGCTATGTTCCGTGCACTCGCGCGCACACTCGACGCTCGCGGCTCACGCTTAACGCGGGCCGCGCCCCACTCCGAACGGCCGCCCCACCACGGGGGCCGAGCGGCCGCCCTACTCCGACCGTCCGCCCCACCGCGAGGGCCCAGCGACTCGCGCGCCGCGCGACCCGAGGAGGTCGCGGACGCGAGATCAGAGAGTCAGTTCGTATCTCATCTCCGAACCGAGGAGTTCTAATCCAGCATCCGAACGATGCACTTCCGATCCGAGCAATAGGCTCATTCGCAACGAGCAATTAGCTCTAATGCATTCGTCTCTATCCATACTCCCATAGCGGAGTCCATTCGATACTTTATACTATTTCTAATTCTCATTGTAATCGCTAGTCAGTAACTTAGAACTTAGTCAAGTGTATTTAGTATAGTGAAATCATAGAATATAGTTTATTTTTACCAGATTCAAAGTATCTTTATTCGAGTTCAAATACAATTCCTTAATTCTACTCCACGGGTACGCTCGCGATTATTCTATTTCTATATCTCATCTGCGATAGTCTTGAGGCTCGACGACTAGAGCGAACCAGCGCTTAGTTGCTCCATCCTCACTTCTACCGTATACAGAATATCTTGCGCCCAGGTTGATCCCGGTAAGCTAGAGCGAACCAACGCTTAGCCGCGCCGTACTCGACCGAAGTTCAAGTATTCTCGACGAGCCTTGCACCTCCGACAAAGCGTACACGACGCGCGGGGAGGAGAGAGTTTATTCGTCGTCTCGCTCGGGAATACGTGGGTGATGCACCAGAATATTCAATTTCCTACGTTCGAGTCCTGGTTCCTGTGAAGGAGGTTTCCTTCGCCGCACGACCCGTACGAGTCGCCAATCGTCAGGGCCAAACGCCGATACCTGCCAGCCGGAGTCAACCCGCCTGGACGCTTATTCCCGTAGACGTACCTCCATTCCAGCCGTACGCCGCCGCCATCCCGGCTGCGGATCCAAGGCGCTCCAGGTACCTGGAAAGAGAAATCAGACAGCGGAATCAAGCCTTCGCAAGGTAAGTTTAGTGTTGATTACCGTTTTATCGAGTCCGAAACGCCAGCGAACCCGGTCCGGACGCAATTCGCGTTATTTTCGGGAACGGTTACGACTTTGTGCCACCGTTGCGAGCGCAACCGCACCTCGGGACGTGACACTAGACATCTGCAGACGCTATTTCCTTGCAAGGAAGTGTCGCATTTCATTCATTTGAATCGCAGACGAGGAATACATAACACTTCGCAATGAATATCACATCTTACCATGAAACATAGAAATGAGATGCGATATCGCGCTTTAAGAAGCATTAGAAATCTACTGCTACGATACGTAGACATCTGCAAGCACTATTTCCTAGCGAGGAAGTGTCGCATTCACGTTCATTTGAAGTGTAGACGAGGAATGCATATCACTTCGCAATTAATATTATATATTATCATGAAACACAGACATGAGATGCAATATGTCCTTTTAAGAAGCATTTGAACTCTATTGCTTCGATACGTAGACATATGCAAACGCTATTTCCTTGCAAGGAAGTGTCGCATTTACATTCATTTAAAGTGTAGACGAGGAATACATGACACTTCGCAAATCATATTATAACTTACCATGAAACATAGAAATGAGATGCGATATCGCGTTTTAAGAAGCATTAGAACTCTATTGCTACGATACCTAGACATCTGCAGGCGCTATTTCCTAGCAAGGAATTGTCTCATTTACATTCATTTGAAGTGTAGAGGAGGAATACATGACACTTCGCAAATCATATTATATCTTACCATGAAATATAGAAATGAGATGCGATATCGCGTTTTAAGAAGCATTAGAACTCTATTGCTACGATAGGTAGACGTTTGCAAACGCTATTTCCTTGCAAGGAAGTGTCGCATTTACATTCATTTGAAGCGTATACGAGGAATACATGACACTTCGCAAATCATATTATATCTTACCATGAAACATAGAAATGAAATGCGATATCGCGTTTTAAGAAGTATTAGAACTCTATTGCTATGATACCTAGATATCTGCAGACGCTATTTCCTAGTAAGGAAGTGTCGCATTTACATTCATTTGAAGTGTAGACGAGGAATATATAACACTTCGCAAAGAATATTATATCTCATCATGAAACATAGATATGAGATGCAATATCTCGTTTTAAGAAGCATTTGAAATCTATTGCTTCGATACGTAGACATCTGCAAACGCTATTTCCTTGCAAGGATGTGTCGCATTTACTTTCATTTGAATCGTAGACGTGGAATGCATAACACTTCGCAATGAATATTATATCTTATCTTGAAACATAGAAATGAGATGCGATATCGCGTTTTAAGAAGCATTGGAAATCTATTGCTACGATACCTAGACATCTGCAGACGCTATTTCCTAGCAAGGAAGTGTCGCATTTACATTCATTTGATGTGTAGACGAGGAATACATAACACTTCGCAAATCATATTATATCTTACCATGAAACATAGAAATGAGATGCGATATCGCGTTTTAAGAAGCAGCAGAAACCCATTGCTACGATACGTAGACATCTGCAAACGCTATTTCCTTGCAAGGAAGTGTCGCATTTACGTTCATTTGAAGTGTAGACGAGGAATACATAACACTTCGCAAATCATATTATATCTTACCATGAAACATAGAAATGAGATGCGATATCGCGTTTTAAGAAGCATTGGAAACCTATTGCTACGATACGTAGACATCTGCAAACGCTATTTCCTTGCAAGAAAGTGTCGCATTTACATTCATTTGATGTGTAGACGAGGAATACATAACACTTCGCAAATCATATTATATCTTACCATGAAACATAGAAATGAGATGCGATATCGCGTTTTAAGAAGCATTGGAAACCTATTGCTACGATACGTAGACATCTGCAAACGCTATTTCCTTGCAAGAAAGTGTCGCATTTACATTCATTTGATGTGTAGACGAGGAATACATAACACTTCGCAAATCATATTATATCTTACCATGAAACATAGAAATGAGATGCGATATCGCGTTTTAAGAATCATCAGAACTCTATTGCTACGATACGTAGACATCTGCAAACGCTATTTCCTTGCAAGGAAGGGTCGCATTTACATTCATTTGAATCGTAGACGAGGAATGCATAACACATCGCAAAGAATATTATATCTCATCATGAAACATAGATATGAGATGCAATATCTCGTTTTAAGAAGCATTTGAAATCTATTGCTTCGATACGTAGACATCTGCAAACGCTATTTCCTTGCAAGGAAGTGTCGCATTTACATTCATTTGAAGTGTAGACGAGGAATACATAACACTTCGCAAATCATATTATATCTTACCATGAAACATAGAAATGTGATGCGATATCGCGTTTTAAGAAGCATTAGAACTCTATTGCTACGATACCTAGACATCTGCAGACGCTATTTCCTAGCAAGGAAGTGTCGCAATTACATTCATTTGAAGTGTAGACGAGGAATACATAACACTTCGCAAATCATATTATATCTTACCATGAAACATAGAAATGAGATGCGATATCGCGTTTTAAGAAGCAGCAGAAACCCATTGCTACGATACGTAGACATCTGCTAACGCTATTTCCTTGCAAGGAAGTGTCGCATTTACATTCATTTGAATCGTAGACGAGGAATGCATAACACTTCGCAAAGAATATTATATCTCATCATGAAACATAGATATGAGATGCAATATCTCGTTTTAAGAAGCATTTGAAATCTATTGCTTCGATACGTAGACATCTGCAAACGCTATTTCCTTGCAAGGAAGTGTCGCATTTACATTCATTTGAAGTGTAGGCGAGGAATACATAACACTTCGCAAATCATATTATATCTTACCATGAAACATAGAAATGAGATGCGATATCGCGTTTTAAGAATCATAAGACCTCTTTTGCGACGATACGTAGACATCTGCAAACGCTATTTCCTTGCAGGGAAGTGTCGCATTTACATTCATTTGAAGTATAGACGAGGAATACATGACACTTCGCAAATCATATTATATTTTACCATGAAACATAGAAATGAGATGCGATATCGCGTTTTAAGAATCATAAGAACTCTATTGCTACGATACGTAGACATCTGCAAACGCTATTTCCTTGCAAGGAAGTGTCACATTTACATTCATTTGAATAGTAGACGAGGAATGCATAACACTTCGCAATGAATATTATATCTTATCATGAAACATAGATATGAGATGCAATATCTCGTTTTAAGAAGCATTTGAACTCTATTGCCACGATACGTAGACATCTGCAATCGCTATTTCCTTGCAAGGAAGTGTCGCATTTACATTCATTTGAAGTGTAGACGAGGAATACATAACACTTCGCAAATCATATTATATCTTACCATGAAATATAGAAATGAGATCCGATGTCGCGTTTTAAGAATCATAAGAACTCTTTTGCGACGATACGTAGACATCTGCAAACGCTATTTCCTTGCAGGGAAGTGTCGCATTTACATTCATTTGAAGTGTAGACGAGGGATACATGACACTTCGCAAATCATATTATATCTTACCATGAAACATAGAAATGAGATGCGATATCGCGTTTTAAGAATCATAAGAACCCTATAGCTACGATACCTAGACATCTGCAGACGATATTTCCTAGCAAGGAAGTATGGCATTTTCATACATTTGAAGTGTAGGCGAGGAATACACGACACTTCGCAAATCATATTATATCTTACCATGAAACATAGAAATGAGATGCGATATCGCGTTTTAAGAAGCATTGGAAATCTATTGCTACGATACCTAGACATCTGCAGACGCTATTTCCTAGCAAGGAAGTGTCGCATTTACATTCATTTGATGTGTAGACGAGGAATACATAACACTTCGCAGATCATATTATATCTTACCATGAAACATAGAAATGAGATGCGACATCGCGTTTTAAGAAGCATTAGAACACTATTGCTACGATAGGTAGACATCTGCAAACGCTATTTCCTAGCAAGGAAGTGTCGCATTAACATTCATTTGATATGTAGACGAGGAATACATAACACTTCGCAAATCATATTATATCTTACCATGAAACATAGAAATGAGATGCGATATCGCGTTTTAAGAATCATAAGAACTCTATTGCTACGATACGTAGACATCTGCAAACGCTATTTCCTAGCAAGGAAGTGTCGCATTTACATTCATTTGATGTGTAGACGAGGAATACATAACACTTCGCAAATCATATTATATCTTACCATGAAGCATAGAAATGAGATGCGATATCGCGTTTTAAGAAGCATTAGAACCCTATTGCTACGATACCTAGACATCTGCAAACGCTATTTCCTTGCAAGGAAGTGTCGCATGTACATTCATTTGAAGTGTAGACGAGGAATACATAACACTTCGCAAATCATATTATATCTTACAATGAAACATAGAAATGAGATGCGATATCGCGTTTTAAGAATCATAAGAACTCTATTGCTACGATACGTAGACATCTGCAAACGCTATTTCCTTGCAAGAAAGTGTCGCATTTACGTTCATTTGAAGTGTAGACGAGGAATACATAACACTTCGCAAATCATATTATATCTTACCATGAAACATAGAAATGAGATGCGATATCGCGTTTTAAGAATCATAAGAACTCTATTGCTATGATACCTAGACATCTGCAGACGCTATTTCCTTGCAAGGAAGTGTCGCATTTACATTCATTTGAAGTGTAGACGAGGAATACATGACACTTCGCAAATCATATTATATCTTACCATGAAACATAGAAATGTGATGCGATATCGCGTTTTAAGAAGCATTAGTACTCTATTGCTACGATACCTAGACATCTGCAGACGCTATTTCCTAGCAAGGAAGTGTCGCATTTACATTCATTTGATGTGTAGACGAGGAATACATAACACTTCGCAAATCATATTATATCTTACCATGAAACATAGAAATGAGATGCGATATCGCGTTTTAAGAAGCATTAGAACTCTATTGCTACGATACCTAGACATCTGCAAACGCTATTTCCTAGCAAGGAAGTGTCGCATTTACATTCATTTGAAGTGTAGACGAGGAATACATAACACTTCGCAAATCATATTATATCTTACCATGAAACATAGAAATGTGATGCGATATCGCGTTTTAAGAAGCATTAGAACTCTATTGCTACGATACGTAGACATCTGCAAACGCTATTTCCTTGCAAGAATGTGTCGCATTTACATTCATTTGATGTGTAGACGAGGAATACATAACACTTCGCAAACCATATTATATCTTACCATGAAACATAGAAATGAGATGCGACATCGCGTTTTAAGAATCATAAGAACTCTATTGCTACGATACGTAGACATCTGCAAACGCTGTTTCCTTGCAAGAAAGTGTCGCATTTACATTCATTTGATGTGTAGACGAGGAATACATAACACTTCGCAAATCATATTATATCTTACCATGAAACATAGAAATGAGATGCGATATCGCGTTTTAAGAAGCGGCAGAAACCCATTGCTACGATACGTAGATATCTGCAAACGCTATTTCCTTGCAAGGAAGTGTCGCATTTACATTCATTTGAATCGTAGACGAGGAATGCATAACACTTCGCAAATCATATTATATCTTACCATGAAACATAGAAATGAGATGCGATATCGCGTTTTAAGAAGCACTAGAACTCTACTGCTACGATACGTAGACATCTGCAAGCGCTATTTCCTAGCGAGGAAGTGTCGCATTCACATTCATTAGAAGTGTAGACGAGGAATACATAACACTCCGCAAATCATATTATATCTTACCATGAAACATAGAAATGTGATGCGATATCGCGCTTTAAGAATCATAAGAACTCTATTGCTACGATAGGTAGACGTTTGCAAACGCTATTTCCTAGCAAGGAAGTGTCGCATTTACATTCATTTGAAGTGTAGACGAGGAATACATAACACTTCGCAAATCATATTATATCTTACCATGAAACGTAGAAATGAGATGCGATATCGCGTTTTAAGAAGCAGCAGAAACCCATTGCTACGATACGTAGACATCTGCAAACGCTATTTCCTTGCAAGGTAGTGTCGCATTTACATTCATTTGCATCGTAGACGAGGAATGCATAACACTTCGCAAAGAATATTATATCTCATCATGAAACATAGATATGAGATGCAATATCTCGTGTTAAGAAGCATTTGAAATCTATTGCTTCGATACGTAGACATCTGCAAACGCTATTTCCTTGCAAGGAAGTGTCGCATTTACATTCATTTGATGTGTAGACGAGGAATACATAACACTTCGCAAATCATATTATATCTTACCATGCAATATAGAAATGTGATCCGATATCGCGTTTTAAGAATCATAAGAACTCTTTTGCGACGATACGTAGACATCTGCAAACGCTATTTCCTTGCAGGGAAGTGTCGCATTTACATTCATTTGAAGTGTAGACGAGGAATACATGACACTTCGCAAATCATATTATATCTTACCATGATACATAGAAATGAGATGCGATATCGCGTTTTAAGAATCATAAGAACCCTATTGCTACGATACGTAGACATCTGCAATCGCTATTTCCTTGCAAGAAAGTGTCGCATTTACATTCATTTGATGTGTAGACGAGGAATACATAACACTTCGCAAATCATATTATATCTTACCATGAAACATAGAAATGAGATGCGATATCGCGTTTTAAGAAGCAGCAGAAACACATTGCTACGATACGTAGACATCTGCAAACGCTATTTCCTTGCAAGGAAGTGTCGCATTTACGTTCATTTCAAGTGTAGACGAGGAAAACATAACACTTCGCAAGTCATATTATATCTTACCATGAAACATAGAAATGAGGTGCGATATCGCGTTTTAAGAATCATAAGAACTCTATTGCTACGATACCTAGACATCTGCAGACGCTATTTCCTAGCAATGAAGTGTCGCATTTACATTCATTTGAAGTGTAGACGAGGAATACATAACACTTCGCAAATCATATTATATCTTACCATGAAACATAGAAATGAGATGCGATATCGCGTTTTAAGAAGCAGCAGAAACCCATTGCTACGATACGTAGACATCTGCAAACGCTATTTCCTTGCAAGGAAGTGTCGCATTTACGTTCATTTGAAGTGTAGACGAGGAATACATAACACTTCGCAAATCATATTATATCTTACCATGAAACATAGAAATGAGATGCGATATCGCGTTTTAAGAATCATAGGAACTCTATTGCTATGATACCTAGACATCTGCAGACGCTATTTCCTTGCAAGGAAGTGTCGCATTTACATTCATTTGAAGTGTAGACGAGGAATACATGACACTTCGCAAATCATATTATATCTTACCATGAAACATAGAAATGTGATGCGATATCGCGTTTTAAGAAGCATTAGTACTCTATTGCTACGATACCTAGACATCTGCAGACGCTATTTCCTAGTAAGGAAGTGTCGCATTTACATTCATTTGATGTGTAGACGAGGAATACATAACACTTCGCAAATCATATTATATCTTACCATGAAACATAGAAATGAGATGCGATATCGCGTTTTAAGAAGCATTAGAACTCTATTGCTACGATACCTAGACATCTGCAAACGCTATTTCCTAGCAAGGATGTGTCGCATTTACATTCATTTGAAGTGTAGACGAGGAATACATAACACTTCGCAAATCATATTATATCTTACCATGAAACATAGAAATGTGATGCGATATCGCGTTTTAAGAAGCATTAGAACTCTATTGCTACGATACGTAGACATCTGCAAACGCTATTTCCTTGCAAGAATGTGTCGCATTTACATTCATTTGATGTGTAGACGAGGAATACATAGCACTTCGCAAACCATATTATATCTTACCATGAAACATAGAAATGAGATGCGACATCGCGTTTTAAGAATCATAAGAACTCTATTGCTACGATACGTAGACATCTGCAAACGCTGTTTCCTTGCAAGAAAGTGTCGCATTTACATTCATTTGATGTGTAGACGAGGAATACATAACACTTCGCAAATCATATTATATCTTACCATGAAACATAGAAATGAGATGCGATATCGCGTTTTAAGAAGCGGCAGAAACCCATTGCTACGATACGTAGATATCTGCAAACGCTATTTCCTTGCAAGGAAGTGTCGCATTTACATTCATTTGAATCGTAGACGAGGAATGCATAACACTTCGCAAATCATATTATATCTTACCATGAAACATAGAAATGAGATGCGATATCGCGTTTTAAGAAGCACTAGAACTCTACTGCTACGATACGTAGACATCTGCAAGCGCTATTTCCTAGCGAGGAAGTGTCGCATTCACATTCATTTGAAGTGTAGACGAGGAATACATAACACTCCGCAAATCATATTATATCTTACCATGAAACATAGAAATGTGATGCGATATCGCGCTTTAAGAATCATAAGAACTCTATTGCTACGATAGGTAGACGTTTGCAAACGCTATTTCCTAGCAAGGAAGTGTCGCATTTACATTCATTTGAAGTGTAGACGAGGAATACATAACACTTCGCAAATCATATTATATCTTACCATGAAACGTAGAAATGAGATGCGATATCGCGTTTTAAGAAGCAGCAGAAACCCATTGCTACGATACGTAGACATCTGCAAACGCTATTTCCTTGCAAGGAAGTGTCGCATTTACGTTCATTTCAAGTGTAGACGAGGAAAACATAACACTTCGCAAGTCATATTATATCTTACCATGAAACATAGAAATGAGGTGCGATATCGCGTTTTAAGAATCATAAGAACTCTATTGCTACGATACCTAGACATCTGCAGACGCTATTTCCTAGCAATGAAGTGTCGCATTTACATTCATTTGAAGTGTAGACGAGGAATACATAACACTTCGCAAATCATATTATATCTTACCATGAAACATAGAAATGTGATGCGATATCGCGTTTTAAGAAGCATTAGTACTCTATTGCTACGATACCTAGACATCTGCAGACGCTATTTCCTAGTAAGGAAGTGTCGCATTTACATTCATTTGATGTGTAGACGAGGAATACATAACACTTCGCAAATCATATTATATCTTACCATGAAACATAGAAATGAGATGCGATATCGCGTTTTAAGAAGCATTAGAACTCTATTGCTACGATACCTAGACATCTGCAAACGCTATTTCCTAGCAAGGAAGTGTCGCATTTACATTCATTTGAAGTGTAGACGAGGAATACATAACACTTCGCAAATCATATTATATCTTACCATGAAACATAGAAATGAGATGCGATATCGCGTTTTAAGAATCATAAGAACTCTATTGCTACGATACGTAGACATCTGCAAACGCTATTTCCTTGCAAGAAAGTGTCGCATTTACATTCATTTGATGTGTAGACGAGGAATACATAACACTTCGCAAATCATATTATATCTTACCATGCAATATAGAAATGAGATCCGATATCGCGTTTTAAGAATCATAAGAACTCTTTTGCGACGATACGTAGACATCTGCAAACGCTATTTCCTTGCAGGGAAGTGTCGCATTTACATTCATTTGAAGTGTAGACGAGGAATACATGACACTTCGCAAATCATATTATATCTTACCATGAAACATAGAAATGAGATGCGATATCGCGTTTTAAGAATCATAAGAACTCTATTGCTACGATACGTAGACATCTGCAAACGCTATTTCCTTGCAAGGAAGTGCCGCATTTACATTCATTTGAATCGAAGACGAGGAATGCATAACACTTCGCAAAGAATATTATATCTCATCATGAAACATAGGTATGAGATGCAATATCTCGTTTTAAGAAGCATTTGAAATCTATTGCTTCGATACGTAGACATCTGCAAACGCTATTTCCTTGCAAGGAAGTGTCGCATTTACATTCATTTGAATCGTAGACGAGGAATGCATAACACTTCGCAAAGAATATTATATCTCATCATGAAACATAGGTATGAGATGCAATATCTCGTTTTAAGAAGCATTTGAAATCTATTGCTTCGATACGTAAACATCTGCAAACGCTATTTCCTTGCAAGGAAGTGACGCATTTACATTCATTTGAAGTGTAGACGAGGAATACATAACACTTCGCAAATCATATTATATCTTACCATGAAACACAGAAATGAGATGCGATATCGCGTTTTAAGAATCATAAGAACTCTATTGCTACGATACGTAGACATCTGCAAACGCTATTTCCTTGCAAGAAAGTGTCGCATTTACATTCATTTGATGTGTAGACGAGGAATACATAACACTTCGCAAATCATATTATATCTTACCATGAAACATAGAAATGAGATGCGGTATCGCGTTTTAAGAAGCAGCTGAAATCCATTGCTACGATACGTAGACATCAACAACCGCTATTTCCTTGCAAGAAAGTGTCGCATTTACATTCATTTGAATCGTAGACGAGGAATGCATAACACTTCGCAAAGAATATTATATCTCATCATGAAACATAGATATGAGATGCAATATCTCGTTTTAAGAAGCATTTGAAATCTATTGCTTCGATACGTAGACATCTGCAAACGCTATTTCCTTGCAGGGAAGTGTCGCATTTACATTCATTTGAAGTGTAGACGAGGAATACATAACACTCCGCAAATCATATTATATGTTACCATGAAACATAGAAATGTGATGCGATTTCGCGCTTTAAGAATCACAAGAACTCTATTGCTACGATACGTAGACATCTGCAAACGCTATTTCCTTGCAAGAAAGTGTCGCATTTACATTCATTTGATGTGTAGACGAGGAATACATAACACTTCGCAAATCATATTATATCTTACCATGCAATATAGAAATGAGATCCGATATCGCGTTTTAAGAATCATAAGAACTCTTTTGCGACGATGCGTAGACATCTGCAAACGCTATTTCCTTGCAGGGAAGTGTCGCATTTACACTCATTTGAAGTGTAGACGAGGAATACATGACACTTCGCAAATCATATTATATCTTACCATGAAACATAGAAATGAGATGCGATATCGCGTTTTAAGAATCATAAGAACTCTATTGCTACGATACGCAGACATCTGCAAACGCTATTTCCTTGCAAGAAAGTGTCGCATTTACATTCATTTGATGTGTAGACGAGGAATACATAACACTTCGCAAATCATATTATATCTTACCATGAAACATAGAAATGAGATGCGATATCGCGTTTTAAGAAGCAGCAGAAACCCATTGCTACGATACGTAGACATCTGCAAACGCTATTTCCTTGCAAGGAAGTGTCGCATTTACATTCAATTGAAGTGTAGACGAGGAATACATAACACTTCGCAAATCATATTATATCTTACCATGAAACATAGAAATGAGATGCGATATCGCGTTTTAAGAATCATAAGGACTCTATTGCTACGATACGTAGACATCTGCAAACGCTATTTCCTTGCAAGAAAGAGTCGCATTTACATTCATTTGATGTGTAGACGAGGAATACATAACACTTCGCAAATCATATTATATCTTACCATGAAACATAGAAATGAGATGCGATATCGCGTTTTAAGAAGCAGCAGAAACCCATTGCTACGATACGTAGACATCTGCAAACGCTATTTCCTTGCAAGGAAGTGTCGCATTTACATTCATTTGAATCGTAGACGAGGAATGCATAACACTTCGCAAAGAATATTATATCTCATCATGAAACATAGGTATGAGATGCAATATCTCGTTTTAAGAAGCATTTGAAATCTATTGCTTCGATACGTAAACATCTGCAAACGCTATTTCCTTGCAAGGAAGTGACGCATTTACATTCATTTGAAGTGTAGACGAGGAATACATAACACTTCGCAAATCATATTATATCTTACCATGAAACATAGAAATGAGATGCGATATCGCGTTTTAAGAAGCAGCAGAAACCCATTGCTACGATACGTAGACATCTGCAAACGCTATTTCCTTGCAAGGAAGTGTCGCATTTACATTCAATTGAAGTGTAGACGAGGAATACATAACACTTCGCAAATCATATTATATCTTACCATGAAACATAGAAATGAGATGCGATATCGCGTTTTAAGAATCATAAGGACTCTATTGCTACGATACGTAGACATCTGCAAACGCTATTTCCTTGCAAGAAAGAGTCGCATTTACATTCATTTGATGTGTAGACGAGGAATACATAACACTTCGCAAATCATATTATATCTTACCATGAAACATAGAAATGAGATGCGATATCGCGTTTTAAGAAGCAGCAGAAACCCATTGCTACGATACGTAGACATCTGCAAACGCTATTTCCTTGCAAGGAAGTGTCGCATTTACATTCATTTGAATCGTAGACGAGGAATGCATAACACTTCGCAAAGAATATTATATCTCATCATGAAACATAGGTATGAGATGCAATATCTCGTTTTAAGAAGCATTTGAAATCTATTGCTTCGATACGTAAACATCTGCAAACGCTATTTCCTTGCAAGGAAGTGACGCATTTACATTCATTTGAAGTGTAGACGAGGAATACATAACACTTCGCAAATCATATTATATCTTACCATGAAACATAGAAATGAGATGCGATATCGCGTTTTAAGAAGCAGCAGAAACCCATTGCTACGATACGTAGACATCTGCAAACGCTATTTCCTTGCAAGGATGTGTCGCATTTACATTCATTTGAATCGTAGACGAGGAATGCATAACACTTCGCAAAGAATATTATATCTCATCATGAAACATAGGTATGAGATGCAATATCTCGTTTTAAGAAGCATTTGAAATCTATTGCTTCGATACGTAGACATCTGCAAACGCTATTTCCTTGCAAGGAAGTGTCGCATTTACATTCATTTGAATCGTAGACGAGGAATGCATAACACTTCGCAAATCATATTATATCTTACCATGAAACATAGAAATGAGATGCGATATCGCGTTTTAAGAATCATAAGAACTCTATTGCTACGATACGTAGACATCTGCAAACGCTATTTCCTTGCAAGGAAGTGTCGCATTTACGTTCATTTCAAGTGTAGACGAGGAATGCATAACACTTCGCAAATCATATTATATCTTACCATGAAACATAGAAATGAGGTGCGATATCGCGTTTTAAGAATCATAAGAACTCTATTGCTACGATACCTAGACATCTGCAGACGCTATTTCCTAGCAAGGAAGTGTCGCATTTACATTCATTTGAAGTGTAGACGAGGAATACATAACACTTCGCAAATCATATTATATCTTACCATGAAACATAGAAATGTGATGCGATATCGCGTTTTAAGTAGCATTAGAACTCTACTGCTACGATACGTAGACATCTGCAAACGCTATTTCCTAGCGAGGAAGTGTCGCATTCACATTCATTTGAAGTGTAGACGAGGAATACATAACACTTCGCAAATCATATTATATCTTACCATGAAACATAGAAATGAGATGCGATATCGCGTTTTAAGAATCATAAGAACTCTATTGCTACGATACCTAGACATCTGCAAACGCTATTTCCTTGCAAGGAAGTGTCGCATTTACATTCATTTGAAGTGTAGACGAGGAATACATAACACTTCGCAAATCATATTATATCTTACCATGAAACATAGAAATGAGATGCGACATCGCGTTTTAAGAATCATAAGAACTCTATTGCTACGATAGGTAGTGTGACGTCCGGCGTATCGCCGTCCACCCTCCGACGCCTCCCACAGAGAGCAGGGACGAATTACCTGCAGCCGTCCACGACCAAGCGCACGGGTAAACACCCCTTTCGCCGAGCTAAGGCAGCCGACCCGCAAATCACGCCCCGGAGATGGACCAACCATTTGCGCTACCGCGCAAATCACAGCACTCACGATCCGCCTTCGCAACAACGAACCACCGAATCGCCCGCCGTAACTCAGCCATACTTCATTTTCTCCAACATATATAATTATACATATTAAGTCTAGATCTAAGTACACACGACACTATTCGATGTAACACGAACAACACTCACACATAATTTTAAGATATATTTATAATCAATATTCTCTAAGAAGCGATGCGCTCGCGCGCGCACTCGACGCGCGCGGCTCACGCGTAACGCGAGCCGCGCCCCACCGCAAGGGCCGTCCGCCCTACTCCTACCGTCCGCCCCACTCGAAGGGCTCAGCGACTCGCGCGCCACGAGAACCGAGGAGGTCTCGTGCACGCGAGTGGATCGACACTTCGTCTCGGGCATCGCCCGGCTCCGGTTCTCTTCCGACTTCATCCCGGGCATCGCCCGACTTCGGATCTCTCTCAAACCTCGACTTCTAGTTCAAATCGTATTCAAGTTCCTATTCTATTTCTAAATCTAAGTTCTATTTCTAGTTCATTAAGTTATTCTAAGTCTAGATAGGGAAGTAAGTGTATAGCTAGGATTAATCAAGAATATATCTTTATTTTATTTCTACATTCGAGTCCTTATTCATTTTATATCTACGCGACACCCTCCGGTTCTCGCGTACAACCATACACAGCGCTACTTTGCGGAGATACAGACACTTGAACCTCTGCATTAGATAGAGCGGACCGCCGCTTATCTGTGCCGAATACAAGTGGAAGATCTCCCGAGTGGACGATCATTCTTCGCCCTCCTGGACCGACGACGATAAAGCGGACCGCCGCTTATCCGCCTCGAATCTAGTTAGGAGAAGAAGATCTCGTATGTGTCGCACCGCTACCAAGAAGACGCGCCGCGCCGGTAGAAAGAATTTCTTGCGACAACTTGTGCGGGAGTACAACGGATCCCAGGCGTGCCCAGCCTACCATTCCGTGATTGCTGTTACTGCTGTCCGTATCCAGCCTCCTGCAGCACCATCGACATCTCCGACGCCAGCATCCGAGTCCGGTCAACGTCGCTGGACCCTCACTCCATTGACGCTCCCTCAACGCCCATCTTACGCCTCCACTGTCCCAGCCGGTGACCCTCGACGACAGCGGTACCTGGAAAGGGGATATTAAGGTGTTAATCGACGAAAGGTAAGTAAATTTCACTTTACCGCATCGAAAAGGGTAAAATTACCGCTCGCGTCCCATAAAAGGAAACCACGGTACCCATCACAATCGAGTGATCGGCCCTGTGTTTTATATTTCGTTTCGTACGGTCGACTCCGGAAAATCTCCCGGTCCCGGACGTGACAGTAGACATCTGCAAACGCTATTTCCTTGCAAGAAAGTGTCGCATTTACATTCATTTGATGTGTAGACGAGGAATACATAACACTCCGCAAATCATATTATATGTTACCATGAAACATAGAAATGTGATGCGATTTCGCGCTTTAAGAATCACAAGAACTCTATTGCTACGATACGTAGACATCTGCAAACGCTATTTCCTTGCAAGAAAGTGTCGCATTTACATTCATTTGATGTGTAGACGAGGAATACATAACACTTCGCAAATCATATTATATCTTACCATGCAATATAGAAATGAGATCCGATATCGCGTTTTAAGAATCATAAGAACTCTTTTGCGACGATGCGTAGACATCTGCAAACGCTATTTCCTTGCAGGGAAGTGTCGCATTTACACTCATTTGAAGTGTAGACGAGGAATACATGACACTTCGCAAATCATATAATATCTTACCATGAAACATAGAAATGAGATGCGATATCGCGTTTTAAGAATCATAAGAACTCTATTGCTACGATACGCAGACATCTGCAAACGCTATTTCCTTGCAAGAAAGTGTCGCATTTACATTCATTTGATGTGTAGACGAGGAATACATAACACTTCGCAAATCATATTATATCTTACCATGAAACATAGAAATGAGATGCGATATCGCGTTTTAAGAAGCAGCAGAAACCCATTGCTACGATACGTAGACATCTGCAAACGCTATTTCCTTGCAAGGAAGTGTCGCATTTACATTC
This sequence comes from Xylocopa sonorina, assembly GCF_050948175.1. Taxonomy (NCBI): domain Eukaryota; kingdom Metazoa; phylum Arthropoda; class Insecta; order Hymenoptera; family Apidae; genus Xylocopa; species Xylocopa sonorina. The sequence goes on along the minus strand of NW_027490192.1, from coordinate 291,961 downwards.
AATTGAAGTGTAGACGAGGAATACATAACACTTCGCAAATCATATTATATCTTACCATGAAACATAGAAATGAGATGCGATATCGCGTTTTAAGAATCATAAGGACTCTATTGCTACGATACGTAGACATCTGCAAACGCTATTTCCTTGCAAGAAAGAGTCGCATTTACATTCATTTGATGTGTAGACGAGGAATACATAACACTTCGCAAATCATATTATATCTTACCATGAAACATAGAAATGAGATGCGATATCGCGTTTTAAGAAGCAGCAGAAACCCATTGCTACGATACGTAGACATCTGCAAACGCTATTTCCTTGCAAGGAAGTGTCGCATTTACATTCATTTGAATCGTAGACGAGGAATGCATAACACTTCGCAAAGAATATTATATCTCATCATGAAACATAGGTATGAGATGCAATATCTCGTTTTAAGAAGCATTTGAAATCTATTGCTTCGATACGTAAACATCTGCAAACGCTATTTCCTTGCAAGGAAGTGACGCATTTACATTCATTTGAAGTGTAGACGAGGAATACATAACACTTCGCAAATCATATTATATCTTACCATGAAACATAGAAATGAGATGCGATATCGCGTTTTAAGAAGCAGCAGAAACCCATTGCTACGATACGTAGACATCTGCAAACGCTATTTCCTTGCAAGGAAGTGTCGCATTTACATTCAATTGAAGTGTAGACGAGGAATACATAACACTTCGCAAATCATATTATATCTTACCATGAAACATAGAAATGAGATGCGATATCGCGTTTTAAGAATCATAAGGACTCTATTGCTACGATACGTAGACATCTGCAAACGCTATTTCCTTGCAAGAAAGAGTCGCATTTACATTCATTTGATGTGTAGACGAGGAATACATAACACTTCGCAAATCATATTATATCTTACCATGAAACATAGAAATGAGATGCGATATCGCGTTTTAAGAAGCAGCAGAAACCCATTGCTACGATACGTAGACATCTGCAAACGCTATTTCCTTGCAAGGAAGTGTCGCATTTACATTCATTTGAATCGTAGACGAGGAATGCATAACACTTCGCAAAGAATATTATATCTCATCATGAAACATAGGTATGAGATGCAATATCTCGTTTTAAGAAGCATTTGAAATCTATTGCTTCGATACGTAAACATCTGCAAACGCTATTTCCTTGCAAGGAAGTGACGCATTTACATTCATTTGAAGTGTAGACGAGGAATACATAACACTTCGCAAATCATATTATATCTTACCATGAAACATAGAAATGAGATGCGATATCGCGTTTTAAGAAGCAGCAGAAACCCATTGCTACGATACGTAGACATCTGCAAACGCTATTTCCTTGCAAGGATGTGTCGCATTTACATTCATTTGAATCGTAGACGAGGAATGCATAACACTTCGCAAAGAATATTATATCTCATCATGAAACATAGGTATGAGATGCAATATCTCGTTTTAAGAAGCATTTGAAATCTATTGCTTCGATACGTAGACATCTGCAAACGCTATTTCCTTGCAAGGAAGTGTCGCATTTACATTCATTTGAATCGTAGACGAGGAATGCATAACACTTCGCAAAGAATATTATATCTTACCATGAAACATAGGAATGAGATGCGATATCGGGTTTTAAGAAGCAGCAGAAAACCATTGCTACGATACGTAGACATCTGCAAACGCTATTTCCTTGCAAGGATGTGTCGCATTTACATTCATTTGAATCGTAGACGAGGAATGCATAACACTTCGCAAAGAATATTATATCTCATCATGAAACATAGGTATGAGATGCAATATCTCGTTTTAAGAAGCATTTGAAATCTATTGCTTCGATACGTAGACATCTGCAAACGCTATTTCCTTGCAAGGAAGTGTCGCATTTACATTCATTTGAATCGTAGACGAGGAATGCATAACACTTCGCAAATCATATTATATCTTACCATGAAACATAGAAATGAGATGCGATATCGCGTTTTAAGAATCATAAGAACTCTATTGCTACGATACGTAGACATCTGCAAACGCTATTTCCTTGCAAGGAAGTGTCGCATTTACGTTCATTTCAAGTGTAGACGAGGAATGCATAACACTTCGCAAATCATATTATATCTTACCATGAAACATAGAAATGAGGTGCGATATCGCGTTTTAAGAATCATAAGAACTCTATTGCTACGATACCTAGACATCTGCAGACGCTATTTCCTAGCAAGGAAGTGTCGCATTTACATTCATTTGAAGTGTAGACGAGGAATACATAACACTTCGCAAATCATATTATATCTTACCATGAAACATAGAAATGTGATGCGATATCGCGTTTTAAGTAGCATTAGAACTCTACTGCTACGATACGTAGACATCTGCAAACGCTATTTCCTAGCGAGGAAGTGTCGCATTCACATTCATTTGAAGTGTAGACGAGGAATACATAACACTTCGCAAATCATATTATATCTTACCATGAAACATAGAAATGAGATGCGATATCGCGTTTTAAGAATCATAAGAACTCTATTGCTACGATACCTAGACATCTGCAAACGCTATTTCCTTGCAAGGAAGTGTCGCATTTACATTCATTTGAAGTGTAGACGAGGAATACATAACACTTCGCAAATCATATTATATCTTACCATGAAACATAGAAATGAGATGCGACATCGCGTTTTAAGAATCATAAGAACTCTATTGCTACGATAGGTAGTGTGACGTCCGGCGTATCGCCGTCCACCCTCCGACGCCTCCCACAGAGAGCAGGGACGAATTACCTGCAGCCGTCCACGACCAAGCGCACGGGTAAACACCCCTTTCGCCGAGCTAAGGCAGCCGACCCGCAAATCACGCCCCGGAGATGGACCAACCATTTGCGCTACCGCGCAAATCACAGCACTCACGATCCGCCTTCGCAACAACGAACCACCGAATCGCCCGCCGTAACTCAGCCATACTTCATTTTCTCCAACATATATAATTATACATATTAAGTCTAGATCTAAGTACACACGACACTATTCGATGTAACACGAACAACACTCACACATAATTTTAAGATATATTTATAATCAATATTCTCTAAGAAGCGATGCGCTCGCGCGCGCACTCGACGCGCGCGGCTCACGCGTAACGCGAGCCGCGCCCCACCGCAAGGGCCGTCCGCCCTACTCCTACCGTCCGCCCCACTCGAAGGGCTCAGCGACTCGCGCGCCACGAGAACCGAGGAGGTCTCGTGCACGCGAGTGGATCGACACTTCGTCTCGGGCATCGCCCGGCTCCGGTTCTCTTCCGACTTCATCCCGGGCATCGCCCGACTTCGGATCTCTCTCAAACCTCGACTTCTAGTTCAAATCGTATTCAAGTTCCTATTCTATTTCTAAATCTAAGTTCTATTTCTAGTTCATTAAGTTATTCTAAGTCTAGATAGGGAAGTAAGTGTATAGCTAGGATTAATCAAGAATATATCTTTATTTTATTTCTACATTCGAGTCCTTATTCATTTTATATCTACGCGACACCCTCCGGTTCTCGCGTACAACCATACACAGCGCTACTTTGCGGAGATACAGACACTTGAACCTCTGCATTAGATAGAGCGGACCGCCGCTTATCTGTGCCGAATACAAGTGGAAGATCTCCCGAGTGGACGATCATTCTTCGCCCTCCTGGACCGACGACGATAAAGCGGACCGCCGCTTATCCGCCTCGAATCTAGTTAGGAGAAGAAGATCTCGTATGTGTCGCACCGCTACCAAGAAGACGCGCCGCGCCGGTAGAAAGAATTTCTTGCGACAACTTGTGCGGGAGTACAACGGATCCCAGGCGTGCCCAGCCTACCATTCCGTGATTGCTGTTACTGCTGTCCGTATCCAGCCTCCTGCAGCACCATCGACATCTCCGACGCCAGCATCCGAGTCCGGTCAACGTCGCTGGACCCTCACTCCATTGACGCTCCCTCAACGCCCATCTTACGCCTCCACTGTCCCAGCCGGTGACCCTCGACGACAGCGGTACCTGGAAAGGGGATATTAAGGTGTTAATCGACGAAAGGTAAGTAAATTTCACTTTACCGCATCGAAAAGGGTAAAATTACCGCTCGCGTCCCATAAAAGGAAACCACGGTACCCATCACAATCGAGTGATCGGCCCTGTGTTTTATATTTCGTTTCGTACGGTCGACTCCGGAAAATCTCCCGGTCCCGGACGTGACAGTAGACATCTGCAAACGCTATTTCCTTGCAAGAAAGTGTCGCATTTACATTCATTTGATGTGTAGACGAGGAATACATAACACTTCGCAAATCATATTATATCTTACCATGAAACCTAGAAATGAGATGCGATATCGCGTTATAAGAAGCGGCAGAAACCCATTGCTACGATACGTAGATATCTGCAAACGCTATTTCCTTGCAAGGAAGTGTCGCATTTACATTCATTTGAATCGTAGACGAGGAATACATAACACTTCGCAAATCATATTATATCTTACCATGAAACATAGAAATGAGATGCGATATCGCGTTTTAAGAATCATAAGAACTCTATTGCTACGATACGTAGACATCTGCAAACGCTATTTCCTTGCAAGAAAGTGTCACATTTACATTCATTTGATGTGTAGACGAGGAATACATAACACTTCGCAAATCATATTATATCTTACCATGAAACATAGAAATGAGATGCGATATCGCGTTTTAAGAATCATAAGAACTCTATTGCTACGATACCTAGACATCTGCAAACGCTATTTCCTTGCAAGGAAGTGTCGCATTTACATTCATTTGAAGTGTAGACGAGGAATACATAACACTTCGCAAATCATATTATATCTTACCATGAAACATAGAAATGAGATGCGACATCGCGTTTTAAGAATCATAAGAACTCTATTGCTACGATACGTAGTGTGACGTCCGGCGTATCGCCGTCCACCCTCCGACGCCTCCCACAGAGAGCAGGGACGAATTACCTGCAGCCGTCCACGACCAAGCGCACGGGTAAACACCCCTTTCGCCGAGCTAAGGCAGCCGACCCGCAAATCACGCCCCGGAGATGGACCAACCATTTGCGCTACCGCGCAAATCACAGCACTCACGATCCGCCTTCGCAACAACGAACCACCGAATCGCCCGCCGTAACTCAGCCATACTTCATTTTCTCCAACATATATAATTATACATATTAAGTCTAGATCTAAGTACACACGACACTATTCGATGTAACACGAACAACACTCACACATAATTTTAAGATATATTTATAATCAATATTCTCTAAGAAGCGATGCGCTCGCGCGCGCACTCGACGCGCGCGGCTCACGCGTAACGCGAGCCGCGCCCCACCGCAAGGGCCGTCCGCCCTACTCCTACCGTCCGCCCCACTCGAAGGGCTCAGCGACTCTCGCGCCACGAGAACCGAGGAGGTCTCGTGCACGCGAGTGGATCGACACTTCGTCTCGGGCATCGCCCGGCTCCGGTTCTCTTCCGACTTCATCCCGGGCATCGCCCGACTTCGGACCTCTCTCTAACCTCGACTTCTAGTTCAAATCGTATTCAAGTTCCATTTCAAGTTCCTATTCTATTTCTAAATCTAAGTTCTATTTCTAGTTCATTAAGTTACTCAAAATCTAGATAGGGAAGTAAGTGTATAGCTAGGATTAATCAAGAATATATCTTTATTTTATTTCTACATTCGAGTACTTATTCATTTTATATCTACGCGACACCCTCCGGTTCTCGCGTGCAACCACACACAGCGCTACTTTGCGGAGATACAGATACTTGAACCTCTGCATTAGATAGAGCGGACCGCCGCTTATCTGTGCCGAATACAAGTGGAAGATCTCCCGAGTGGACGATCATTCTTCGCCCTCCTGGACCGACGACGATAGAGCGGACCGCCGCTTATCCGACTCGAATCTAGTTAGGAGAAGAAGATCTCGTATGTGTCGCACCGCTACCAAGAAGACGCGCCGCGCCGGTAGAAAGAATTTCTTGCGACAACTTGTGCGGGAGTATAACGGATCCCAGGCGTGCCCAGCCTACCATTCCGTGATTGCTGTTACTGCTGTCCGCATCCAGCCTCCTGCAGCACCACCGACATCTCCGACGCCAGCATCCGAGTCCGTTCAACGTCGCTGGACCCTCACTACATTGACGCTCCCTCAACGCCCATCTGACGCGTCCACTGTCCCAGCCGGTGACCCTCGACGACAGCGGTACCTGGAAAGGGGATATTACGGTGTTAATCGACGAAAGGTAAGTAAATTTTACTTTACCGCATCGAAAATGGTACAATTACCGCTCGCGTCCCATAAAAGGAAACCACGGTACCCATCACAATCGAGTGATCGGCCCTGTGTTTTATATTTCGTTTCGTACGGTCGACTCCGGAAATTCTCCCGGTCCCGGACGTGACACTTGCAAGGAAGTGTCGCATTTACATTCATTTGAAGTGTAGACGAGGAATACATGATACTTCGCTAATCATATTATATCTTACCATGAAACATAGAAATGAGATGCGATATCGCGTTTTAAGAAGCGTTAGAAATCTATTGCTACGATGCGTAGACATCTGCAAACGCTATTTCCTAGCGAGGAAGTGTCGCATTCACATTCATTTGAAGTGTAGACGAGGAATACATGATACTTCGCTAATCATATTATATCTTACCATGAAACATAGAAATGAGATGCGATATCGCGTTTTAAGAAGCGTTAGAAATCTATTGCTACGATGCGTAGACATCTGCAAACGCTATTTCCTAGCGAGGAAGTGTCGCATTCACATTCATTTGAAGTGTAGACGAGGAATACATGACACTTCGCAAATCATATTATATCTTACCATGAAACATAGAAATGAGATGCGATATCGCGTTTTAAGAAGCATCAGAAATCTATTGCTACGATACGTAGACATCTGCAAACGCCATTTCCTAGCGAGGAAGTGTCGCATTCACATTCATTTGAAGTGTAGACGAGGAATACATGACACTTCGCAAATCTTATTATATCTTACCGTGATACATAGAAATGAGATGCGATATCGCGTTTTAAGAAGCATTAGAACTCTATTGCTACGATACCTAGACATCTGCAGACGCTATTTCCTTGCAAGGAAGTGTCGCATTTACATTCATTTGAAGTGTAGACGAGGAATACATAGCACTTCGCAAATCATATTATATCTTACCATGAAACATGGAAATGAGATGCGATATAGCGTTTTAAGAAGCATTAGATATCTATTGCTACGATACGTAGACATCTGCAGACGCTATTTCCTAGCAAGGAAGTGTCGCATTTACATTCATTTGAAGTGTAGACGAGGAATACATGATACTTCGCTAATCATATTATATCTTACCATGAAACATAGAAATGAGATGCGATATCGCGTTTTAAGAAGCGTTAGAAATCTATTGCTACGATGCGTAGACATCTGCAAACGCTATTTCTTAGCGAGGAAGTGTCGCATTTACATTCATTTGAAGTGTAGACGAGGAATACATAACACTTCGCAAATCATATTATATCTTACCATGAAACATAGAAATGAGATGCGATATCGCGTTTTAAGAAGCAGCAGAAATCCATTGCTACGATACGTAGACATCTGCAAGCGCTATTTCCTAGCGAGGAAGTGTCGCATTCACATTCATTTGAAGTGCAGACGAGGAATACATAACACTTCGCAAATCATATTATATCTTACCATGAAACATAGAAATGAGATGCGATATCGCGCTTTAAGAAGCATTAGAACTCTATTGCTTAGATAGGTAGACATCTGCAAACGCTATTTCCTTACTAGGAAGTGCCGCATTTACATTCACTTGAAGTGTAGACAAGGAATACATGACACTTCGCAAATCATATTGTATCTTACCATGAAACATAGGAATGAGATGCGATATCGCGTTTTAAGTAGCATTAAATCTCTATTGCTGCGATACCTAGACATCTGCAGACGCTATTTCCTAGCAAGGAAGTGTCGCATTTACATTCATTTGAAGTGTAGTCGAGGAATACATGACACTTCGCAAATCATATTATATCTTACCATGAAACATAGAAATGAGATGCGATATCGCGTTTTAAGAAGCATCAGAAATCTATTGCTACGATACGTAGACATCTACAAACGCCATTTCCTAGCGAGGAAGTGTCGCATTCACATTCATTTGAAGTGTAGACGAGGAATACGTGACACTTCGCAAATCTTATTATATCTTACCGTGATACATAGAAATGAGATGCGATGTCGCGTTTTAAGAAGCATTAGAACTCTATTGCTACGATACGTAGACATCTGCAAACGCTATTTCCTAACGAGGAAGTGTCGCATTCACATTCATTTGAAGTGTAGACGAGGAATACATAACACTTCGCAAATCATATTATATCTTACCATGAAACATAGGAATGAGATGCGATATAGCGTTTTAAGAAGCATTATATCTCCATTGCTGCGATACCTAGACATCTGCAGACGCTATTTCCTAGCAAGTAAGTGTCGCATTTACATTCATTTGAAGTGTAGACGAGGAATACATGATACTTCGCAAATCATATTATATCTTACCATGAAACATAGAAATGAGATGCGATATAGCGTTTTAAGAAGCATTAGATATCTATTGCTACGATACGTAGACATCTGCAGACGCTATTTCCTAGCGAGGAAGTGTCGCATTCACATTCATTTGAAGTGTAGACGAGGAATACATAACACTTCGCAAATCATATTATATCTTACCATGAAACAAAGAAATGAGATGCAATACCGCGATTTAAGAATCATAGGAACTCTATTGCTACGATACGCAGACATCTGCAAACGCTATTTCCTTGCAAGGAAGTGTCGCATTTACATTCATTTGAATCGTAGACGAGGAATACATGATACTTCGCAAATCATATTATATCTTACCATGAAACATAGAAATGAGATGCGATGTCGCGTTTTAAGAAGCATTAGAACTCTATTGCTACGATACCTAGACATCTGCAGACGCTATTTCCTAGCAAGGAAGTGTCGCATTTACATCCATTTGAAGTGTAGACGAGGAATACATGACACTTCGCAAATCATATTATATCTTACCATGAAACATAGAAATGAGATGCGATATCGCGTTTTAAGAAGCATTAGAACTCTATTGCTACGATACCTAGACATCTACAGACGCTATTTCCTTGCAAGGAAGTGTCGCATTTACATTCATTTGAAGTGTAGACGAGGAATACATAGCACTTCGCAAATCATATTATATCTTACCATGAAACATAGAAATGAGATGCGATATCGCGTTTTAAGAAGCATTAGAAATCTATTGCTACGATACGTAGACATCTGCAAACGCTATTTCCTAGCGAGGAAGTGTCGCATTCACATTCATTTGAAGTGTAGACGAGGAATACATAACACTTCGCAAATCATATTATATCTTACCATGAAACATAGGAATGAGATGCGATATCGCGTTTTAAGAAGCATTAGATCTCCATTGCTGCGATACCTAGACATCTGCATACGCTATTTCCTAGCAAGTAAGTGTCGCATTTACATTTATTTGAAGTGTAGACGAGGAATACATGATACTTCGCAAATCATATTATATCTTACCATGAAACATAGAAATGAGATGCGATATAGCGTTTTAAGAAGCATTAGATATCTATTGCTACGATACGTAGACATCTGCAGACGCTATTTCCTAGCGAGGAAGTGTCGCATTCACATTCATTTGATGTGTAGACGAGGAATACATAACACTTCGCAAATCATATTATATCTTACCACGAAACATAGAAATGAGATGCGATATCGCGTTTTAAAATGCAATAGAACTCTATTGCTACGATACGTAGACATCTGCAGACGCTATTTCCTAGCAAGGAAGTGTCGCATTTACATTCATTTGAAGTGTAGACGCGGAATACATGACACCTCGCAAATCATATTATATCTTACCATGAAACATAGAAATGATATGCGATATCGCGTTTTAAGAAGCATTAGAAATCTATTGCTACGAGACATGGACATCTGCAAACGCTATTTCCTAGCAAGGAAGTGTCGCATTCACATTCGTTTGAAGTGTAGACGGTGAATACATAACACTTCGCAAATCATATTATATCTTACCATGAAACATAGAAATGAGATGCAATATTGCGATTTAAGAATCATAAGAACTCTATTGCTACGATACGCAGACATCTGCAAACGCTATTTCCTTGCAAGGAAGTGTCGCATTTACATTCATTTGAATCGTAGACGAGGAATGCATATCACTTCGCAATGAATATTATATCTTATCATGAAACATAGATATGAGATGCAATATCTCGTTTTAAGAAGCATTTGAACTCTATTGCTACGATACGTAGACATTTGCAAGCGTTATTTCCTTGCAAGGGAGTGTCGAATTAACATTCATTTGAATCGTAGACGAGGAATGCATAACACTTCGCAATGTATATTATATCTTGCCATGAAACATAGAAATGAGATGCGATATCGCGTTTTAAGAAGCATTAGAACTCTATTGCTACGATACCTAGACATCTGCAGACGCTATTTCCTAGCAAGGAAGTGTCGCATTTACATCCATTTGAAGTGTAGACGAGGAATACATGACACTTCGCAAATCATATTATATCTTACCATGAAACATAGAAATGAGATGCGATATCGCGTTTTAAGAAGCATTAGAACTCTATTGCTACGATACCTAGACATCTGCAGACGCCATTTCCTTGCAAGGAAGTGTCGCATTTACATTCATTTGAATCGTAGACGAGGAATGCATAACACTTCGCAATGATTATTATATCTTATCATGAAACATAGATATGAGATGCAATATCTCGTTTTAGGAGGCATTTGAACTCTATTGCTACGATACATAGACATCTGCAAGCGCTATTTCCTTGCAAGTGAGTGTCGCATTTACATTCATTTGAATCGTAGACGAGGAATGCATAACACTTCGCAATGAATATTATATCTTGCCATGAAACATAGAAATGAGATGCGATATCGCGTTTTAAGAAGCATTAGAACTCTATTGCTACGATACCTAGACATCTGCAGACGCTATTTCCTAGCAAGGAAGTGTCGCATTTACATTCATTTGAATCGTATACGAGGAATGCATAACACTTCGCAATGAATATTATATTTTATCATGAAACATAGATATGAGATGCAATATATCGTTTTAAGAAGCATTTGAACTCTATTGATACGATACGTAGACATCTGCAAACGCTATTTCCTAGCGAGGAAGTGTCGCATTCACATTCAATGGAAGTGTAGACGAGGAATACATAGCACTTCGCAAATCATATTATATCTTACCATTAAACATGGAAATGAGATGCGATATCGCGTTTTAAGAATCATAAGAACTCTATTGCTACGATACGTAGACATCTATAAACGCTATTTCCAGGCAAGGATGTGTCGCGTTTACATTCATTTGAATCGTAGGCGAGGAATGCATAACGCTTCGCAAATCATATTATATCTTACCACGAAGCATATAAATGAGATGCGATATCGCGTTTTAAAATGCAATAGAACTCTATTGCTACGATACGTAGACATCTGCAGACGCTATTTCCTAGCAAGGAAGTGTCGCATTTACATTCATTTGAAGTGTAGACGAGGAATACATGACACCTCGCAAATCATATTATATCTTACCATGAAACATAGAAATGAGATGCGATATCGCGTTTTAAGAAGCATTAGAAATCTATTGCTACGATGCGTAGACATCTGCAAACGCTATTTCCTAGCGAGGAAGTGTCGCATTCACATTCATTTGAAGTGTAGACGAGGAATACATGACACTTCGCAAATCATATTATATCTTACCGTGATACATAGAAATGAGATGCGATATCGCGTTTTAAGAAGCATTAGGACTCTATTGCTACGATACCTAGACATCTGCAGACGCCATTTCCTTGCAAGGAAGTGTCGCATTTACATTCATTTGAAGTGTAGACGAGGAATACATGATACTTCGCAAATCATATTATATCTTACCATGAAACATAGAAATGAGATGCGATATAGCGTTTTATGAAGCATTAGATATCTATTGCTACGATACGTAGACATCTGCAGACGCTATTTCCTAGCGAGGAAGTGTCGCATTCACATTCATTTGAAGTGTAGACGAGGAATACATAACACTTCGCAAATCATATTATATCTTACCATGAAACATAGAAATGAGATCCGATATCGCGTTTTAAGAATCATAAGAACTCTATTGCTACGATACGTAGACATCTGCAAACGCTATTTCCTTGCAGGGAAGTGTCGCATTTACATTCATTTGAAGTGTAGACGAGGAATACATAACACTTCGCAAATCATATTATATCTTACCATGAAACATAGAAATGAGATGCGATATCGCGTTTTAAGAAGCAGCAGAAATCCATTTCTACGATACGTAGACATCTGCAAGCGCTATTTCCTTGCAAGGAAGTGTCGCATTTACATTCATTTGTCGTGTAGACGAGGAATACATAACACTTCGCAAATCATATTATATCCTACCATGAAACATAGAAATGAGATGCGATATCGCGTTTTAAGAAGCATTTGAACTCTATTGCTACGATACGTAGACATCTGCAAACGCTATTTCCTTGCAAGGAAGTGTCGCATTTACATTCATTTGAATCGTAGACGAGGAATGCATATCACTCCGCAATGAATATTATATCTTATCATGAAACATAGATATGAGATGCAATATCTCGTTTTAAGAAGCTTTTGAACTCTATTGCTACGATACTTAGACATCTGCAAGCGCTATTTCCTTGCAAGTGAGTGTCGCATTTACATTCATTTGAATCGTAGACGAGGAATGCATAACACTTCGCAATGAATATTATATCTTGCCATGAAACATAGAAATGAGATGCGATATCGCGTTTTAAGAAGCATTAGAACTCTATTGCTACGATACCTAGACATCTGCAGACGCTATTTGCTTGCAAGGAAGTGTCGCATTTACATTCATTTGAAGTGTAGACGAGGAATACATAACACTTCGCAAATCATATTATATCTTACCATGAAACATAGAAATGAGATCCGATATCGCGTTTTAAGAATCATAAGAACTCTATTGCTACGATACGTAGACATCTGCAAACGCTATTTCCTTGCAGGGAAGTGTCACATTTACATTCATTTGAAGTGTAGACGAGGAATACATAACACTTCGCAAATCATATTATATCTTACCATGAAACATAGAAATGAGATGCGATATCGCGTTTTAAGAAGCATCAGAAATCTATTGCTACGATACGTAGACATCTGCTAACGCCATTTCCTAGCGAGGAAGTGTCGCATTCACATTCATTTGAAGTGTAGACGAGGAATACATGACACTTCGCAAATCTTATTATATCTTACCGTGATACATAGAAATGAGATGCGATATCGCGTTTTAAGAAGCATTAGAACTCTATTGCTACGATACCTAGACATCTGCAGACGCTATTTCCCTGCAAGGAAGTGTCGCATTTACATTCATTTGAAGTGTAGACGAGGAATACATGATACTTCGCAAATCATATTATATCTTACCATGAAACATAGAAATGAGATGCGATATCGCGTTTTAAGAGGCATTAGAAATCTATTGCTACGATACGTAGACATCTGCAGACGCCATTTCCTAGCGAGGTAGTGTCGCATTCACATTCATTTGAAGTGCAGACGAGGAATACATAACACTTCGCAAATCATATTATATCTTACCATGAAACATAGAAATGAGATGCGATATCGCGTTTTAAAAAGCATTAGAACTCTATTGCTACGATACGTGGACATCTGCAAACGCTATTTCCTAGCGAGGAAGTGTCGGATTCACATTCATTTGAAGTGTAGACGAGGAATACATAACACTTCGCAAATCATATTTTATCTTACCATGAAACATAGAAATGAGATGCAATATTGCGATTTAAGAATCATAACAACTCTATTGCTACGATACGCAGACATCTGCAAACGCTATTTCCTTGCAAGGAAGTGTCGCATTTACATTCATTTGAATCGTAGATGTGGAATGCATATCACTTCGCAATGAATATTATATCTTATCATGAAACATAGATATGAGATGCAATATCTCGTTTTAAGAAGCATTTGAACTCTATTGCTACGATACTTAGACATCTGCAAGCGCTATTTCCTTGCAAGTGAGTGTCGCATTTACATTCATTTGAATCGTAGACGAGGAATGCATAACACTTCGCAATGAATATTATATCTTGCCATGAAACATAGAAATGAGATGCGATATCGCGTTTTAAGAAGCATTAGAACTCTATTGCTACGATACCTAGACATCTGCAGACGCTATTTCCTAGCAAGGAAGTGTCGCATTTACATTCATTTGAAGTGTAGACGAGGAATACATGATACTTCGCTAATCATATTATATCTTACCATGAAACATAGAAATGAGATGCGATATCGCGTTTTAAGAAGCATTAGAAATCTATTGCTACGAGACATGGACATCTGCAAACGCTATTTCCTAGCAAAGAAGTGTCGCATTCACATTCGTTTGAAGTGTAGACGGTGAATACATAACACTTCGCAAATCATATTATATCTTACCATGAAACATAGAAATGAGATGCAATATTGCGATTTAAGAATCATAAGAACTCTATTGCTACGATACGCAGACATCTGCAAACGCTATTTCCTTGCAAGGAAGTGTCGCATTTACATTCATTTGAATCGTAGACGAGGAATGCATATCACTTCGCAGTGAATATTATATCTTATCATGAAACATAGATATGAGATGCAATATCTCGTTTTAAGAAGCATTTGAACTCTATTTCTACGATACGTAGACATCTGCAAGCGCTATTTCCTTGCATGGGAGTGTCGCATTTACATTCATTTGAAGTGTAGACGAGGAATACATAACACTTCGCAAATCATATTATATCTTACCATGAAACATAGAAATGAGATGCGATATCGCGTTTTAAGAAGCATTAGAACTCTATTGCTACGATACCTAGACATCTGCAGACGCTATTTCCTAGCAAGGAAGTGTCGCATTTACATTCATTTGAAGTGTAGACGAGGAATACATAACACTTCGCAAGTCATATTATATCTTACCATGAAGCATAGAAATGAGATGCGATATCGCGTTTTAAGAAGCATCAGAACTCTATTGCTACGATACCTAGATATCTGCAGACGCTATTTCCTAGCAAGGAAGTGTCGCATTTACATTCATTTGAAGTGTAGACGAGGAATACATGACACTTCGCAAATCATATTATATCTTACCATGAAACATAGAAATGAGATGCGATATCGCGTTTTAAGAAGCATTAGAACTCTACTGCTACGATACGTAGACATCTGCAAACGCTATTTCCTTGCAAAGAAGTGTCGCATTTACATTCATTTGAAGTGTAGACGAGGAGTACATAACACTTCGCAAATCATATTATATCTTACCATGAAACATAGAAATGAGATGCGACATCGCGTTCTAAGAAGCATTAGAACACTACTGCTACGATAGGTAGACATTTGCAAACGCTATTTCCTTGCAAGGAATTGTCGCATTTACATTCATTTGATGTGTAGACGAGGAAAACATAACACTTCGCAAATCATATTATATCTTACCATGAAACATAGAAATGAGATGCGATATCGCGTTTTAAGAAGCATTAGAACTCTATTGCTACGATACCTAGACATCTGCAGACGCTATTTCCTAGCAAGGAAGTGTCGCATTTACATTCATTTGAAGTGTAGACGAGGAATACATAACACTTCGCAAATCATACTATATCTTACCATGAAACATAGAAATGGGATGCGATATCGCGTTTTAAGAAGCATTAGAAATCTATTGCTACGATACGTAGACATCTGCAAACGCTATTTCCTAGCGAGGAAGTGTCGCATTCACATTCATTTGAAGTGTAGATGAGGAATACATAACACTTCGCAAATCATATTATATCTTACCATGAAACATAGAAATGAGATGCAATATTGCGATTTAAGAATCATAAGAACTCTATTGCTACGATACGCAGACATCTGCAAACGCTATTTCCTAGCAAGGAAGTGTCGCATTTACATTCATTTGAAGTGTAGACGAGGAATACATGACACTTCGCAAATCATATTATATCTTACCATGAAACATAGAAATGAGATGCCATATCGCGATTTAAGAATCATAAGAACTCTATTGCTACGATACGCAGACATCTGCAAACGCCATTTCCTTGCAAGATAGTGTCGCATTTACATTCATTTGAAGTGTAGACGAGGAATACATGACTCTTCGCAAATCATATTATATCTTACCATGAAACATAGAAATGAGATGCGATATCGCGTTTTAAGAAGCATCAGAAATCCATTGCTACGATACGTAGACATCTGCAAACGCTATTTCCTTGCAAGGAAGTGTCGCATTTACATTCAGTTGATGTGTAGACGAGGAATACATAACACTTCGCAAATCATATTATATCTTGCCATGAAACATAGAAATGAGATGCGATATCGCGTTTTAAGAAGCATTAGAACTCTATTGCTACGATACGCAGACATCTGCAAACGCTATTTCCTTGCAAGGAAGTGTCGCATTTACATTCATTTGAAGTGTAGACAAGGAATACATGACACTTCGCAAATCATATGATATCTTACCATGAAACATAGAAATGAGATGCGATATCGCGTTTTCAGAATCATAAGAACTCTATTGCTACGATACGTAGACATCTGCAAACGCTATTTCCTTGCAAGGAAGTGTCGCATTTACATTCATTTGATGTGTAGACGAGGAATACATAACACTTCGCAAATCATATTATATCTTACCATGAAACATAGAAATGAGATGCGATGTCGCGTTTTAAGAATCATAAGAACTCTATTGCTACGATATGTAGACATCTGCAAACGCTATTTCCTTGCAATGAAGTGTCGCATTTACATTCATTTGAATCGTAGACGAGGAATGCATAACACTTCGCAATGAATATTATATCTTATCATGAAACATAGATATGAGATGCAATATCTCGTTTTAAGAAGCATTAGAACTCTATTTCTACGATACCTAGACATCTGCAGACGCTATTTCCTAGCAAGGAAGTGTCGCATTTACATCCATTTGAAGTGTAGACGAGGAATACATGACACTTCGCAAATCATATTATATCTTACCATGAAGCATAGGAATGAGATGCGATATCGCGTTTTAAGAAGCATTAGAACTCTATTGCTACGATACGTAGACATCTGCAAACGCTATTTCCTAGCGAGGAAGTGTCGCATTCACATTCATTTGAAGTGTAGACGAGGAATACATGATACTTCGCTAACCATATTATATCTTACCACGAAACATAGAAATGAGATGCGATATCGCGTTTTAAGAAGCATTAGAAATCTATTGCTACGATACGTAGACATCTGCAAACGCTATTTCCTAGCAAGGAAGTGTCGCATTTACATTCATTTGAAGTGTAGACGAGGAATACATGACACTTCGCAAATCATATTATATCTTACCATGAAACATAGAAATGAGATGCGATATCGCGTTTTAAGAAGCATTAGAAATCTATTGCTACGATACGTAGACATCTGCAAACGCTATTTCCTAGCGAGGAAGTGTCGCATTCACATTCATTTGAAGTGTAGACGAGGAATACATAGCACTTCGCAAATCATATTATATCTCACCATGAAACATAGAAACGAGATGCGATATCGCGTTTGAAGAATCATAAGAACTCTATTGCTACGATACGTAGACATCTGCAAACGCTATTTCCTTGCAAAGAAGTGTCACATTTACATTCATTTGAAGTGTAGACGAGGAATACATAACACTTCGCAAATCATATTATATCTTACCATGAAACATAGAAATGAGATGCAATATTGCGATTTAAGAATCATAAGAACTCTATTGCTACGATACGTAGACATCTGCAAACGCTATTTCCTAGCGAGGAAGTGTTGCATTCACATTCATTTGAAGTGTAGACGAGGAATACATGACACTTCGCAAACCTTATTATTGTAACGTCAGGCGTACCGCCTGCCACCCTCCGGCGTCCAACTCATCATCCCCAGCATCCGTATCCGGAGCCCCTGCACACGGGCCACCCGCCGACTCGCCGTCCTTACAGAAGGAGACAAAGGTACGAGAGGGAAAAAGGATGCAGCATGCCGCGCCCACGCGCGATCTCCACACACGAGGGGGTGGACTTCACCCCGTATTACGAGGGCGAGGAGCTCTCCGACACATACTGGGTCGAATCCCCAGCGATCACGAAGCCCTATACGTACTTCTCGTACATGTGGGATTAGAATAAGGACACTACTCACCTATGTACATACACACCAACACACACCTAGATTTAAGTGAATATATGTATATATTTCATTCATGCACGGCTATGTTCCGTGCACTCGCGCGCACTCGACGCTCGCGGCTCACGCTTAACGCGGGCCGCGCCCCACTCCGAACGGCCGCCCCACCACGGGGGCCGAGCGGCCGCCCTACTCCGACCGTCCGCCCCACCGCGAGGGCCCAGCGACTCGCGCGCCGCGCGACCCGAGGAGGTCGCGGACGCGAGATCCGAGAGTCAGTTCGTATCTCATCTCCGAACCGAGGAGTTCTAATCCAGCATCCGAACGATGCACTTCCGATCCGAGCAATAGGCTCATTCGCAACGAGCAATTAGCTCTAATGCATTCGTCTCTATCCATACTCCCATAGCGGAGTCCATTCGATACTTTATACTATTTCTAATTCTCATTGTAATCGCTAGTCAGTAACTTAGAATTTAGTCAAGTGTATCTAGTATAGTGAAATCATAGAATATAGTTTATTTTTACCAGATTCAAAGTATCTTTATTCGAGTTCAAATACAATTCCTTAATTCTAATCCACGGGTACGCTCGCGATTATTCTAATTCTATATCTCATCTACGATAGTCTTGAGGCTCGACGACTAGAGCGAACCAGCGCTTAGTTGCTCCATCCTCACTTCTACCGTGTACAGAATATCTTGCGCCCAGGTCGATCCCGGTAAGCTAGAGCGAACCAACGCTTAGCCGTGCCGTATTCAACCGAAGTTCAAGTATTCTCGATGAGCCTTGCACCTCCGACAAAGCGTACACGACGCGCGGGGAGGAGAGAGTTTATTCGTCGTCTCGCTCGGGAATACGTGGGTGATGCACCAGAATATTCAATTTCCTACGTTCGAGTCCTGGTTCCTGTGAAGGAGGTTTCCTTCGCCGCACGACCCGTACGAGTCGCCAATCGTCAGGGCCAAACGCCGATACCTGCCAGCCGGAGTCAACCCGCCTGGACGCTTATTCCCGTAGACGTACCTCCGTTCCAGCCGTACGCCGCCGCCATCCCGGTTGCGGATCCAAGGCGCTCCAGGTACCTGGAAAGAGAAATCAGACAGCGGAATCAAGCCTTCGCGAGGTAAGTTTAGTGTTAATTACCGTTTTATCGAGTCCGAAACGCCAACGAACCCGGTCCGGACGCAATTCGCGTTATTTTCGGGAACGGTTACGACTTTGTGCCACCGTTGCGAGCGCAACCGCACCTCGGGACGTGACATTATATCTTACCGTGATACATAGAAATGAGATGCGATATCGCGTTTTAAGAAGCATTAGAATTCTATTGCTACGATACCTAGACACCTACAGACGCTATTTCCTTGCAAGGAAGTGTCGCATTTACATTCATTTGAAGTGTAGACGAGGAATACATAGCACTTCGCAAATCATATTATATCTCACCATGAAACATAGAAATGAGATGCGATATCGCGTTTTAAGAATCATAAGAACTCTATTGCTACGATACGTAGACATCTGCAAACGCTATTTTCTTGCAAAGAAGTGTCGCATTTACATTCATTTGAAGTGTAGACAAGGAATACATAACACTTCGCAAATCATATTATATCTTACCATGAAACATAGAAACGAGATGCGATATCGCGTTTTAAGAATCATAAGAACTCTATTGCTACGATTCGTAGACATCTGCAAACGCTATTTCCTTGCAAAGAATTGTCGCATTTACATTCATTTGAAGTGTAGAAGAGGAATACATAACACTTCGCAAATCATATTATATCTTACCATGAAACATAGAAATGAGATGCAATATTGCGATTTAAGAATCATAAGATCTCTTTTGCTACGATACGTAGACATCTGCAAACGCTATTTCCTTGCAAGGAAGTGTCGCATTTACATTCATTTGATGTGTAGACGAGGAATACATAACACTTCGCAAATCATATTATATCTTACCATGAAACATAGAAATGAGATGCGATATCGCGTTTTAAGAAGCATTAGAACTCTACTGCTACGATACGTAGACATCTGCAAACGCAATTTCCTAGCGAGAAAGTGTCGCATTCACATTCATTTGAAGTGTAGACGAGGAATACATAACACTCCGCAAATCATATTATATCTTACCATGAAACATAGAAATGTGATGCGATATCGCGTTTTAAGAATCATAAGAACTCTATTGCTACGATTCGTAGACATCTGCAAACGCTATTTCCTTGCAAGGGAGTGTCGCATTTACATTCATTTGAATCGTAGACGAGGAATGCATAACACTTCGCAATGAATATTATATCTTGCCATGAAACATAGAAATGAGATGCGATATCGCGTTTTAAGAATCATAAGAACTCTATTGCTACGATACGTAGACATCTGCAAACGCTATTTCCTTGCAAAGAAGTGTCACATTTACATTCATTGGAAGTGTAGACGAGGAATACATAACACTTCGCAAATCATATTATATCTTACCATGAAACATAGAAATGAGATGCAATATTGCGTTTTAAGAATCATAAGAACTCTATTGCTACGATACGTAGACATCTGCAAACGCTATTTCCTTGCAAAGAAGTGTCACATTTACATTCATTGGAAGTGTAGACGAGGAATACATAACACTTCGCAAATCATATTATATCTTACCATGAAAAATAGAAATGAGATGCGATATCGCGTTTTAAGAAGCATTAGAACTCTACTGCTACGATACGTAGATATCTGCAAACGCTATTTCCTAGCGAGGAAGTGTCGCATTCACATTCATTTGAAGTGTAGACGAGGAATACATAACAGTTCTCTAATCATATTATATCTTACCATGAAACATAGAAATGTGATGCGATATCGCGTTTTAAGAATCATAAGAACTCTATTGCTACGATTCGTAGACATCTGCAAACGCTATTTCCTTGCAAAGAATTGTCGCATTTACATTCATTTGAAGTGTAGAAGAGGAATACATAACACTTCGCAAATCATATTATATCTTACCATGAAACATAGAAATGAGATGCGATATCGCGTTTTAAGAAGCATTAGAAATCTATTGCTACGACACGTAGACATCTGCAAACGCTATTTCCTAGCGAGGAAGTGTCGCATTCACATTCATTTGAAGTGTAGACGAGGAATACATAACACTTCGCAAATCATATTATATCTTACCATGAAACATAGAAATGAGATGCAATATTGCGATTTAAGAATCATAAGATCTCTTTTGCTACGATACGTAGACATCTGCAAACGCTATTTCCTTGCAAGGAAGTGTCGCATTTACATTCATTTGATGTGTAGACGAGGAATACATAACACTTCGCAAATCATATTATATCTTACCATGATACATAGAAATGAGATGCGATATCGCGTTTTAAGAAGCATTAGAACTCTACTGCTACGATACGTAGACATCTGCAAACGCAATTTCCTAGCGAGAAAGTGTCGCATTCACATTCATTTGAAGTGTAGACGAGGAATACATAACACTCCGCAAATCATATTATATCTTACCATGAAACATAGAAATGTGATGCGATATCGCGTTTTAAGAATCATAAGAACTCTATTGCTACGATTCGTAGACATCTGCAAACGCTATTTCCTTGCAAGGGAGTGTCGCATTTACATTCATTTGAATCGTAGACGAGGAATGCATAACACTTCGCAATGAATATTATATCTTGCCATGAAACATAGAAATGAGATGCGATATCGCGTTTTAAGAAGCATTAGAACTCTATTGCTACGATACCTAGACATCTGCAGAAGCTATTTCCTAGCAAGGAAGAGTAGCATTTACATCCATTTGAAGTGTAAACGAGGAATACGTGACACTTCGCAAATCATATTATATCTTACCATGAAGCGTAGGAATGAGATGCGCTATCGCGTTTTAAGAAGCATTAGATCTCTATTGCTACGTGTAACGTCAGGCGTACCGCCTGCCACCCTCCGGCGTCCACCTCATCATCCCCAGCATCCGTATCCGGAGCCCCTGCACACGGCCCACCCGCCAACTCGCCGTCCCTACAGAAGGAGACAAAGGTACGAGAGGGAAGAAGGATGCAGCATGCCGCGCCCACGCGCGATCTCCACACACGAGGGGGAGGACTTCACCCCGTATTACGAGGGCGAGGAGCTCTCCGACACATACTGGGTCGAATCCCCAGCGATCACGAAGCCCTATACGTACTTCTCGTACATGTGGGATTAGAATAAGCACACTACTCATATATGTACATACACACCAACACACACCTAGATTTTAGCAAATATATGTATATATTTTATTCATGCACGGCTATGTTCCGTTCACTCGCGCGCACACTCGACGCTCGCGGCTCACGCTTAACGCGGGCCGCGCCCCACTCCGAACGGCCGCCCCACCACGAGGGCCGAGCGGCCGCCCTACTCCGACCGTCCGCCCCACCGCGAGGGCCCAGCGACTCGCGCGCCGCGCGACCCGAGGAGGTCGCGGACGCGAGATCCGAGAGTCAGTTCCAATCTCACCTCCGAACGGGAGAGTTGGTATCTCATCTCCGAACTGGAGAGTTCGTATCTCATCTCCGAACCGGGGAGTTCTAATCCAGCATCCGAACGATGCACTTCCGATCCGAGCAATAGGCTCATTCGCAACGAGCAATTAGCTCTAATGCATTCGTCTCTATCCATACTCCCATAGCGGAGTCCATTCGATACTTATATTATTTCTAATTCTCATTGTAATCGTTAGTCAGTAACTTAGAATTTAGTCAAGTGTATCTAGTATAGTGAAATCATAGAATATAGTTTATTTTTACCAGATTCAAAGTATCTTTATTCGAGTTCGAATACAATTCCTTAATTCTAATCCACGGGTACGCTCGCGATTATTCTATTTCTATATCTCATCTGCGATAGTCTTGAGGCTCGACGACTAGAGCGAACCAGCGCTTAGTTGCTCCATCCTCACTTCTACCGTGTACAGAATATCTTGCGCCCAGGTCGATCCCGGTAAGCTAGAGCGAACCAACGCTTAGCCGTGCCGTACTCAACCGAAGTTCAAGTATTCTCGACGAGCCTTGCACCTCCGACAAAGCGTACACGACGCGCGGGGAGGAGAGAGTTTATTCGTCGTCTCGCTCGGGAATACGTGGGTGATGCACCAGGATATTCAATTTCCTGCGTTCGAGTCCTGGTTCCTGTGAAGGAGGTTTCCTTCGCCGCACGACCCGTACCTCCGTTCCAGCCGTACGCCGCCGCCATCCCGGTTGCGGATCCAAGGCGCTCCAGGTACCTGGAAAGAGAAATCAGACAGCGGAATCAAGCCTTCGCAAGGTAAGTTTAGTGTTGATTACCGTTTTATCGAGTCCGAAACGCCAACGAACCCGGTCCGGACGCAATTCGCGTTATTTTCGGGAACGGTTACGACTTTGTGCCACCGTTGCGAGCGCAACCGCACCTCGGGACGTGACACGAAAGTTATTTTTGGTGACAGCGGTGGGATAGCCACGCGTTTCCTCCGGAAATTCTGCCGAAAGGAACCGCGAAACTAGATATGGCAACCCGGACTCCGACAAAAACGCGCCAGCAGACACAGCGAGCCGCCGCGATGGCCGATTCCGAACGCGAAAAACGCACTAGCAGAACGCTCGACTTCCAAGACGCTATCGCCGAGCCTCTTCCTAGTACCGCGCAACAAAATACTTCCGCGAAAATTACGAAAGCGACCGATCCGAGTAATGCCGCGTTGCTCCAGCAAATAGAAATTTTACGCCGTGAATTAGAATCTATTCGCAGAACGCCTGATTTAACGCACGACGATACTGTTTCTCTAGATATTCCTCGGGGAAATCCGCTTTCCGGACATAATTCGAGCTCCGATTTCAATACAAATAGTTCGCAACACGACGAGCTATCGCTTAAGCAGGCCCTCGAAGCCGTGCCGACATTCGATGGTCAGAACATTCCTATTCTTCAGTTTACCCGAGCGTGTAAACGCGCTTATGAGCTTATCCCTAATGGGTGCGAGCGAACTTTCACACGCCTGCTTAAGGGAAAACTCAAGGGTCGTGCCTACGCCGCGCTAGAAGACGAGCCATGTTACACAATACTCGAATTAACGGACGTTCTTCGCAGCACATTTTGCTCCATAAAATCAGCTCATCATTATCGGGGTGAACTTGCTAATATATTTATGCGCGCGAACGAGCACATTCTAGATTACATCGGTCGAGTAAAAGATCTTAGAACCGCTATAATTGATTGCGAGAGGCTTGCTCGACGAGACACACCGGAATCGCTCGATGACGTAGACGCGCTCACTCTACAATGTTTTAAAGACGGTCTCATTCCGGAAATTCGAATGCAAATGACGATAAATTCATTCGGCACATTGCGAGAAACGTTCGCTCGAGCGCGAGAACTTTATCAAATGCACGAACGTGATTGCAACCGACTAGGTAGATCGCGTGCCGCGCGACCAGAATCGCGCGAAAAACCAGCCGAAATTATTTGCCGAAAATGCAATAATATCGGACATTACGCGACCGAGTGTCGGCTCAGACCGCCATCGCCGTACCGACCGCAGGAATACTTGCGATCCAGGGACGTACCGCCTCCTACTCGAGGCCCCGCGTACGAACAACCGAGACAAATCGTAGCCAGGGACGCGCCCAAATTTTGTCGCTATTGCAAGACCCCGGGGCACGAAATAGGCGAGTGCCGCAAAAGACAGTACAACAACGCGGTAAATAAAAATTCGGGAAACGACAATGGCCTCCGCACCCGCCGCGAGACAGGTGGCGAGGCCGCGCACCAAGTCCGTCCTCTCGCCGCGAACAACTCCAACGCGGAAATCGACGAAACGCCGCGATAAACATAACCGGAAAAACTAGCACGCCAAACGTAATTTTAAAATCCGATCTTCTAATTTCACCAACTCGCTTCATGGTGGACACTGGGGCGGAAATAAATATTATAAAACGTTCGGCTCTAAAAGCATCCGCGCGAATCGATAAGTCCGAGATCGTAATAATAACAGGGGTAACCGATGGCAAAACCGCAACCTTAGGGACGGTGAATCTTGTCATTTTCGGTCGCGTCGTTCCTTTTAATGTGGTCGAGGATGATTTTCCCCTTAAACCAAGCGGGATCCTCGGCTCCGGGTTCTGTATGGATGCAGAAATCTCTTTTCCAAATAAAATAATCAAATGGAATGGTAAGAGAATTCCTTTCGAAGACGATATCGAAGCACTCGAGGAACCGTCACCGGACTCGAAAATAAAGCCTCTCCTATCGCCGAAACGTAAACAAGCGCCGCGCACGGAATCTATTCCCCCTCCGCCGCGTAAATCATCGCCTCCGCTGAAACGCGATGCAGCAACGAAATCGAAGCTTCGAACGCAAGACAAAGCAGCTTCTCCGAAGTCAGGAGACCGTATCTCCATTCCGCCGAGATCAAATATCGGTATCAAGGTCCGCGTAGTTAATTCGAACCTCGCGGAAGGTATAATTCCTCGTATCGATCTTGCGCCGAGCATATTTTTCGGAAACGCTCTCGTCAGAGTAATTCGGGGCAAAGCGGTAACTCGAATAATTAATTCATCCGACCGCGCCGTCGAAATCGCGTTATCAGAAATCGTACTTGAGCCCGCGCAAATCATGACTCCCCTCCATAAGGAGGAAAGTCCATCGCTCTATCCGGTTTTTTCTAAATCCAACGTATCCGCCGTACCGATCGGCTCATCCCAAAAAGGGAAAACTTCTATTTCTTTCTCGAGTCAGGCACCATACTCGACAACCGAAACTCCTCCTTCGCGTTGCAAAATCGCGAATGTTCAACAAATCTCCTATGCTCAGGCGGTTAAAAATAATATACAACAGGCGCCGTTAAAACAAACATCGAAATCCGCCAATCCTTCGAAATCTCGCCTAGACCGAATTCTTAGTCTCCTCCGTCTCGACCACCTCAACGCAGAGGAAAGAGAGCACGTCGTCCGTCTCGTTCAAAGCAGGGGGATAAATTAGGGCATACGTCAGCAACCACGCACAAGATTCCAACCGTCGACGACCGCCCCGTCAATGTGAAACAATACCGTTTCCCACCAGCTCATAAGGAGGAGATTCGACGACAAGTCGACAAATTTTTACAAAATGGTGTCATCTCTCCGTCAAAATCACCATATAATTCGCCATTGTGGGTTGTCCCAAAGAAACCGGACTCCTTGGGCAACAAGCAATGGCGCGTCGTCATCGACTACCGCGCACTCAATGAGAAATCTGTCGCCGATGCCTATCCCCTCCCTTGCATTACCGAGATACTTGATCAGCTCGGGAGTGCGAAGTATTTTAGTACATTCGATCTCGCGAGCGGATTTCACCAGATCCCAATGGAGCCCGCCGATGCTCCCAAAACCGCTTTTTCGACGCCTCACGGGCATTATGAATTTAAAAGAATGCCATTCGGATTAAAAAATGCGCCAGCGACGTTCCAACGACTTATGGACAATGTCCTGTCCGGTCTCCAGGGGAACGAAATTTTCGTCTATTTGGACGACATTGTTATCTACGCTAGCTCTCTTCAAGAACATCGACTTAAATTCGAGAAATTAACTCAACGGCTCAAAGAAGCTAATTTAGTATTGCAGCCGGATAAGTGCGAATTCTTGAGGAGAGAAGTAAGCTATTTGGGTCATATTATCAGTGAGCACGGTGTAAAACCTGACCCTGCGAAAATTAGCGCCGTCAAAAATTTTCCGCGCCCGCGCAACGCGAAACAGATCAAACAATTCCTCGGGCTCGCGGGATACTACAGGCGGTTCATCGCAAATTTTTCCAATATTGCTAAGCCACTTACAAATTTGTTAAAAAAAGACGCGCCTTTTGTATGGCGTAACGAGCAAGAGAATTCATTCGTCAAACTCCGAGATTGCCTATGCGAAGCGCCTATCTTGCAGTACCCAAACTTTAAACAACCATTCGTGATAACGACCGACGCGTCCGCCGAAGCTATTGGTGCTATCTTGAGTCAAGGACCAATAGGCCGCGACTTGCCAATCGCGTACACGTCGCGACTGTTAAACGCTGCGGAGAAAAACTACTCCACGATCGAGAAGGAGTGTCTGGCGATTGTCTACGCCGTCCATTACTTTCGTCCATACATATACGGTAATCAATTCAAACTCGTTACCGACCATCGACCGTTAGTGTGGATGAATTCGGTCAAGGACCCGTCAAGTAGACTCGTACGGTGGAGGCTTAAGTTAGCGGAATTTGACTACGAGATGGTCTATAAAAGTGGAAAAACGAACCTTAATGCGGACGCATTGTCGCGGAATCCCGCTCAAATTTTTCCGCTCTCGTATTCAGAAAACTCGGAGGACGACATCTTCGATGTGCCTCCGGAAACCCGTAAAAAGTATACCACACTAGCGCCTCCTCCTACTCCGGTAACATCAGAACCTGAATTACCGACTCCAGGCACGTCCTTCCGTACCAACACAGCATCACCTCCGCAAGTCGCCAGCGACAGCACCGACTTTTATACTCCTGCTCCAAATGAATTTTTCCGACGCGAACCTCTGTTTAATTTCAGCCGTGACGCATTATCAACGCGACGAGACAATGTAGTTGTCTTCGTCACGCAATCTGGGCACCCCTATGACACGGGCGCCAAAGATCTAGCGAACGCTGAAAAATTCCTTCCAAACAAAAATCACGTTCTTACCAAAGCCAAAGTCATACAAATCGGAAACGAATTCCAAATCCAGCTTCCAATCATCGAACATTCCACGAGATCAATCAATTTCCAGACCGTAATAGAAACATTCAGATCCTTGTGCGACGTTGTAAACGAATTACAATTACAAACATTTAGTATCGCACAAACCTATCTAGACTCCGTATCCTGGTCCCGAATCCAGAAAATCCTTCAGGACCTGTTTTACGAAACAACTGTCCAGATTACGGTCTGCCAGGGCCTCATTAAAACCCCTTCGGTCGAAGAGCGACTGAAAATAATAAGAGAAAACCACGACTCCCCTGTGGGAGGTCACAAAGGGGTTAATAAAACTTATTCTCGCATCAGACAACAATACTTTTGGCCAAACATGAAAACACAAATACAAGAATATATTGGCAAATGTAAAAGTTGTCAGACAGAGAAACTGGTCCGGGTGAAGACCAGACAGCCTCTCACTTTAACCGACACCCCTGGCAGGGCATTCGATAAGATTTCAATGGACGTAATGGGTCCTCTTCCCGAAACTTCCGACGGTTATACAAGTATCCTCACGATCCAAGATCTCCTCACTAAATACTCAGTCGCAGTTCCTCTCAAAACCACCACCGCAGTAGACATTGCCGAAGCTTTAATAAAAGAATTCATTTGTAAGTACGGATGCCCGAAAGGCATACTCACGGACCAAGGTTCGAACTTTATAAATAGCTTGATTAAAGCCATAGCAATCAAATTCCGTATTAAGCAATACAAGTCCACTGCGTTCCATCCACAGACAAACGGGTCCGTTGAACGATCTCACCACGTCCTGGCCGAATATCTGAAGCATTACATAGAGTCGAGTAACGATTGGGTGAATTGGTTACCGTATGCAATGTTTTCATACAACACCAGTGTGCACGAGGGTACATTATACACCCCACACGAACTAGTGTTCGGCAGGATAGCTAGGACGCCGTCAGCCACTCCTTTTCAGGACAGCTCTGATAACGAAACCTATAGCGACTATCTTATACAACTTCAGGAGAAAATCTCGAAATCTCAGGATTTGGCTAAAGCCAATCTAGACAATGCGAAACGCCGTTCTAAATATTATTATGACCGAAATCTCAATGTCCAAAACTTCGAGGTAGGCCAATGGGTCTATCTTTTAAAAGAGCCGAACAAACATAAGTTCCAGGCACAATACTCTGGACCGTACCGTATCCTCGAAATTTTGGGCAACTGTAATGTTAAGCTGAATGTAAAAGGGCGCCATAAAATTGTTCATACGAACAAAATCAAAATTTGTAAACGAATGCATAGTATGCAGAGTATGGATGCTAGTGAAAGAAAAGTGCGAAAAACTGAAAATGAAGTCAGTGAGAGCAGTGACATTCAAACGAACGCTGAAAGTGAAAGCGACGAAAGTGCCTGCAATCCGAAGGAAGCCCGCAGCCACGGTCCAATCTCCAAACGTTATCGCCAGGATCAACCAGGCGAAAAACCTCAGATTCCGCAGCATCCAGCCGACAGGACCAAGAGAAGGATCCAGCATCCCGAAATCTACCCAACAGACAAGAGATCTCGGCATGGCCGAGATTCTTTTTCCAAGGGGGGTGGTGTAACGTCAGGCGTACCGCCTGCCACCCTCCGGCGTCCACCTCATCATCCCCAGCATCCGTATCCGGAGCCCCTGCACACGGCCCACCCGCCAACTCGCCGTCCCTACAGAAGGAGACAAAGGTACGAGAGGGAAGAAGGATGCAGCATGCCGCGCCCACGCGCGATCTCCACACACGAGGGGGAGGACTTCACCCCGTATTACGAGGGCGAGGAGCTCTCCGACACATACTGGGTCGAATCCCCAGCGATCACGAAGCCCTATACGTACTTCTCGTACATGTGGGATTAGAATAAGCACACTACTCATATATGTACATACACACCAACACACACCTAGATTTAAGTAAATATATGTATATATTTTATTCATGCACGGCTATGTTCCGTTCACTCGCGCGCACACTCGACGCTCGCGGCTCACGCTTAACGCGGGCCGCGCCCCACTCCGAACGGCCGCCCCACCACGAGGGCCGAGCGGCCGCCCTACTCCGACCGTCCGCCCCACCGCGAGGGCCCAGCGACTCGCGCGCCGCGCGACCCGAGGAGGTCGCGGACGCGAGATCCGAGAGTCAGTTCCAATCTCACCTCCGAACGGGAGAGTTGGTATCTCATCTCCGAACTGGAGAGTTCGTATCTCATCTCCGAACCGGGGAGTTCTAATCCAGCATCCGAACGATGCACTTCCGATCCGAGCAATAGGCTCATTCGCAACGAGCAATTAGCTCTAATGCATTCGTCTCTATCCATACTCCCATAGCGGAGTCCATTCGATACTTATACTATTTCTAATTCTCATTGTAATCGTTAGTCAGTAACTTAGAATTTAGTCAAGTGTATCTAGTATAGTGAAATCATAGAATATAGTTTATTTTTACCAGATTCAAAGTATCTTTATTCGAGTTCGAATACAATTCCTTAATTCTAATCCACGGGTACGCTCGCGATTATTCTATTTCTATATCTCATCTGCAATAGTCTTGAGGCTCGACGACTAGAGCGAACCAGCGCTTAGTTGCTCCATCCTCACTTCTACCGTGTACAGAATATCTTGCGCCCAGGTCGATCCCGGTAAGCTAGAGCGAACCAACGCTTAGCCGTGCCGTACTCAACCGAAGTTCAAGTATTCTCGACGAGCCTTGCACCTCCGACAAAGCGTACACGACGCGCGGGGAGGAGAGAGTTTATTCGTCGTCTCGCTCGGGAATACGTGGGTGATGCACCAGGATATTCAATTTCCTGCGTTCGAGTCCTGGTTCCTGTGAAGGAGGTTTCCTTCGCCGCACGACCCGTACCTCCGTTCCAGCCGTACGCCGCCGCCATCCCGGTTGCGGATCCAAGGCGCTCCAGGTACCTGGAAAGAGAAATCAGACAGCGGAATCAAGCCTTCGCAAGGTAAGTTTAGTGTTGATTACCGTTTTATCGAGTCCGAAACGCCAACGAACCCGGTCCGGACGCAATTCGCGTTATTTTCGGGAACGGTTACGACTTTGTGCCACCGTTGCGAGCGCAACCGCACCTCGGGACGTGACACTACTGCTACGATACGTAGATATCTGCAAACGCTATTTCCTAGCGAGGAAGTGTCGCATTCACATTCATTTGAAGTGTAGACGAGGAATACATAACAGTCCTCAAATCATATTATATCTTACCATGAAACATAGAAATGTGATGCGATATCGCGTTTTAAGAATCATAAGAACTCTATTGCTACGATTCGTAGACATCTGCAAACGCTATTTCCTTGCAAAGAATTGTCGCATTTACATTCATTTGAAGTGTAGAAGAGGAATACATAACACTTCGCAAATCATATTATATCTTACCATGAAACATAGAAATGAGATGCGATATCGCGTTTTAAGAAGCATTAGAAATCTATTGCTACGACACGTAGACATCTGCAAACGCTATTTCCTAGCGAGGAAGTGTCGCATTCACATTCATTTGAAGTGTAGACGAGGAATACATAACACTTCGCAAATCATGTTATGTAACGTCAGGCGTACCGCCTGCCACCCTCCGGCGTCCACCTCATCATCCCCAGCATCCGTATCCGGAGCCCCTGCACACGGGCCACCCGCCGACTCGCCGTCCCTACAGAAGGAGACAAAGGTACGAGAGGGAAGAAGGATGCAGCATGCCGCGCCCACGCGCGATCTCCACACACGAGGGGGAGGACTTCACCCCGTATTACGAGGGCGAGGAGCTCTCCGACACGTACTGGGTCGAATCCCCAGCGATCACGAAGCCCTATACGTACTTCTCGTACATGTGGGATTAGAATAAGGACACTACTCACCTATGTACATACACACCAACACACACCTAGATTTAAGTGAATATATGTATATATTTCATTCATGCACGGCTATGTTCCGTGCACTCGCGCGCACACTCGACGCTCGCGGCTCACGCTTAACGCGGGCCGCGCCCCACTCCGAACGGCCGCCCCACCACGGGGGCCGAGCGGCCGCCCTACTCCGACCGTCCGCCCCACCGCGAGGGCCCAGCGACTCGCGCGCCGCGCGACCCGAGGAGGTCGCGGACGCGAGATCCGAGAGTCAGTTCCAATCTCACCTCCGAACGGGAGAGTTGGTATCTCATCTCCGAACTGGAGAGTTCCAATCTCACCTCCGAACGGGAGAGTTCGTATCTCATCTCCGAACCGAGGAGTTCTAATCCAGCATCCGAACGATGCACTTCCGATCCGAGCAATAGGCTCATTCGCAACGAGCAATTAGCTCTAATGCATTCGTCTCTATCCATACTCCCATAGCGGAGTCCATTCGATACTTTATACTATTTCTAATTCTCATTGTAATCGCTAGTCAGTAACTTAGAATTTAGTCAAGTGTATCTAGTATAGTGAAATCATAGAATATAGTTTATTTTTACCAGATTCAAAGTATCTTTATTCGAGTTCAAATACAATTCCTTAATTCTAATCCACGGGTACGCTCGCGATTATTCTAATTCTATATCTCATCTACGATAGTCTTGAGGCTCGACGACTAGAGCGAACCAGCGCTTAGTTGCTCCATCCTCACTTCTACCGTGTACAGAATATCTTGCGCCCAGGTCGATCCCGGTAAGCTAGAGCGAACCAACGCTTAGCCGTGCCGTATTCAACCGAAGTTCAAGTATTCTCGATGAGCCTTGCACCTCCGACAAAGCGTACACGACGCGCGGGGAGGAAGGAGTTTATTCGTCGTCTCGCTCGGGAATACGTGGGTGATGCACCAGAATATTCAATTTCCTACGTTCGAGTCCTGGTTCCTGTGAAGGAGGTTTCCTTCGCCGCACGACCCGTACGAGTCGCCAATCGTCAGGGCCAAACGCCGATACCTGCCAGCCGGAGTCAACCCGCCTGGACGCTTATTCCCGTAGACGTACCTCCGTTCCAGCCGTACGCCGCCGCCATCCCGGTTGCGGATCCAAGGCGCTCCAGGTACCTGGAAAGAGAAATCAGACAGCGGAATCAAGCCTTCGCAAGGTAAGTTTAGTGTTGATTACCGTTTTATCGAGTCCGAAACGCCAACGAACCCGGTCCGGACGCAATTCGCGTTATTTTCGGGAACGGTTACGACTTTGTGCCACCGTTGCGAGCGCAACCGCACCTCGGGACGTGACACGAAAGTTATTTTTGGTGACAGCGGTGGGATAGCCACGCGTTTCCTCCGGAAATTCTGCCGAAAGGAACCGCGAAACTAGATATGGCAACCCGGACTCCGACAAAAACGCGCCAGCAGACACAGCGAGCCGCCGCGATGGCCGATTCCGAACGCGAAAAACGCACTAGCAGAACGCTCGACTTCCAAGACGCTATCGCCGAGCCTCTTCCTAGTACCGCGCAACAAAATACTTCCGCGAAAATTACGAAAGCGACCGATCCGAGTAATGCCGCGTTGCTCCAGCAAATAGAAATTTTACGCCGTGAATTAGAATCTATTCGCAGAACGCCTGATTTAACGCGCGACGATACTGTTTCTCTAGATATTCCTCGGGGAAATCCGCTTTCCGGACATAATTCGAGCTCCGATTTCAATACAAATAGTTCGCAACACGACGAGCTATCGCTTAAGCAGGCCCTCGAAGCCGTGCCGACATTCGATGGTCAGAACATTCCTATTCTTCAGTTTACCCGAGCGTGTAAACGCGCTTATGAGCTTATCCCTAATGGGTGCGAGCGAACTTTCACACGCCTGCTTAAGGGAAAACTCAAGGGTCGTGCCTACGCCGCGCTAGAAGACGAGCCATGTTACACAATACTCGAATTAACGGACGTTCTTCGCAGCACATTTTGCTCCGTAAAATCAGCTCATCATTATCGGGGTGAACTTGCTAATATATTTATGCGCGCGAACGAGCACATTCTAGATTACATCGGTCGAGTAAAAGATCTTAGAACCGCTATAATTGATTGCGAGAGGCTTGCTCGACGAGACACACAGGAATCGCTCGATGACGTAGACGCGCTCACCCTACAATGTTTTAAAGATGGTCTCATTCCGGAAATTCGAATGCAAATGACGATAAATTCATTCGGCACATTGCGAGAAACGTTCGCTCGAGCGCGGGAGCTCTATCAAATGCACGAACGTGATTGCAACCGACTAGGTAGATCGCGTGTCGCGCGACCAGAATCGCGCGAAAAACCAGCCGAAATTATTTGCCGAAAATGCAATAATATCGGACATTACGCGACCGAGTGTCGGTTCAGACCGCCATCGCCGTACCGACCGCAGGAATACCGTGACGCTTACTTGCGATCCAGGGACGTACCGCCTCCTACTCGAGGCCCCGCGTACGAACAACCGAGGCAAATCGTAGCCAGGGACGCGCCCAAATTTTGTCGCTATTGCAAGACCCCGGGGCACGAAATAGGCGAGTGCCGCAAAAGGCAGTACAACAACGCGGTAAACAAAAATTCGGGAAACGACAATGGCCTCCGCACCCGCCGCGAGACAGGTGGCGAGGCCGCGCACCAAGTCCGTCCTCTCGCCGCGAACAACTCCAACGCGGAAATCGACGAAACGCCGCGATAAACATAACCGGAAAAACTAGCACGCCAAACGTAATTTTAAAATCCGATCTTCTAATTTCACCAACTCGCTTCATGGTGGACACTGGGGCGGAAATAAATATTATAAAACGTTCGGCTCTAAAAGCATCCGCGCGAATCGATAAGTCCGAGATCGTAATAATAACAGGGGTAACCGATGGCAAAACCGCAACCTTAGGGACGGTGAATCTTGTCATTTTCGGTCGCGTCGTTCCTTTTAATGTGGTCGAGGATGATTTTCCCCTTAAACCAAGCGGGATCCTCGGCTCCGGGTTCTGTATGGATGCAGAAATCTCTTTTCCAAATAAAATAATCAAATGGAATGGTAAGAGAATTCCTTTCGAAGACGATATCGAAGCACTCGAGGAACCGTCACCGGACTCGAAAATAAAGCCTCTCCTATCGCCGAAACGTAAACAAGCGCCGCGCACGGAATCTATTCCCCCTCCGCCGCCGCGCCCGCCGCGTAAATCATCGCCTCCGCTGAAACGCGATGCAGCAACGAAATCGAAGCTTCGAACGCAAGACAAAGCAGCTTCTCCGAAGTCAGGAGACCGTATCTCCATTCCGCCGAGATCAAATATCGGTATCAAGGTCCGCGTAGTTAATTCGAACCTCGCGGAAGGTATAATTCCTCGTATCGATCTTGCGCCGGGTATATTTTTCGGAAACGCTCTCGTCAGAGTAATTCGGGGCAAAGCGGTAACTCGAATAATTAATTCATCCGACCGCGCCGTCGAAATCGCGTTACCAGAAATCGTACTTGAGCCCGCGCAAATCATGACTCCCCTCCATAAGGAGGAAAGTCCATCGCTCTATCCGGTTTTTTCTAAATCCAACGTATCCGCCGTACCGATCGGCTCATCCCAAAAAGGGAAAACTTCTATTTCTTTCTCGAGTCAGACACCATACTCGACAACCGAAACTCCTCCTTCGCGTTGCAAAATCGCGAATGTTCAACAAATCTCCTATGCTCAGGCGGTTAAAAATAATATACAACAGGCGCCGTTAAAACAAACATCGAAATCCGCCAATCCTTCGAAATCTCGCCTAGACCGAATTCTTAGTCTCCTCCGTCTCGACCACCTCAACGCAGAGGAAAGAGAGCACGTCGTCCGTCTCGTTCAAAGCACGCAGGAGCTTTTTCACATTGAGGGGGATAAATTAGGGCATACGTCAGCAACCACGCACAAGATTCCAACCGTCGACGACCGCCCCGTCAATGTGAAACAATACCGATTCCCACCAGCTCATAAGGAGGAGATTCGACGACAAGTCGACAAATTTTTACAAAATGGTGTCATCTCTCCGTCCAAATCGCCATATAATTCGCCATTGTGGGTTGTCCCAAAGAAACCCGACTCTTTGGGCAACAAGCAATGGCGCGTCGTCATCGATTACCGCGCACTCAATGAGAAATCTGTCGCCGATGCCTATCCCCTCCCTTGCATTACCGAGATACTTGATCAGCTCGGGAGCGCGAAGTATTTTAGTACATTCGATCTCGCGAGCGGATTTCACCAGATCCCAATGGAGCCCGCCGATGCTCCCAAAACCGCTTTTTCGACGCCTCACGGGCATTATGAATTTAAAAGAATGCCATTCGGATTAAAAAATGCGCCAGCGACGTTCCAACGACTTATGGACAATGTCCTGTCCGGTCTCCAGGGGAACGAAATTTTCGTCTATTTGGACGACATTGTTATCTACGCTAGCTCTCTTCAAGAACATCGACTTAAATTCGAGAAATTAACTCAACGGCTCAAAGAAGCTAATTTAGTATTGCAGCCGGATAAGTGCGAATTCTTGAGGAGAGAAGTAAGCTATTTGGGTCATATTATCAGTGAGCACGGTGTAAAACCTGACCCTGCGAAAATTAGCGCCGTCAAAAATTTTCCGCGCCCGCGCAACGCGAAACAGATCAAACAATTCCTCGGGCTCGCGGGATACTACAGGCGGTTCATCGCAAATTTTTCCAATATTGCTAAGCCACTTACAAATTTGTTAAAAAAAGACGCGCCCTTTGTATGGCGTAACGAGCAAGAGAATTCATTCGTCAAACTCCGAGATTGCCTATGCGAAGCGCCTATCTTGCAGTACCCAAACTTTAAACAACCATTCGTGATAACGACCGACGCGTCCGCCGAAGCTATTGGTGCTATCTTGAGTCAAGGACCAATAGGCCGCGACTTGCCAATCGCGTACACGTCGCGACTGTTAAACGCTGCGGAGAAAAACTACTCCACGATCGAGAAGGAGTGTCTGGCGATTGTCTACGCCGTCCATTACTTTCGTCCATACATATACGGTAATCAATTCAAACTCGTTACCGACCATCGACCGTTAGTGTGGATGAATTCGGTCAAGGACCCGTCAAGTAGACTCGTACGGTGGAGGCTTAAGTTAGCGGAATTTGACTACGAGATGGTCTATAAAAGTGGAAAAACGAACCTTAATGCGGACGCATTGTCGCGGAATCCCGCTCAAATTTTTCCGCTCTCGTATTCAGAAAACTCGGAGGACGACATCTTCGATGTGCCTCCGGAAACCCGTAAAAAGTATACCACACTAGCGCCTCCTCCTACTCCGGTAACATCAGAACCTGAATTACCGACTCCAGGCACGTCCTTCCGTACCAACACAGCATCACCTCCGCAAGTCGCCAGCGACAGCACCGACTTTTATACTCCTGCTCCAAATGAATTTTTCCGACGCGAACCTCTGTTTAATTTCAGCCGTGACGCATTATCAACGCGACGAGACAATGTAGTTGTCTTCGTCACGCAATCTGGGCACCCCTATGACACGGGCGCCAAAGATCTAGCGAACGCTGAAAAATTCCTTCCAAACAAAAATCACGTTCTTACCAAAGCCAAAGTCATACAAATCGGAAACGAATTCCAAATCCAGCTTCCAATCATCGAACATTCCACGAGATCAATCAATTTCCAGACCGTAATAGAAACATTCAGATCCTTGTGCGACGTTGTAAACGAATTACAATTACAAACATTTAGTATCGCACAAACCTATCTAGACTCCGTATCCTGGTCCCGAATCCAGAAAATCCTTCAGGACCTGTTTTACGAAACAACTGTCCAGATTACGGTCTGCCAGGGCCTCATTAAAACCCCTTCGGTCGAAGAGCGACTGAAAATAATAAGAGAAAACCACGACTCCCCTGTGGGAGGTCACAAAGGGGTTAATAAAACTTATTCTCGCATCAGACAACAATACTTTTGGCCAAACATGAAAACACAAATACAAGAATATATTGGCAAATGTAAAAGTTGTCAGACAGAGAAACTGGTCCGGGTGAAGACCAGACAGCCTCTCACTTTAACCGACACCCCTGGCAGGGCATTCGATAAGATTTCAATGGACGTAATGGGTCCTCTTCCCGAAACTTCCGACGGTTATACAAGTATCCTCACGATCCAAGATCTCCTCACTAAATACTCAGTCGCAGTTCCTCTCAAAACCACCACCGCAGTAGACATTGCCGAAGCTTTAATAAAAGAATTCATTTGTAAGTACGGATGCCCGAAAGGCATACTCACGGACCAAGGTTCGAACTTTATAAATAGCTTGATTAAAGCCATAGCAATCAAATTCCGTATTAAGCAATACAAGTCCACTGCGTTCCATCCACAGACAAACGGGTCCGTTGAACGATCTCACCACGTCCTGGCCGAATATCTGAAGCATTACATAGAGTCGAGTAACGATTGGGTGAATTGGTTACCGTATGCAATGTTTTCATACAACACCAGTGTGCACGAGGGTACATTATACACCCCACACGAACTAGTGTTCGGCAGGATAGCTAGGACGCCGTCAGCCACTCCTTTTCAGGACAGCTCTGATAACGAAACCTATAGCGACTATCTTATACAACTTCAGGAGAAAATCTCGAAATCTCAGGATTTGGCTAAAGCCAATCTAGACAATGCGAAACGCCGTTCTAAATATTATTATGACCGAAATCTCAATGTCCAAAACTTCGAGGTAGGCCAATGGGTCTATCTTTTAAAAGAGCCGAACAAACATAAGTTCCAGGCACAGTATTCTGGACCGTACCGTATCCTCGAAATTTTGGGCAACTGTAATGTTAAGCTGAATGTAAAAGGGCGCCATAAAATTGTTCATACGAACAAAATCAAAATTTGTAAACGAATGCATAGTATGCAGAGTGTGGATGCTAGTGAAAGAAAAGTGCGAAAAACTGAAAATGAAGCCAGTGAGAGCAGTGACATTCAAACGAACGCTGAAAGTGAAAGCGACGAAAGTGCCTGCAATCCGAAGGAAGCCCGCAGCCACGGTCCAAACTCCAAACGTTATCGCCAGGATCAACCAGGCGAAAAACCACAGATTCCGCAGCATCCAGCCGACAGGACCAAGAGAAGGATCCAGCATCCCGAAATCTACCCAACAGACAAGAGATCTCGGCATGGCCGAGATTCTTTTTCCAAGGGGCGTGGTGTAACGTCAGGCGTACCGCCTGCCACCCTCCGGCGCCCAACTCATCATCCCCAGCATCCGTATCCGGAGCCCCTGCACACGGGCCACCCGCCGACTCGCCGTCCTTACAGAAGGAGACAAAGGTACGAGAGGGAAGAAGGATGCAGCATGCCGCGCCCACGCGCGATCTCCACACACGAGGGGGAGGACTTCACCCCGTATTACGAGGGCGAGGAGCTCTCCGACACATACTGGGTCGAATCCCCAGCGATCACGAAGCCCTATACGTACTTCTCGTACATGTGGGATTAGAATAAGGACACTACTCACCTATGTACATACACACCAACACACACCTAGATTTAAGTGAATATATGTATATATTTCATTCATGCACGGCTATGTTCCGTGCACTCGCGCGCACACTCGACGCTCGCGGCTCACGCTTAACGCGGGCCGCGCCCCACTCCGAACGGCCGCCCCACCACGAGGGCCGAGCGGCCGCCCTACTCCGACCGTCCGCCCCACCGCGAGGGCCCAGCGACTCGCGCGCCGCGCGACCCGAGGAGGTCGCGGACGCGAGATCCGGGAGTCAGTTCCAATCTCATCTCCGAACTGGAGAGTTCGTATCTCATCTCCGAACCGAGGAGTTCTAATCCAGCATCCGAACGATGCACTTCCGATCCGAGCAATAGGCTCATTCGCAACGAGCAATTAGCTCTAATGCATTCGTCTCTATCCATACTCCCATAGCGGAGTCCATTCGATACTTTATACTATTTCTAATTCTCATTGTAATCGCTAGTCAGTAACTTAGAATTTAGTCAAGTGTATCTAGTATAGTGAAATCATAGAATATAGTTTATTTTTACCAGATTCAAAGTATCTTTATTCGAGTTCAAATACAATTCCTTAATTCTACTCCACGGGTACGCTCGCGATTATTCTATTTCTATATCTCATCTGCGATAGTCTTGAGGCTCGACGACTAGAGCGAACCAGCGCTTAGTTGCTCCATCCTCACTTCTACCGTATACAGAATATCTTGCGCCCAGGTTGATCCCGGTAAGCTAGAGCGAACCAACGCTTAGCCGCGCCGTACTCGACCGAAGTTCAAGTATTCTCGACGAGCCTTGCACCTCCGACAAAGCGTACACGACGCGCGGGGAGGAGAGAGTTTATTCGTCGTCTCGCTCGGGAATACGTGGGTGATGCACCAGAATATTCAATTTCCTGCGTTCGAGTCCTGGTTCCTGTGAAGGAGGTTTCCTTCGCCGCACGACCCGTACCTCCGTTCCAGCCGTACGCCGCCGCCATCCCGGTTGCGGATCCAAGGCGCTCCAGGTACCTAGAAAGAGAAATCAGACAGCGGAATCAAGCCTTCGCAAGGTAAGTTTAGTGTTAATTACCGTTTTATCGAGACCGAAACGCCAACGAACCCGGTCCGGACGCAATTCGCGTTATTTTCGGGAACGGTTACGACTTTGTGCCACCGTTGCGAGCGCAACCGCACCTCGGGACGTGACATATGTATTCCTCGTCTACACATCAAATGAATGTAAATGCGACACTTCCTTGCAAGGAAATAGCGTTTGCAGATGTCAACGTGTCGTAGCAATAGAGTTCTTATGATTCTTAAAACGCGATATCGCATCTCATTTCTATGTTTCATGGTAAGATATTATATGATTTGCGAAGTGTCATGTATTCCTCCTCTACACTTCAAATGAATGTAAATGCGACACTTCCTTGCAAGGAAATAGCGTTTGCGGATGTCTACGTATCGTAGCAATAGAGTTCTAATGCTTCTTAAAACGCGATATCGCATCTCATTTCTATGTTTCATGGTAAGATATAATATGATTTGCGAAGTGTTATGTATTCCTCGTCTACACATCAAATGAATGTAAATGCGACACTTCCTTGCAAGGAAATAGCGTTTGCAGATGTCAACGTGTCGTAGCAATAGAGTTCTTATGATTCTTAAAACGCGATATCGCATCTCATTTCTATGTTTCATGGTAAGATATAATATGATTTGCGAAGTGTTATGTATTCCTCGTCTACACATCAAGTGAATGTAAATGCGACACTTCCTTGCAAGGAAATAGCGTTTGCAGATGTCTACGTATCGTAGCAATAGAGTTCTAATGCTTCTTAAAACGCGATATCGCATCTCATTTCTATGTTTCATGGTAAGATATAATATGATTTGCGAAGTGTTATGTATTCCTCGTCTACACTTCAAATGAATGTAAATGCGACACTTCCTTGCAAGGAAATAGCGTTTGCAAATCTCTACCTATCGTGGCAATAGTGTTCTAATGCTTCTTAAAACGCGATATCGCATCTCATTTCTATGTTTCATGGCAAGATATAATATTCATTGCGAAGCGTTATGCATTCCTCGTCTACGATTCAAATGAATGTAAATGCGACACTTCCTTGCAAGGAAATAGCGTCTGCAGATGTCTAGGTATCGTAGCAATAGAGTTCTAATGCTTCTTAAAACGCGATATCTCATCTCATTTCTATGCTTCATGGTAAGATATAATATGATTTGCGATGTGTTATGTATTCCTCGTCTACACTTCAAATGAATGTAAATGCGACACTTCCTTGCAAGGAAATAGCGTTTGCAGATGTCTACGTATCGTAACAATAGAGTTCTTATGATTCTTAAAACGCGATATCGCATCACATTTCCATGCTTCATGGTAAGATATAATATGATTTCCGAAGTGATATGTATTCCTCGTCTACACTTCAAATGAATGTAAATGCGACACTTCCTTGCAAGGAAATAGCGTCTGCAGATGTCTAGGTATCGTAGAAATAGAGTTCTAATGCTTCTTAAAACGCGATATCGCATCACATTTCTATGTTTCATGGTAAGATATAATATGATTTGCGAAGTGTTATGTATTCCTCGTCTACACTTCAAATGAATGTAAATGCGACACTTCTTTGCAAGGAAATAGCGTTTGCATATGTCTACGTATCGTTGCAATAGAGTTCTTATGATTCTTAAAACGCTACATCGCATCTCATTTCTATGTTTCATGGTAAGATATAATATGATTTGCGGAGTGTTATGTATTCCTCGTCTACACTTCAAATGAATGTAAATGCGACACATCATTGCAAGGAAATAGCGTTTGCATATGTCTACGTATCGTAGCAATAGCTTTCTAGTGCTTCTTAAAACGCGATATCGCATCCCATTTCTATGTTTCATGGTAAGGTATAACATGATTTGCGAAGTGTTATGTATTCCTCGTCTACACTTCAAATGAATGTGAATGCGATACTTCCTCGCTAGGAAATAGCGTTTGCAGATGTCTACGTATCGTAGCAATAGCTTTCTAGTGCTTCATAAATCGCGATATCGCATCCCATTTCTATGTTTCATGGTAAGATACAATATGATTTGCGAAGTGTTATGTATTCCTCGTCTACACATCAACTGAATGTAAATGCGACACTTCCTTGCAAGGAAATAGCGTTTGCAGATGTCTAGGTATCGTAGCAATAGAGTTCTAATGCTTCTTAAAACGCGATATCGCATCTCATTTCTATGTTTCACGGTAAGATATAATAAGATTTGCGAAGTGTCATGTATTCCTCGTCTACACTTCAAATGAATGTAAATGCGACACTTCCTTGCTAGGATGTAGCGTCTGCAGATGTCTAGGTATCGTAGCAATAGAGTTCTTATGATTCTTAAAACGCGATATCGCATCACATTTCTATGTTTCATGGTAAGATATAATAAGATTTGCGAAGTGTCATGTATTCCTCGTCTACACTTCAAATGAATGTAAATGCGACACTTCCTTGCAAGGAAATAGCGTCTGCAGATGTCTAGGTATCGTAGCAATAGAGTTCTAATGCTTCTTAAAACGCGATATCTCATCTCATTTCTATGCTTCATGGTAAGATATAATATGATTTGCGAAGTGTTATGTATTCCTCGTCTACACTTCAAATGAATGTAAATGCGACACTTCCTTGCAAGGAAATAGCGTTTGCAGATGTCTACGTATCGTAGCAATAGAGTTCTTATGATTCTTAAAACGCGATATCGCATCACATTTCCATGTTTTATGGTAAGATATAATATGATTTCCGAAGTGCTATGTATTCCTCGTCTACACTTCAAATGAATGTAAATGCGACACTTCCTTGCAAGGAAATAGCGTCTGCAGATGTCTAGGTATCGTAGCAATAGAGTTCTAATGCTTCTTAAAACGCGACATCGCATCTCATTTCTATGTTTCACGGTAAGATATAATAAGATTTGCGAAGTGTCATGTATTCCTCGTCTACACTTCAAATGAATGTAAATGCGACACTTCCTTGCTAGGATGTAGCGTCTGCAGATGTCTAGGTATCGTAGCAATAGAGTTCTTATGATTCTTAAAACGCGATATCGCATCACATTTCTATGTTTCATGGTAAGATATAATATGATTTGCGAAGTGTTATGTATTCCTCGTCTACACTTCAAATGAATGTAAATGCGACACTTCTTTGCAAGGAAATAGCGTTTGCATATGTCTAGGTATCGTAGCAATAGAGTTCTTATGATTCTTAAAACGCGATATCGCATCTCGTTTCTATGTTTCATGGTAAGATATAATA
This sequence comes from Xylocopa sonorina, assembly GCF_050948175.1. Classification (NCBI taxonomy): domain Eukaryota; kingdom Metazoa; phylum Arthropoda; class Insecta; order Hymenoptera; family Apidae; genus Xylocopa; species Xylocopa sonorina. The sequence continues at coordinate 247,962 of NW_027490192.1, read as the reverse complement.
TTATTTGCGGAGTGTTATGTATTCCTCGTCTACACTTCAAATGAATGTAAATGCGACAATTCCTTGCAAGGAAATACCGTTTGCAAATGTCTACCTATCGTAGCAGTAGTGTTCTAATGCTTCTTAGAACGCGATGTCGCATCTCATTTCTATGTCTCATGGTAAGATATAATATGATTTGCGAAGTGTTATGTATTCCTTTTCTACACTTCAAATGAATGTAAATGCGACAATTCTTTGCAAGGAAATAGCGTTTGCAGATGTCTACGTATCGTAGCAATAGAGTTCTTATGATTCTTAAAACGCGATATCGCATCACATTTCTATGTTTCATGGTAAGATATAATATGATTTGCGAAGTGTTATGTATTCCTCGTCTACACTTCAAATGAATGTGAATGCGACACTTCCTCGCTAGGAAATAGCGTCTGCAGATGTCTAGGTATCGCAGCAATAGAGATCTAATGCTTCTTAAATCGCGATATCGCATCTCATTCCTATGTTTCATGGTAAGATACAATATGATTTGCGAAGTGTTATGTATTCCTCGTCTACACTTCAAATGAATGTAAATGCGACACTTCCTTGCAAGGAAATAGCGTTTGCAGATGTCTACGTATCGTAGCAATAGAGTTCTTATGATTCTTAAAACGCGATATCGCATCTCATTTCTATGTTTCATGGTAAGATATAATATGATTTGTGAAGTGCTATGTATTCCTCGTCTACACTTCAAATGAATGTAAATGCGACACTCCCTTGCAAGGAAATAGTGCTTTCAGATGTCTACGCATCGTAGCAATAGAGTTCTGATGCTTCTTAAAACGCGATATCGCGTCTCATTTCTATGTTTCATGGTAAGATATAATATGATTTGCGAAGTGTCATGTATTCCTCGTCTACACTTCAAATGAATGTGAATGCGACACTTCCTCGCTAGGAAATAGCGTCTGCAGATGTCTAGGTATTGCAGCAATAGAGATCTAATGCTTCTTAAATCGCGATATCGCATCTCATTCCTATGTTTCGTGGTAAGATACAATATGATTTGCGATGTGTTATGTATTCCTCGTCTACACTTCAAATGAATGTAAATGCGACACTTCATTGCAAGGAAATAGCGTTTGCAGATGTCTACGTATCGTAGCAATAGAGTTCTTATGATTCTTAAAACGCGATATCGCATCTCATTTCTATGTTTCATGGTAAGGTATAATATGATTTGTGAAGTGCTATGTATTCCTCGTCTACACTTCAAATGAATGTAAATGCGACACACCCTTGCAAGGAAATAGTGCTTTCAGATGTCTACGCATCGTAGCAATAGAGTTCTTATGATTCTTAAATCGCAATATTGCATCTCATTTCTATGTTTCATGTGTCACGTCCCGAGGTGCGGTTGCGCTCGCAACGGTGGCACAAAGTCGTAACCGTTCCCGAAAATAACGCGAATTGCGTCCGGACCGGGTTCGTTGGCGTTTCGGACTCGATAAAACGGTAATTAACACTAAACTTACCTTGCGAAGGCTTGATTCCGCTGTCTGATTTCTCTTTCTAGGTACCTGGAGCGCCTTGGATCCGCAACCGGGATGGCGGCGGCGTACGGCTGGAACGGAGGTACGGGTCGTGCGGCGAAGGAAACCTCCTTCACAGGAACCAGGACTCGAACGCAGGAAATTGAATATTCTGGTGCATCACCCACGTATTCCCGAGCGAGACGACGAATAAACTCTCTCCTCCCCGCGCGTCGTGTACGCTTTGTCGGAGGTGCAAGGCTCGTCGAGAATACTTGAACTTCGGTCGAGTACGGCGCGGCTAAGCGTTGGTTCGCTCTAGCTTACCGGGATCAACCTGGGCGCAAGATATTCTGTATACGGTAGAAGTGAGGATGGAGCAACTAAGCGCTGGTTCGCTCTAGTCGTCGAGACTCAAGACTATCGCAGATGAGATATAGAAATAGAATAATCGCGAGCGTACCCGTGGAGTAGAATTAAGGAATTGTATTTGAACTCGAATAAAGATACTTTGAATCTGGTAAAAATAAACTATATTCTATGATTTCACTATACTAGATACACTTGACTAAATTCTAAGTTACTGACTAGCGATTACAATGAGAATTAGAAATAGTATAAAGTATCGAATGGACTCCGCTATGGGAGTATGGATAGAGACGAATGCATTAGAGCTAATTGCTCGTTGCGAATGAGCCTATTGCTCGGATCGGAAGTGCATCGTTCGGATGCTGGATTAGAACTCCTCGGTTCGGAGATGAGATACGAACTCTCCAGTTCGGAGATGAGATTGGAACTGACTCCCGGATCTCGCGTCCGCGACCTCCTCGGGTCGCGCGGCGCGCGAGTCGCTGGGCCCTCGCGGTGGGGCGGACGGTCGGAGTAGGGCGGCCGCTCGGCCCTCGTGGTGGGGCGGCCGTTCGGAGTGGGGCGGGGCCCGCGTTAAGCGTGAGCCGCGAGCGTCGAGTGTGCGCGCGAGTGCACGGAACATAGCCGTGCATGAATGAAATATATACATATATTCACTTAAATCTAGGTGTGTGTTGGTGTGTATGTACATAGGTGAGCAGTGTCCTTATTCTAATCCCACATGTACGAGAAGTACGTATAGGGCTTCGTGATCGCTGGGGATTCGACCCAGTATGTGTCGGAGAGCTCCTCGCCCTCGTAATACGGGGTGAAGTCCTCCCCCTCGTGTGTGGAGATCGCGCGTGGGCGCGGCATGCTGCATCCTTCTTCCCTCTCGTACCTTTGTCTCCTTCTGTAAGGACGGCGAGTCGGCGGGTGGCCCGTGTGCAGGGGCTCCGGATACGGATGCTGGGGATGATGAGTTGGACGCCGGAGGGTGGCAGGCGGTACGCCTGACGTTACACATAACACTTCGCAAATCATATTATATCTTACCATGAAACATAGAAATGAGATGCGATATCGCGTTTTAAGAATCATAAGAACTCTATTGCTACGATACGTAGACATCTGCAAACGCTATTTCCTTGCAAGGAAGTGTCGCATTTGCATTCATTTGATGTGTAGACGATGAATACATAACACTTCGCAAATCATATTATATCTTACCATGAAACATAGAAAGGAGATGCGATATCGCGTTTTGAGAAGCATTAGAACACTATTGCTACGATACGTAGACATCTGCAAACGCTATTTCCTTGCAAGGAAGTGTCGCATTTACATTCATTTGATGTGTAGACGAGGAATACATAACACTTCGCAAATCATATTATATCTTACCATGAAACATAGAAATGAGATGCGATATCGCGTTTTAAGAAGCATTAGAACTCTATTGCTACGATACGTAGACATCCGCAAACGCTATTTCCTTGCAAGGAAGTGTCGCATTTACATTCATTTGAAGTGTAGACGAGGAATACATGACACTTCGCAAATCATATAATATCTTACCATGAAACATAGAAATGAGATGCGATATCGCGTTTTAAGAATCATAAGAACTCTATTGCTACGATACGTAGACATCTGCAGACGCTATTTCCTTGCAAGGAAGTGTCGCATTTACATTCATCTGATGTGTAGACGAGGAATACATAACACTTCGCAAATCATATTATATCTTACCATGAAACATAGAAATGAGATGCGACATCGCGTTTTAAGAATCATAAGAACTCTATTGCTACGATACGTAGACATCTGCAAACGCTATTTCCTTGCAAGGAAGTGTCGCATTTGAATTCATTTGATGTGTAGACGATGAATACATAACACTTCGCAAATCATATTATATCTTACCATGAAACATAGAAAGGAGTTGCGATATCGCGCTTTGAGAAGCATTAGAACTCTATTGCTACGATACCTAGGAATCTGCAGACGCTATTTCCTAGCAAGGAAGTGTCGCATTTACATTCATTTGAAGTGTAGACGAGGAATACATAACACTTCGCAAGTCATATTATATCTTACCATGAAACATGGAAATGAGATGCGATATCGCGTTTTAAGAAGCATTAGAACTCTATTGCTACGATACCTAGACATCTGCAGCGGCTATTTCCTAGCAAGGAAGTGTCGCATTTACATTCATTTGAAGTGTAGACGAGGAATACATGACACTTCGCAAATCATATTATATCTTACCATGAAACATAGAAATGAGATGCCATATCGCGTTTTAAGAAGCATCAGAAATCCATTGCTACGTTACGTAGACATCTGCAAACGCTATTTCCTTGCAAGGAAGTGTCGCATTTACATTCATTTGATGTGTAGACGAGGAATACATAGCACTTCGCAAATCATATTATATCTTACCATGAAACATAGAAATGAGATGCGATATCGCGTTTTAAGAAGCATTAGAACTCTATTGCTACGATACGTAGACATCTGCAAACGCTATTTCCTTGCAAGGAAGTGTCGCATTTACATTCATTTGAAGTGTAGACGAGGAATACATGACACTCCGCAAATCATATAATATCTTACCATGAAACAGAAATGAGATGCTATATCACGTTTTAAGAATCATAAGAACTCTATTGCTACGATACGTAGACATCTGCAAACGCTATTTCCTTGCAAAGAAGTGTCGCATTTACATTCATTTGAATCGTAGACGAGGAATGCATAACACTTCGCAATGAATATTATATCTTATCATGAAACATAGATATGAGATGCAATATCTCGTTTTAGGAAGCATTAGAACTCTATTGCTACGATACCTAGGAATCTGCAGACGCTATTTCCTAGCAAGGAAGTGTCGCATTTACATTCATTTGAAGTGTAGACGAGGAATACATAACACTTCGCAAGTCATATTATATCTTACCATGAAACATGGAAATGAGATGCGATATCGCGTTTTAAGAAGCATTAGAACTCTATTGCTACGATACCTAGACATCTGCAGCGGCTATTTCCTAGCAAGGAAGTGTCGCATTTACATTCATTTGATGTGTAGACGAGGAATACATAGCACTTCGCAAATCATATTATATCTTACCATGAAACATAGAAATGAGATGCGATATCGCGTTTTAAGAAGCATTAGAACTCTATTGCTACGATACGTAGACATCTGCAAACGCTATTTCCTTGCAAGGAAGTGTCGCATTTACATTCATTTGAAGTGTAGACGAGGAATACATGACACTCCGCAAATCATATAATATCTTACCATGAAACAGAAATGAGATGCTATATCACGTTTTAAGAATCATAAGAACTCTATTGCTACGATACGTAGACATCTGCAAACGCTATTTCCTTGCAAAGAAGTGTCGCATTTACATTCATTTGAATCGTAGACGAGGAATGCATAACACTTCGCAATGAATATTATATCTTATCATGAAACATAGATATGAGATGCAATATCTCGTTTTAGGAAGCATTAGAACTCTATTGCTACGATACCTAGACATCTGCAGTCTCTATTTCCTAGCAAGGAAGTGTCGCATTTACATTCATTTGAAGTGTAGACGAGGAATACATAACACTTCGCAAATCATATTATATCTTACCATGAAACATAGAAATGGGATGCGATATCGCCTTTTAAGAAGCACTAGAAAGCTATTGCTACGACACGTAGACATCTGCAAACGCTATTTCCTAGCGAGGAAGTATCGCATTCACATTTATTTGAAGTGTAGACGATGAATACATAACACTTCGCAAATCATGCTATACCTTACCATGAAACATAGAAATGAGATGCGATATCGCGTTTTAAGAATCATAAGAACTCTATTGCTACGATACGTAGACATCTGCAAACGCTATTTCCTTGCAAGGAAGTGTCGCATTTACATTCATTTGAAGTGTAGACGAGGAATACATGACACTTCGCAAATCATATAATATCTTACCATGAAACATAGAAATGAGATGCGATATCGCGTTTTAAGAATCATAAGAACTCTATTGCTACGATACGTAGACATCTGTAAACGCTATTTCCTTGCAAGGAAGTGTCGCATTTGCATTCATTTGATGTGTAGACGATGAATACATAACACTTCGCAAATCATATTATATCTTACCATGAAACATAGAAAGGAGATGCGATATCGCGTTTTGAGAAGCATTAGAACACTATTGCTACGATACGTAGACATCTGCAAACGCTATTTCCTTGCAAGGAAGTGTCGCATTTACATTCATTTGAAGTGTAGACGAGGAATACATAACACTTCGCAAATCATATAATATCTTACCATGAAACATAGAAATGAGATGCGATATCGCGTTTTAATAATCATAAGAAATCTATTGCTACGATACGTAGACATCTGCAAACGCTATTTCCTTGCAAGGAAGTGTCGCATTTACATTCATTTGAAGTGTAGACGAGGAATACATGACACTTCGCAAATCATATAATATCTTAACATGAAACATAGAAATGAGATGCGATATCGCGTTTTAAGAATCATAAGAACTCTATTGCTACGATACGTAGACATCTGTAAACGCTATTTCCTTGCAAGGAAGTGTCGCATTTGCATTCATTTGATGTGTAGACGATGAATACATAACACTTCGCAAATCATATTATATCTTACCATGAAACATAGAAATGAGATGCGATATCGCGTTTTAAGAATCATAAGAACTCTATTGCTACGATACGTAGACATCTGCAAACGCTATTTCCTTGGAAGGAAGTGTCGCATTTGAATTCATTTGATGTGTAGACGATGAATACATAACACTTCGCAAATCATATTATATCTTACCATGAAACATAGAAAGGAGTTGCGATATCGCGTTTTGAGAAGCATTAGAACTCTATTGCTACGATACCTAGGAATCTGCAGATGCTATTTCCTAGCAAGGAAGTGTCGCATTTACATTCATTTGAAGTGTAGACGAGGAATACATAACACTTCGCAAGTCATATTATATCTTACCATGAAACATGGAAATGAGATGCGATATCGCGTTTTAAGAAGCATTAGAACTCTATTGCTACGATACCTAGACATCTGCAGCGGCTATTTCCTAACAAGGAAGTGTCGCATTTACATTCATTTGCAGTGTAGACGAGGAATACATGACACTTCGCAAATCATATTATATCTTACCATGAAACATAGAAATGAGATGCGATATCGCGTTTTAAGAAGCATCAGAAATCCATTGCTACGTTACGTAGACATCTGCAAACGCTATTTCCTTGCAAGGAAGTGTCGCATTTACATTCATTTGATGTGTAGACGAGGAATACATAACACTTCGCAAATCATATTATATCTTACCATGAAACATAGAAATGAGATGCGATATCGCGTTTTAAGAAGCATTAGAACTCTATTGCTACGATACGTAGACATCTGCAAACGCTATTTCCTTGCAAGGAAGTGTCGCATTTACATTCATTTGAAGTGTAGACGAGGAATACATGACACTCCGCAAATCATATAATATCTTACCATGAAACATAGAAATGAGATGCGATATCACGTTTTAAGAATCATAAGAACTCTATTGCTACGATACGTAGACATCTGCAAACGCTACTTCCTTGCAAGGAAGTGTCACATTTACATTCAATTGATGTGTAGACGAGGAATACATAACACTTCGCAAATCATATTATATCTTACCATGAAACATAGAAATGAGATGCGATATCGCGTTCTAAGAATCATAAGAACTCTATTGCTACGATACGTAGACATTTGCAAACGCTATTTCCTTGCAAAGAAGTGTCGCATTTACATTCATTTGAATCGTAGACGAGGAATGCATAACACTTCGCAATGAATATTATATCTTACCATGAAACATAGAAATGAGATGCGATATCGCGTTTTAAGAAGCATTAGAACTCTATTGCTACGATACGTAGACATCTGCAAACGCTATTTCCTTGCAAGGAAGTGTCGCATTTACATTCATTTGAAGTGTAGACGAGGAATACATGACACTCCGCAAATCATATAATATCTTACCATGAAACATAGAAATGAGATGCGATATCACGTTTTAAGAATCATAAGAACTCTATTGCTACGATACGTAGACATCTGCAAACGCTACTTCCTTGCAAGGAAGTGTCACATTTACATTCAATTGATGTGTAGACGAGGAATACATAACACTTCGCAAATCATATTATATCTTACCATGAAACATAGAAATGAGATGCGATATCGCGTTCTAAGAATCATAAGAACACTATTGCTACGATACGTAGACATCTGCAAACGCTATTTCCTTGCAAAGAAGTGTCGCATTTACATTCATTTGAATCGTAGACGAGGAATGCATAACACTTCGCAATGAATATTATATCTTATCATGAAACATAGATATGAGATGCAATATCTCGTTTTAGGAAGCATTAGAACTCTATTGTTACGATACCTAGACATCTGCAGACTCTATTTCCTAGCAAGGAAGTGTCGCATTTACATTCATTTGAAGTGTAGACGAGGAATACATGACACTTCGCAAATCATATAATATCTTACCATGAAACATAGAAATGAGATGCGATATCGCGTTTTAAGAATCGTAAGAACTCTATTGCTGCGATACGTAGACATCTGCAAACGCTATTTCCTAGCGAGGAAGTATCGCATTCACATTCATTTGAAGTGTAGACGAGAGGAATACATAACACTTCGCAAATCATGTTATACCTTACCATGAAACATAGGAATGAGATGCGATATCGCGTTTTAAGAATCATAAGAACTCTATTGCTACGATACGTAGACATCTGCAAACGCTATTTCCTTGCAAGGAAGTGTCGCATTTACATTCATTTGATGTGTAGACGAGGAATACATGACACTTCGCAAATCATATAATATCTTACCATGAAACATAGAAATGAGATGCGATATCACGTTTTAGAAATCATAAGAACTCTATTGCTACGATACGTAGACATCTGCAGACGCTATTTCCTAGCAAGGAAGTGTCGCATTTACATTCATATGATGTGTAGACGAGGAATACATAACACTTCGCAAATCATATTATATCTTACCATGAAACATAGAAATGAGATGCGATATCGCGTTTTAAGAAGCATTAGAACACTACTGCTACGATAGGTAGACATCTGCAAACGCTATTTCCTAGCAAGGAAGTGTTGCATTAACATTCATTTGATATGTAGACGAGGAATACATAACACTTCGCAAATCATATTATATCTTACCATGAAGCATAGAAATGAGATGCGATATCGCGTTTTAAGAATCATAAGAACTCTATTGCTACGATACGTAGACATCTGCAGACGCTATTTCCTAGCAAGGAAGTGTCGCATTTTCATTCATTTGATGTGTAGACGAGGAATACATAACGCTTCGCAAATCATATTATATCTTACCATGAAACATAGAAATGAGATGCGATATCGCGTTTTAAGAAGCATTAGAACTCTATTGCTACGATACCTAGACATCTGCAGACGCTATTTCCTAGCAAGGAAGTGTCGCATTTACATTCATTTGAAGTGTAGACGAGGAATACATAACACTTCGCAAATCATATTATATCTTACCATGAAACATAGAAATGAGATGCGATATCGCGTTTTAAGAAGCAGCTGAAATCCATTGCTACGATACGTAGACATCAGCAACCGCTATTTCCTTGCAAGAAAGTGTCGCATTTACATTCATTTGAAGTGTAGACGACGGATATATAACACTTCGCAAATCATATTATACCTTACCATGAAACATAGAAATGAGATTCGATATCGCGTTTTAGGAATCATAAGAACTCGATTGCTACGATACGTAGACATCTGCAAACGCTATTTCCTTGCAAGGAAGTGTCGCATTTATATTCATTTGAATCGTAGACGAGGAATGCATAACACTTCGCAAAGAATATTATATCTCATCATGAAACATAGGTATGAGATGCAATATCGCGTTTTAAGAAGCAGCAGAAATCCATTGCTACGATACGTAGACATCTGCAAACGCTATTTCCTTGCAAGGAAGTGTCGCATTTACATTCATTTGAATCGCAGACGAGGAATGCATAACACTTCGCAAAGAATATTATATCTCATTATGAAACATAGATATGAGATGCAATATCTCGTTTTAAGAAGCATTTGAAACCTATTGCTTCGATACGTAGACATCTGCAAACGCTATTTCCTTGCAAGGAAGTGTCGCATTTACATTCATTTGAAATGTAGACGACGGATATATAACTCTTCGCGAATCATATTATACCTTACCATGAAACATAGAAATGAGATGCGATATCGCGTTTTAAGAATCATAAGAACTCTATTGCTACGATACGTAGTCATCTGCTAAAGCTATTTCCTTGCAAGGAAGTGTCGCATTTACATTCATTTGATATGTAGACGAGGAATACATAACACTTCGCAAATCATATTATATCTTAATGTTGAAACATAGAAATGAGATCCGATATCGCGTTTTAAGAATCATAAGAACTCTATTGCTACGATACGTAGACATCTGCAAACGGTATTTCCTTGCAAGGAAGTGTCGCATTTACATTCATTTGAAGCGTGGACGAGGAATTCATAACACTTCGCAAATCATATTATATCTTACCATGAAACATAGAAATGAGATCCGATATCGCGGTTTAATAATCATAAGAACTCTATTGCTACGATACGTAGACATCTGCAAACGCTATTTCCTTGCAAGGAAGTGTCGCATTTACATTCAGTTGAAGTGTAGACGAGGAATACATAACACTTCGCAAATCATATTATATCTTACCATGAAACATAGAAATGAGATGCGATATCGCGTTTTAAGAAGCAGCAGAAATCCATTGCTACGAAATGTAGACATCAGCAAACGCTATTTCCATGCAAGAAAGTGTCGCATTTACATTCATTTGAAGTGTAGACGAGGAATACATAACACTTCGCAAATCATATTATATCTTACCATGAAAAATAGAAATGAGATGCGATATCGCGTTTTAAGAATCATAAGAACTCTATTGCTACGATACGTAGTCATCTGCTAAAGCTATTTCCTTGCAAGGAAGTGTCGCATTTACATTCATTTGATATGTAGACGAGGAATACATAACACTTCGCAAATCATATTATATCTTAATATTGAAACATAGAAATGAGATCCGATATCGCGTTTTAAGAATCATAAGAACTCTATTGCTACGATACGTAGACATCTGCAAACGGTATTTCCTTGCAAGGAAGTGTCGCATTTACATTCATTTGAAGCGTGGACGAGGAATTCATAACACTTCGCAAATCATATTATATCTTACCATGAAACATAGAAATGAGATCCGATATCGCGGTTTAATAATCATAAGAACTCTATTGCTACGATACGTAGACATCTGCAAACGCTATTTCCCTGCAAGGAAGTGTCGCATTTACATTCAGTTGAAGTGTAGGCGAGGAATACATGACACTTCGCAAATCATATTATATCTTACCATGAAACATAGAAATGTGATGCGATATCGCGTTTTAAGGAGCATTAGAACTCTATTGCTACGATACCTAGACATCTGCAGACGCTATTTCCTAGCAAGGAAGTGTCGCATTTACATTCATTTGAAGTGTAGACGAGGAATACATAACACTTCGCAAATCATACTATATCTTACCATGAAACATAGAAATGAGATGCGATATCGCGTTTTAAGAATCATAAGAACTCTATTGCTACGATACGTAGACATCTGCAAACGCTATTTCCTTGCAAGGAAGTGTCGCATTTACATTCATTTGAATCGTAGACGAGGAATGCATAACACTTCGCAAATCATATTATATCTTACCATGAAACATAGAAATGTGATGCGATATCGCGTTTTAAGGAGCATTAGAACTCTATTGCTACGATACCTAGACATCTGCAGACGCTATTTCCTAGCAAGGAAGTGTCGCATTTACATTCATTTGAAGTGTAGACGAGGAATACATAACACTTCGCAAATCATATTATATCTTACCATGAAACATAGAAATGAGATGCGATATCGCGTTTTAAGAAGCATTAGAACTCTATTGCTACGATACGTAGACATCTGCAAACGCTATTTCCTTGCAAGGAAGTGTCGCATTTACATTCATTTGAAGTGTAGGCGAGGAATACATGACATTTCGCAAATCATATTATATCTTACCATGAAACATAGAAATGTGATGCGATATCGCGTTTTAAGGAGCATTAGAACTCTATTGCTACGATACCTAGACATCTGCAGACGCTATTTCCTAGCAAGGAAGTGTCGCATTTACATTCATTTGAAGTGTAGACGAGGAATGCATAACACTTCGCAAATCATATTATATCTTACCATGAAACATAGAAATGAGATGCGATATCGCGTTTTAAGAAGCAGCTGAAATCCATTGCTACGATACGTAGACATCAGCAACCGCTATTTCCTTGCAAGAAAGTGTCGCATTTACATTCATTTGAAGTGTAGACGACGGATATATAACACTTCGCAAATCATATTATACCATACCATGAAACATAGAAATGAGATGCGATATCGCGTTTTAAGAATCATAAGAACTCTATTGCTACGATACGTAGACATCTGCAGACGCCATTTCCTAGCGAGGAAGTGTCGCATTCACATTCATTTGAAGTGTAGACGAGGAATACATAACACTTCGCAAATCATATTATATCTTACCATGAAACATAGAAATGAGATGCGATATCGCGTTTTAAAAAGCATTAGAACTCTATTGCTACGATACCTAGACATCTGCAGACGCTATTTCCTTGCAAGTGAGTGTCGCATTTACATTCATTTGAATCGTAGACGAGGAATGCATAACACTTCGCAATGAATATTATATCTTGCCATGAAACATAGAAGTGAGATGCGATATCGCGTTTTAAGGAGCATTAGAAATCTATTGCTACGATACGTAGACAACTGCAGAAGCTATTTCCTAGCGAGGAAGTGTCGCATTCACATTCATTCGAAGTGTAGACGAGGAATACATAACACTTCGCAAATCATATTATATCTTACCGTGAAACATAGAAATGAGATGCAATATCGCGATTTAAGAATCATAAGAACTCTATTGCTTCGATACGTAGACATCTGCAAACGCTATTTCCTTGCAAGGAAGTGTCGCATTTACATTCATTTGAATCGTAGACGAGGAATGCATACCACTTCGCAATGAATATTATATCTTATCATGAAACATAGATATGGGATGCAATATCTCGTTTTCAGAGGCATTTGAACTCTATTGCTACGATACCTAGACATCTGCAGACGCTATTTCCTAGCAAGGAAGTGTCGCATTTACATTCATTTGAAGTGTAGACGAGGAATACATGATACTTCGCTAATCATATTATATCTTACCATGAAACATAGAAATGAGATGCGATATCGCGTTTTAAGAAGCATCAGAAATCTATTGCTACGATACGTAGACATCAGCAAACGCTATTTCCTTGCAAGGAAGTGTCGCATTTACATTCATTTGAAGTGTAGACGAGGAATACATGACACTTCTCAAATCTTATTATATCTTACCGTGATACATAGAAATGAGATGCGATATCGCGTTTTAAGAAGCATTAGAACTCTATTGCTACGGTACCTAGACATCTGCAGACGCTATTTCCTTGCAAGGAAGTGTCGCATTTATATTCATTTGAATCGTAGACGAGGAATGCATAACACTTCGCAAAGAATATTATATCTCATCATGAAACATAGATATGAGATGCAATATCGCGTTTTAAGAAGCAGCAGAAATCCATTGCTACGATACGTAGACATCTGCAAACGCTATTTCCCTGCAAGGAAGTGTCGCATTTACATTCATTTGAATCGCAGACGAGGAATGCATAACACTTCGCAAAGAATATTATATCTCATTATGAAACATAGATATGAGATGCAATATCTCGTTTTAAGAAGCATTTGAAATCTATTGCTTCGATACGTAGACATCTGCAAACGCTATTTCCTTACAAGGAAGTGTCGCATTTACATTCATTTGAAGTGTAGACGAGGAATACATAACACTTCGCAAATCATATTATATCTTACCATGAAACATAGAAATGAGATGCGATATCGCGTTTTAGGAAGCAGCAGAAATCCATTGCTACGATACGTAAACATCAGCAACCTCTATTTCCTTGCAAGAAAGTGTCGCATTTACATTCATTTGAAGTGTAGACGACGGATATATAACACTTCGCAAATCATATTATACCTTACCATGAAACATAGAAATGAGATGCGATATCGGGTTTTAAGAATCATAAGAACTCTATTGCTACGATACGTAGACATCTGCAAACGCTATTTCATTGCAAAGAAGTGTCGCATTTACATTCATTTGAAGTGTATACGAGGAATACATAACACTTCGCAAATCATATTATATCTTAATATTGAAACATAGAAATGAGATCCGATATCGCGTTTTAAGAATCATAAGAACTCTATTGCTACGATACGTAGACATCTGCAAACGGTATTTCCTTGCAAGGAAGTGTCGCATTTACATTCATTTGAAGCGTGGACGAGGAATTCATAACATTTCGCAAATCATATTATATCTTACCATGAAACATAGAAATGAGATCCGATATCGCGGTTTAATAATCATAAGAACACTATTGCTACGATACGTAGACATCTGCAAACGCTATTTCCTTGCAAGGAAGTGTCGCATTTACATTCAGTTGAAGTGTAGACGAGGAATACATAACACTTCGCAAATCATATTATATCTTACCATGAAACATAGAAATGAGATGCGATATCGCGTTTTAAGAAGCAGCAGAAATCCATTGCTACGATATGTAGACATCACCAAACGCTATTTCCTTGCAAGAAAGTGTCGCATTTACATTCATTTGAAGTGTAGACGAGGAATACATAACACTTCGCAAATCATATTATATCTTACCATGAAAAATAGAAAAGAGATGCGATATCGCGTTTTAAGAAGCATTAGAACTCTATTGCTACGATACGTAGACATCTGCAAACGCTATTTCCTTGCAATTAAGTGTCGCATTTACATTCATTTGAAGTGTAGACGAGGAATACATGACACTTCGCAAATCATATTATATCTTACCATGAAACATAGAAATGTGATGCGATATTGCGTTTTAAGAAGCATTAGAACTCTATTGCTACGATACCTAGACATCTGCAGACGCTATTTCCTAGCAAGGAAGTGTCGCATTTACATTCATTTGAAGTGTAGACGAGGAATACATAACACTTCGCAAATCATATTATATCTTACCATGAAACATAGAAATGAGATGCGATATCGCGTTTTAAGAATCATAAGAACTCTATTGCTACGATACGTAGACATCTGCAAACGCTATTTCCTTGCAAGGAAGTGTCGCATTTACATTCAGTTGAAGTGTAGACGAGGAATACATAACACTTCGCAAATCATATTATATCTTACCATGAAACATAGAAATGAGATGCGATATCGCGTTTTAAGAAGCAGCAGAAATCCATTGCTACGATATGTAGACATCACCAAACGCTATTTCCTTGCAAGAAAGTGTCGCATTTACATTCATTTGATGTGTAGACGAGGAATACATAACACTTCGCAAATCATATTATATCTTACCATGAAAAATAGAAAAGAGATGCGATATCGCGTTTTAAGAAGCATTAGAACTCTATTGCTACGATACGTAGACATCTGCAAACGCTATTTCCTTGCAATTAAGTGTCGCATTTACATTCATTTGTAGTGTAGACGAGGAATACATGACACTTCGCAAATCATATTATATCTTACCATGAAACATAGAAATGTGATGCGATATCGCGTTTTAAGAAGCATTAGAACTCTATTGCTACGATACCTAGACATCTGCAGACGCTATTTCCTAGCAAGGAAGTGTCGCATTTACATTCATTTGAAGTGTAGACGAGGAATACATAACACTTCGCAAATCATATAATATCTTACCATGAAACATAGAAATGAGATGCGATATCGCGCCTTAAGAAGCATTAGAACTCTATTGCTACGATACGTAGACATCTGCAAGCGCTATTTCCTTGCAAGGAAGTGTCGCATTTACATTCATTTGAATCGTAGACGAGGAATACATAACACTTCGCAAATCATATTATATCTTACCATGAAACATAGAAATGAGATGCGATATCGCGTTTTAAGAAGCATTAGAATTTTATTGCTACGATACGTAGACATCCGCAAACGCTATTTCCTTGCAAGGAAGTGTCGCATTTACATTCATTTGAAGTGTAGACGAGGAATACATGACACTTCGCAAATCATATAATATCTTACCATGAAACATAGAAATGAGATGCGATATCGCGTTTTAAGAATCGTAAGAACTCTATTGCTGCGATACGTAGACATCTGCAAACGCTATTTCCTAGCGAGGAAGTATCGCATTCACATTCATTTGAAGTGTAGACGAGGAATACATAACACTTCGCAAATCATATTATATCTTACCATGAAACATAGAAATGAGATGCGATATCGCGTTTTAAGAAGCAGCTGAAATCCATTGCTGCGATACGTAGACATCAGCAACCGCTATTTCCTTGCAAGAAAGTGTCGCATTTACATTCATTTGAAGTGTAGACGACGGATATATAACACTTCGCAAATCATATTATACCTTACCATGAAACATAGAAATGAGATGCGATATCGCGTTTTAAGAATCATAAGAACTCTATTGCTACGATACGTAGACATCTGCAAACGCTATTTCCTTGCAAGGAAGTGCCGCATTTATATTCATTTGAATCGTAGACGAGGAATGCATAACACTTCGCAAAGAATATTATATCTCATCATGAAACATAGATATGAGATGCAATATCGCGTTTTAAGAAGCAGCAGAAATCCATTGCTACGATACGTAGACATCTGCAAACGCTATTTCCTGGCAAGGAAGTGTCGCATTTACATTCATTTGAATCGCAGACGAGGAATGCATAACACTTCGCAAAGAATATTATATCTCATTATGAAACATAGATATGAGATGCAACATCTCGTTTTAACAAGCATTTGAAATCTATTGCTTCGATACGTAGACATCTGCAAACGCTATTTCCTTGCAAGGAAGTGTCGCATTTACATTCATTTGATATGTAGTCGAGGAATACATAACACTTCGCAAATCATATTATATCTTAATATTGAAACAGAAATGAGATCCGATATCGCGTTTTAAGAATCATAAGAACTCTATTGCTACGATACGTAGACATCTGCAAACGGTATTTCCTTGCAAGGAAGTGTCGCATTTACATTCATTTGAAGCGTGGACGAGGAATTCATAACACTTCGCAAATCATATTATATCTTACCATGAAACATAGAAATGAGATCCGATATCGCGGTTTAATAATCATAAGAACTCTATTGCTACGATACGTAGACATCTGCAAACGCTATTTCCTTGCAAGGAAGTGTCGCATTTACATTCAGTTGAAGTGTAGACGAGGAATACATAACACTTCGCAAATCATATTATATCTTACCATGAAACATAGAAATGAGATGCGATATCGCGTTTTAAGAAGCAGCAGAAATCCATTGCTACGAAATGTAGACATCAGCAAACGCTATTTCCTTGCAAGAAAGTGTCGCATTTACATTCATTTGAAGTGTAGACGAGGAATACATAACACTTCGCAAATCAAATTACATCTTACCATGAAAAATAGAAATGAGATGCGATATCGCGTTTTAAGAAGCATTAGAACTCTATTGCTACGATACGTAGACATCTGCAAACGCTATTTCCTTGCAATTAAGTGTCGCATTTACATTCATTTGAAGTGTAGACGAGGAATACATGACACTTCGCAAATCATATTATATCTTACCATGAAACATAGAAATGTGATGCGATACCGCGTTTTAAGAAGCATTAGAACTCTATTGCTACGATACGTAGACATCTGCAGACGCTATTTCCTAGCAAGGAAGTGTCGCATTTACATTCATTTGAAGTGTAGACGAGGAATACATGACACTTCGCAAATCATATTATATCTTACCATGAAACATAGAAATGTGATGCGATATCGCGTTTTAAGAAGCATTAGAACTCTATTGCTACGATACCTAGACATCTGCAGACGCTATTTCCTAGCAAGGAAGTGTCGCATTTACATTCATTTGAAGTGTAGACGAGGAATACATAACACTTCGCAAATCATATTATATCTTACCATGAGACATAGAAATGAGATGCGATATCGCGTTTTAAGAATCATAAGAACTCTATTGCTACGATACGTAGACATCTGCAAACGCTATTTCATTGCAAAGAAGTGTCGCATTTACATTCATTTGAAGTGTATACGAGGAATACATAACACTTTGCAAATCATATTATATCTTAATATTGAAACATAGAAATGAGATCCGATATCGCGTTTTAAGAATCATAAGAACTCTATTGCTACGATACGTAGACATCTGCAAACGGTATTTCCTTGCAAGGAAGTGTCGCATTTACATTCATTTGAAGCGTGGACGAGGAATTCATAACACTTCGCAAATCATATTATATCTTACCATGAAACATAGAAATGAGATGCGATATCGCGTTTTAAGAAGCAGCAGAAATCCATTGCTACGATATGTAGACATCAGCAAACGCTATTTCCTTGCAAGAAAGTGTCGCATTTACATTCATTTGAAGTGTAGACGACGAATACATAACACTTCGCAAATCATATTATATCTTACCATGAAAAATAGAAAAGAGATGCGATATCGCGTTTTAAGAAGCATTAGAACTCTATTGCTACGATACGTAGACATCTGCAAACGCTATTTCCTTGCAATTAAGTGTCGCATTTACATTCATTTGAAGTGTAGACGAGGAATACATGACACTTCGCAAATCATATTATATCTTACCATGAAACATAGAAATGTGATGCGATATCGCGTTTTAAGAAGCATTAGAACTCTATTGCTACGATACCTAGACATCTGCAGACGCTATTTCCTAGCAAGGAAGTGTCGCATTTACATTCATTTGAAGTGTAGACGAGGAATACATAACACTTCGCAAATCATATTATATCTTACCATGAAACATAGAAATGAGATGCGATATCGCGTTTTAAGAATCATAAGAACTCTATTGCTACGATACGTAGACATCTGCAAACGCTATTTCCTTGCAAGGAAGTGTCGCATTTACATTCATTTGAATCGTAGACGAGGAATGCATAACACTTCGCAAAGAATATTATATCTCATCATGAAACATAGATATGAGATGCAATATCTCGTTTTAAGAAGCATTTGAAATCTATTGCTTCGATACGTAGACATCTGCAAACGCTATTTCCTTGCAAGGAAGTGTCGCATTTACATTCATTTGAAGTGTAGACGAGGAATACATAACACTTCGCAAATCATATTGTATCTTACCATGAAACATAGAAATGAGATGCGATATCGCGTTTTAAGAAGCATTAGAACTCTACTGCTACGATACGTAGACATCTGCAAACGCTATTTCCTAGCGAGGAAGTGTCGCATTCACATTCATTTGAAGTGTAGACGACGGATATATAACACTTCGCGAATCATATTATACCTTACCATGAAACATAGAAATGAGATGCGATATCGCGTTTTAAGAATCATAAGAACTCTATTGCTACGATACGTAGACATCTGCTAAAGCTATTTCCTTGCAAGGAAGTGTCGCATTTACATTCATTTGATATGTAGACGAGGAATACATAACACTTCGCAAATCATATTATATCTTACCATGAAACATAGAAATGAGATGCGATATCGCGTTTTAAAAAGCATTAGAACACTATTGCTACGATAGGCAGACATTTGCAAACGCTATTTCCTTGCAAGGAAGTGTCGCATTTACATTCATTTGAAGTGTAGACGAGGAATACATAACAGTTCGCAAATCATATTATATCCTACCATGAAACATAGAAATGAGATGCGATATCGCGTTTTAAGAAGCAGCAGAAATCCATTGCTACGATATGTAGACATCAGCAAACGCTATTTCCTTGCAAGAAAGTGTCGCATTTACATTCATTTGAAGTGTAGACGAGGAATACATAACACTTCGCAA
The DNA here is from genome assembly GCF_050948175.1 of Xylocopa sonorina. Lineage (NCBI taxonomy): Eukaryota > Metazoa > Arthropoda > Insecta > Hymenoptera > Apidae > Xylocopa > Xylocopa sonorina. The sequence continues at coordinate 227,834 of NW_027490192.1, read as the reverse complement.
ATCATATTATATCTTACCATGAAAAATAGAAATGAGATGCGATATCGCGTTTTAAGAAGCATTAGAACTCTATTGCTACGATACGTAGACATCTGCAAACGCTATTTCCTTGCAATTAAGTGTCGCATTTACATTCATTTGAAGTGTAGACGAGGAATACATGACACTTCGCAAATCATATTATATCTTACCATGAAACATAGAAATGTGATGCGATATCGCGTTTTAAGAAGCATTAGAACTCTATTGCTACGATACCTAGACATCTGCAGACGCTATTTCCTAGCAAGGAAGTGTCGCATTTACATTCATTTGAAGTGTAGACGAGGAATACATAACACTTCGCAAATCATACTATATCTTACCATGAAACATAGAAATGAGATGCGATATCGCGTTTTAAGAATCATAAGAACTCTATTGCTACGATACGTAGACATCTGCAAACGCTATTTCCTGGCAAGGAAGTGTCGCATTTACATTCATTTGAATCGTAGACGAGGAATGCATAACACTTCGCAAAGAATATTATATCTCATCATGAAACATAGATATGAGATGCAATATCTCGTTTTAAGAAGCATTTGAAATCTATTGCCTCGATACGTAGACATCTGCAAACGCTATTTCCTTGCAAGAAAGTGTCGCATTTACATTCATTTGATGTGTAGACGAGGAATACATAACACTTCGCAAATCATATTATATCTTACCATGAAACATAGAAATGTGATGCGATATCGCGTTTTAAGGAGCATTAGAACTCTATTGCTACGATACCTAGACATCTGCAGACGCTATTTCCTAGCAAGGAAGTGTCGCATTTACATTCATTTGAAGTGTAGTCGAGGAATACATAACACTTCGCAAATCATATAATATCTTACCATGAAACATAGAAATGAGATGCGATATCGCGTTTTAAGAAGCATTAGAACTCTATTGCTACGATACCTAGACATCTGCAGACGCTACTTCCTAGCAAGAAAGTGTCGCATTTACATTCATTTGAAGGGTAGACGAGGAATACATGTCACTTCGCAAATCATATAATATCTTACCATGAAACGTAGAAATGAGATGCTATATCGCGTTTCAAGAATCATAAGAACTCTATTGCTGCGATACGTAGTCATCTGCAAACGCTATTTCCTTGCAAGGAAGTGTCGCATTTACATTCAGTTGATGTGCAGACGAGGAATACATAACACTTCGCTAATCATATTATATCTTACCATGAAACATAGATATGAGATGCAATATCTCGTTTTAAGAAGCATTTGAAATTTATTGCTTCGATACGTAGACATCTGCAAACGCTATTTCCTTGCAAGGAAGTGTCGCATTTACATTCATTTGAAGTGTAGACAAGGAATACATAACACTTATCAAATCATATTATATCTTACCATGAAACATAGAAATGAGATGCAATATCTCGTTTTAAGAAGCATTTGAACCCTATTGCTACGATACGTAGACATCTGCAAACGCTATTGCCTAGCGAGGAAGTGTCGCATTTACATTCATTTGAAGTGTAGACGAGGAATACATAACACTTCGCAAATCATATTATATCTTACCATGAAACATAGAAACGAGATGCGATATCGCGTTTTAAGAAGCATTAGAACTCTATTGCTACGATACCTAGACATCTGTAGACGCTATTTCCTAGCAAGGTAGTGTCGCATTTACATTCATTTGAAGTGTAGACGTGGAATACATGACACTTCGCAAATCATATTATACCTTACCATGAAACATAGAAATGAGATGCGATATCGCGTTTTAAGAATCATAAGAACACTATTGCTACGATACGTAGACATCTGCAAACGCTATTTCCTTGCAAGGAAGTGTCGCATTTACATTCATTTGATGTGTAGACGAGGAATACATAACACTTCGCAAATCCTATTATATCTTACCATGAAACATAGAAATGAGATGCGATATCGCGTTTTAAGAGGCATTAGAACTCTACTGCTACGATACGTAGACATCTGCAATCGCTATTTCCTTGCAACGAAGTATCGCATTTACTTTCATTTGAATCGTAGACGAGGAATGCATAAAACTTCGCAATGAATATTATATCTTATCATGAAACATAGATGTGAGATGCAATATCTCGTTTTAAGAAGCATTTGAAATCTATTGCTTCGATACGTAGACATCTGCAAACGCTATTTCCTTGCAAGGAAGTGTCGCATTTACATTCATTTGAAGTGTAGACAAGGAATACATAACACTTCGCAAATCATATTATATCTTACCATGAAACATAGAAATGAGATGCGATATCGCGTTTTAAGAATCATATGAACTCTATTGCTACGATACGTAGACAGCTGCAAGCGCTATTTCCTTGCAAGGAAGTGTGGCATTTACATTCATTTGAAGTGTAGACAAGGAATTCATAACACTTCGCAAATCATAATATATCATACCATGAAACATAGAAATGAGGTGCGATATCGCGTTTTAAGAATCATATGAACTCTATTGCTACGATACGTAGACATCTGCAAACGCTATTTCCTTGCAAGGAAGTGTCGCATTTACATTCATTTGAAGTGTAGACGAGGAATACATAACACTTCGCAAATCATATTATATCTTACCATGAAACATAGAAATGAGATGCGATATCGCGTTTTAAGAAGCAGCAGAAATCCATTGCTACGATACGTAGACATCTGCAAGCGCTATTTCCTTGCAAGGAAGTGTCGCATTTACATTCATTTGAAGTGTAGACGAGGAATACAGAACACTTCGCAAATCATATTATATCCTACCATGAAACATAGAAATGAGATGCGATATCGCGTTTTAAGAAGCATTTGAACTCTATTTCTACGATACGTAGACATCTGCAAACGCTATTTCCTTGCAAGGAAGTGTCGCATTTACATTCATTTGAATCGTAGACGAGGAATGCATATCACTTCGCTATGAATATTATATCTTATCATGAAACATAGATATGAGATGCAATATCTCGTTTTAAGAAGCTTTTGAACTCTATTGCTACGATACTTAGACATCTGCAAGCGCTATTTCCTTGCAAGTGAGTGTCGCATTTACATTCATTTGAATCGTAGACGAGGAATACATGATACTTCGCAAATCATATTATATCTTACCATGAAACATAGAAATGAGATGCGATATTGCGTTTTAAGAGGCATTAGAAATCTATTGCTACGATACGTAGACATTTGCAAGCGTTATTTCCTTGCAAGGGAGTGTCGAATTAACATTCATTTGAATCGTAGACGAGGAATGCATAACACTTCGCAATGAATATTATATCTTGCCATGAAACATAGAAATGAGATGCGATATCGCGTTTTAAGAAGCATTAGAACACTATTGCTACGATAGGTAGACATTTGCAAACGCTATTTCCTTGCAAGGAAGTGTCGCATTTACATTCATTTGAAGTGTAGACGAGGAATACAGAACACTCCGCAAATCATATTATATCTTACCATGAAACATAGAAATGAGATGCGATATCGCGTTTTAAGAATCATAAGAACTCTATTGCTACGATACGTAGAAATCTGCAAACGCTATTTCCTTGCAAAGAAGTGTCACATTTACATTCATTTGAAGTGTAGACAAGGAATACATAACACTTCGCAAATCATATTATATCTTACCATGAAACATAGAAATGAGATCCGATATCGCGTTTTAAGAATCATAAGAACTCTATTGCTACGATACGTAAACATCTGCAAACGCTATTTCCTTGCAAGGAAGTGTCGCATTTACATTCAGTTGATGTGCAGACGAGGAATACATAACACTTCGCTAATCATATTATATCTTACCATGAAACATAGATATGAGATGCAATATCTCGTTTTAAGAAGCATTTGAAATTTATTGCTTCGATACGTAGACATCTGCAAACGCTATTTCCTTGCAAGGAAGTGTCGCATTTACATTCATTTGAAGTGTAGACAAGGAATACATAACACTTATCAAATCATATTATATCTTACCATGAAACATAGAAATGAGATGCAATATCTCGTTTTAAGAAGCATTTGAACCCTATTGCTACGATATGTAGACATCTGCAAACGCTATTTCCTTGCAAGGGAGTGTCGCATTTACATTCATTTGAATCGCACACGAGGAATGGATAACACTTCGCAATGAATATTATATCTTACCATGAAAGATAGAAATGAGATGCGATATCGCGTTTTAAGAAGCATTAGAACTCTATTGCTACGATACCTAGACATCTGCAGACGCTATTTCCTATCGAGGAAGTGTCGCATTAACATTCATTTGAAGTGTAGACGAGGAATACACAACACTTCGCAAATCGTATTATATCTTACCATGAAACATAAGAATGAGATGCGATATCGCGTTTTAAGAAGCATTAGATCTCTATTGCTACGATACCTAGACATCTGCAGACGCAATTTCCTAGCAAGGAAGTGTCGCATTTACAATCATTTGAAGTGTAGACGAGGAATACATGATATTTCGCAAATCATATTATATCTTACCATGAAACATAGAAATGAGATGCGATATCGCGTTTTAAGAAGCATTAGAAATCTATTGCTACGATACGTAGACATCTGCAAACGCCATTTCCTTGCAAGGAAGTGTCGCATTTACATTCATTTGAAGAGTAGACGAGGAATACATAACACTTCGCAAATCATATTATACCATACCATGAAACATAGAAATGAGATGCGATATCGCGTTTTAAGAATCATAAGAACTCTATTGCTACGATACGTAGACATCTGCAAACGCTATTTCCTTGCAAGGAAGTGTCGCATTTACATTCATTTGATGTGTAGACTAGGAATGCATAACACGTCGCAAATCATATTATATCTTACCATGAAGCATAGAAATGAGATGCGATATCGCGATTTAAAAAGCATTAGAACTCTATTGCTACGATACGTAGACATCTGCAGACGCTATTTCCTGGCAAGGACGTGTCGCATTTACATTCATTTGAAGTGTAGACGAGGAATACATGACACTTCGCAAATCATATTATATCTTACCATGAAACGTAGAAATGAGATGCGATATCGCGTTTTAAGAAGCATTAGAAATCTATTGCTACGATACGTAGACATCTGCAAACGCTATTGCCTAGCGAGGAAGTGTCGCATTTACATTCATTTGAAGTGTAGACGAGGAATACATAACACTTCGCAAATCATATTATATCTTACCATGAAACATAGAAACGAGATGCGATATCGCGTTTTAAGAAGCATTAGAACTCTATTGCAACGATACCTAGACATCTGTAGACGCTATTTCCTAGCAAGGTAGTGTCGCATTTACATTCATTTGAAGTGTAGACGTGGAATACATGACACTTCGCAAATCATATTATATCTTACTATGAAACATAGAAATGAGATGCGATATCGCGTTTTAAGATGCAGCAGAAATCCATTGCTACGATACGTAGACATCAGCAAACGCTATTTCCTTGCAAGAAAGTGTCGCATTTACATTCATTTGAAGTGTAGACGACGGATATATAACACTTCGCAAATCATATTATACCTTACCATGAAACATAGAAATGAGATGCGATATCGCGTTTTAAGAATCATAAGAACACTATTGCTACGATACGTAGACATCTGCAAACGCTATTTCCTTGCAAGGAAGTGTCGCATTTACATTCATTTGATGTGTAGACGAGGAATACATAACACTTCGCAAATCATATTATATCTTACCATGAAACATAGAAATGAGATGCGATATCGCGTTTTAAGAAGCATTAGAACTCTACTGCTACGATACGTAGACATCTGCAATCGCTATTCCCTTGCAACGAAGTATCGCATTTACTTTCATTTGAATCGTAGACGAGGAATGCATAAAACTTCGCAATGAATATTATATCTTATCATGAAACATAGATATGAGATGCAATATCTCGTTTTAAGAAGCATTTGAAATCTATTGCTTCGATACGTAGACATCTGCAAACGCTATTTCCTTGCAAGGAAGTGTCGCATTTACATTCATTTGAAGTGTAGACAAGGAATACATAACACTTCGCACATCATATTATATCTTACCATGAAACATAGAAATGAGATGCGATATCGCGTTTTAAGAATCATATGAACTCTATTGCTACGATACGTAGACAGCTGCAAGCGCTATTTCCTTGCAAGGAAGTGTGGCATTTACATTCATTTGAAGTGTAGACAAGGAATTCATAACACTTCGCAAATCATAATATATCATACCATGAAACATAGAAATGAGGTGCGATATCGCGTTTTAAGAATCATATGAACTCTATTGCTACGATACGTAGACATCTGCAAACGCTATTTCCTTGCAAGGAAGTGTCGCATTTACATTCATTTGAAGTGTAGACGAGGAATACATAACACTTCGCAAATCATATTATATCTTACCATGAAACATAGAAATGAGATGCGATATCGCGTTTTAAGAAGCAGCAGAAATCCATTGCTACGATACGTAGACATCTGCAAGCGCTATTTCCTTGCAAGGAAGTGTCGCATTTACATTCATTTGAAGTGTAGACGAGGAATACAGAACACTTCGCAAATCATATTATATCCTACCATGAAACATAGAAATGAGATGCGATATCGCGTTTTAAGAAGCATTTGAACTCTATTGCTACGATACGTAGACATCTGCAAACGCTATTTCCTTGCAAGGAAGTGTCGCATTTACATTCATTTGAATCGTAGACGAGGACTGCATATCACTTCGCTATGAATATTATATCTTATCATGAAACATAGATATGAGATGCAATATCTCGTTTTAAGAAGCTTTTGAACTCTATTGCTACGATACTTAGACATCTGCAAGCGCTATTTCCTTGCAAGTGAGTGTCGCATTTACATTCATTTGAATCGTAGACGAGGAATACATGATACTTCGCAAATCATATTATATCTTACCATGAAACATAGAAATGAGATGCGATATTGCGTTTTAAGAGGCATTAGAAATCTATTGCTACGATACGTAGACATCTGCAGACGCCATTTCCTAGCGAGGAAGTGTCGCATTCACATTCATTTGAAGTGTAGACGAGGAATGCATAACACTTCGCAATGATTATTATATCTTATCATGAAACATAGATATGAGATGCAATATCTCGTTTCAAGAAGCATTTGAACTCTATTGCTACGATACTTAGACATCTGCAAACGCTATTTCCTAGCGAGGAAGTGTCGCATTCACATTCGTTTGAAGTGTAGACGGTGAATACATAACACTTCGCAAATCATATTATATCTTACCATGAAACATAGAAATGAGATGCAATATTGCGATTTAAGAATCATAAGAACTCTATTGCTACGATACCTAGACATCTGCAGACGCTATTTCCTTGCAAGGAAGTGTCGCATTTACACTCATTTGAATCGTAGACGAGGAATGCATAACACTTCGCAATGATTATTATATCTTATCATGAAACATAGATATGAGATGCAATATCTCTTTTTAAGAGGCATTTGAACTCTATTGCTACGATACTTAGACATCTGCAAGCGCTATTTCCTTGCAAGTGAGTGTAGCATTTACATTCATTTGAATCGTAGACGAGGAATGCATAACACTTCGCAATGAATATTATATCTTGCCATGAAACATAGAAGTGAGATGCGATATCGCGTTTTAAGGAGCATTAGAAATCTATTGCTACGATACGTAGACATCTGCAGAAGCTATTTCCTAGCGAGGAAGTGTCGCATTCACATTCATTTGAAGTGTAGACGAGGAATACATAACACTTCGCAAATCATATTATATCTTACCATGAAACATAGAAATGAGTTGCAATATCGCGATTTAAGAATCATAAGAACTCTATTGCTTCGATACGTAGACATCTGCAAACGCTATTTCCTTGCAAGGAAGTGTCGCATTTACATTCATTTGAATCGTAGACGAGGAATGCATACCACTTCGCAATGAATATTATATCTTACCATGAAACATAGATATGAGATGCAATATCTCGTTTTAAGAGGCATTTGAACTCTATTGCTACGATACCTAGACATCTGCAGACGCTATTTCCTAGCAAGGAAGTGTCGCATTTACATTCATTTGAAGTGTAGACGAGGAATACATGATACTTCGCAAATCATATTATATCTTACCATGAAACATAGAAATGAGATGCGATATCGCGTTTTAAGAGGCATTAGAAATCTATTGCTACGATACGTAGACATCTGCAGACGCCATTTCCTAGCGAGGAAGTGTCGCATTCACATTCATTTGAAGTGTAGACGAGGAATACATAACACTTCGCAAATCATATTATATCTTACCATGAAACATAGAAATGAGATGCGATATCGCGTTTTAAAAAGCATTAGAATTCTATTGCTACGATACGTAGACATCTGCAAACGCTATTTCCTAGCGAGGAAGTGTCGCATTTACATTCATTTGAATCTTAGACGAGGAATACATGATACTTCGCAAATCATATTATATCTTACCATGAAACATAGAAATGAGATGCGATATCGCGTTTTAAGAAGCATTAGAACTCTATTGCTACGATACCTAGACATCTGCAGACGCTATTTCCTAGCCAGGAAGTGTCGCATTTACATCCATTTGAAGTGTAGACGTGGAATACATGACACTTCGCAAATCATATTATATCTTATCATGAAACATAGAAATGAGATGCGATATCGCGTTTTAAGAAGCATTAGAACTCTATTGCTACGATACCTAGACATCTGCAGACGCTATTTCCTTGCAAGGAAGTGTCGCATTTACATTCATTTGAATCGTATACGAGGAATGCATAACACTTCGCAATGAATATTATATTTTATCATGAAACATAGATATGAGATGCAATATCTCGTTTTAAGAAGCTTTTGAACTCTATTGCTACGATACTTAGACATCTGCAAGCGCTATTTCCTTGCAAGTGAGTGTCGCATTTACATTCATTTGAATCGTAGACGAGGAATACATGATACTTCGCAAGTCATATTATATCTTACCATGAAACATAGGAATGAGATGCGATATCGCGCTTTAAGAAGCATTAGAACTCTATTGCTTAGATAGGTAGACATCTGCAAACGCTATTTCCTTGCTAGGAAGTGTCGCATTTACATTCACTTGAAGTGTAGACAAGGAATACATGACACTTCGCAAATCATATTGTATCTTACCATGAAACATAGGAATGAGATGCGATATCGCGTTTTAAGTAGCATTAAATCTCTATTGCTGCGATACCTAGACATCTGCAGACGCTATTTCCTAGCAAGGAAGTGTCGCATTTACATTCATTTGAAGTGTAGACGAGGAATACATGACACTTCGCAAATCATATTATATCTTACCATGAAACATAGAAATGAGATGCGATATCGCGTTTTAAGAAGCATCAGAAATCTATTGCTACGATACGTAGACATCTGCAAACGCCATTTCCTAGCGAGGAAGTGTCGCATTCACATTCATTTGAAGTGTAGACGAGGAATACATGACACTTCGCAAATCTTATTATATCTTACCGTGATACATAGAAATGAGATGCGATATCGCGTTTTAAGAAGCATTAGAACTCTATTGCTACGATACGTAGACATCTGCAAACGCTATTTCCTAGCGAGGAAGTGTCGCATTCACATTCATTTGAAGTGTAGACGAGGAATACATAGCACTTCGCAAATCATATTATATCTTACCATGAAACATAGAAATGAGATGCTATACCGCGATTTAAGAATCATAGGAACTCTATTGCTACGATACGCAGACATCTGCAAACGCTATTTCCTAGCAAGGAAGTGTCGCATTTACATTCATTTGAAGTGTAGACGAGGAATACATGACACTTCGCAAATCATATTATATCTTACCATGAAACATAGGAATGAGATGCGATATCGCGCTTTAAGAAGCATTAGATCTCTATTGCTACGATTCGTAGACATCTGCAAACGCTATTTCCTTACTAGGAAGTGTCGCATTTACATTCACTTGAAGTGTAGACAAGGAATACATGACACTTCGCAAATCATATTGTATCTTACCATGAAACATAGGAATGAGATGCGATATCGCGTTTTAAGTAGCATTAAATCTCTATTGCTGCGATACCTAGACATCTGCAGACGCTATTTCCTAGCAAGGAAGTGTCGCATTTACATTCATTTGAAGTGTAGACAAGGAATACATGACACTTCGCAAATCATATTATATCTTACCATGAAACATAGAAATGAGATGCGATAACGCGTTTTAAGAAGCATCAGAAATCTATTGCTACGATACGTAGACATCTGCTAACGCCATTTCCTAGCGAGGAAGTGTCGCATTCACATTCATTTGAAGTGTAGACGAGGAATACATGACACTTCGCAAATCTTATTATATCTTACCGTGATACATAGAAATGAGATGCGATATCGCGTTTTAAGAAGCATTAGAACTCTATTGCTACGATACCTAGACATCTGCAGACGCTATTTCCTTGCAAGGAAGTGTCGCATTTACATTCATTTGAAGTGTAGACGAGGAATACATGACACTTCGCAAATCATATTATATCTTACCATGAAACATAGAAATGAGATGCGATATCGCGTTTTAAGAAGCATCAGAAATCTATTGCTACGATACGTAGACATCTGCTAACGCCATTTCCTAGCGAGGAAGTGTCGCATTCACATTCATTTGAAGTGTAGACGAGGAATACATGACACTTCGCAAATCTTATTATATCTTACCGTGATACATAGAAATGAGATGCGATATCGCGTTTTAAGAAGCATTAGAACTCTATTGCTACGATACCTAGACATCTGCAGACGCTATTTCCTTGCAAGGAAGTGTCGCATTTACATACATTTGAATCGTAGACGTGGAATGCATATCACTTCGCAATGAATATTATATCTTATCATGAAACATAGATATGAGATGCAATATCTCGTTTTAAGAAGCATTTGAAATCTATTGCTTCGATACGTAGACATCTGCAAACGCTATTTCCTTGCAAGGAAGTGTCGCATTTACATTCATTTGAAGTGTAGACAAGGAATACATAACACTTCGCAAATCATATTATATCTTACCATGAAGCATAGATATGAGATGCAATATCTCGTTTCAAGAAGCATTTGAACTCTATTGCTACGATACTTAGACATCTGCAAACGCTATTTCCTAGCGAGGAAGTGTCGCATTCACATTCGTTAGAAGTGTAGACGGTGAATACATAACACTTCGCAAATCATATTATATCTTACCATGAAACATAGAAATGAGATGCAATATTGCGATTTAAGAATCATAAGAAATCTATTGCTACGATACGTAGACATCTGCTAACGCCATTTCCTAGCGAGGAAGTGTCGCATTCACATTCATTTGAAGTGTAGACGAGGAATACATGACACTTCGCAAACCTTATTATATCTTACCGTGATACATAGAAATGAGATGCGATATCGCGTTTTAAGAAGCATTAGAACTCTATTGCTACGATACCTAGACATCTGCAGACGCTATTTCCTTGCAAGGAAGTGTCGCATTTACATACATTTGAATCGTAGACGTGGAATGCATATCACTTCGCAATGAATATTATATCTTATCATGAAACATAGATATGAGATGCAATATCTCGTTTTAAGAAGCATTTGAAATCTATTGCTTCGATACGTAGACATCTGCAAACGCTATTTCCTTGCAAGGAAGTGTCGCATTTACATTCATTTGAAGTGTAGACAAGGAATACATAACACTTCGCAAATCATATTATATCTTACCATGAAACATAGATATGAGATGCAATATCTCGTTTCAAGAAGCATTTGAACTCTATTGCTACGATACTTAGACATCTGCAAACGCTATTTCCTAGCGAGGAAGTGCCGCATTCACATTCGTTAGAAGTGTAGACGGTGAATACATAACACTTCGCAAATCATATTATATCTTACCATGAAACATAGAAATGAGATGCAATATTGCGATTTAAGAATCATAAGAACTCTATTGCTACGATACGCAGACATCTGCAAACGCTATTTCCTTGCAAGGAAGTGTCGCATTTACATTCATTTGAATCGTAGACGAGGAATGCATATCACTTCGCAATGAATATTATATCTTATCATGAAACATAGATATGAGATGCAATATCTCGTTTTAAGAAGCATTTGAACTCTATTGCTACGATACGTAGACATTTGCAAGCGTTATTGCCTTGCAAGGGAGTGTCGAATTAACATTCATTTGAATCGTAGACGAGGAATGCATAACACTTCGCCATGAATATTATATCTTGCCATGAAACATAGAAATGAGATGCGATATCGCGTTTTAAGAAGCATTAGAACTCTATTGCTACGATACCTAGACATCTGCAGACGCTATTTCCTAGCAAGGAAGTGTCGCATTTACATCCATTTGAAGTGTAGACGAGGAATACATGACACTTCGCAAATCATATTATATCTTACCATGAAACATAGAAATGAGATGCGATATCGCGTTTTAAGAATCATAAGAACACTATTGCTACGATACGTAGACATCTGCAAACGCTATTTCCTTGCAAGGAAGTGTCGCATTTACATTCATTTGATGTGTAGACGAGGAATACATAACACTTCGCAAATCATATTATATCTTACCATGAAACATAGAAATGAGATGCGATATCGCGTTTTAAGAAGCATTAGAACTCTACTGCTACGATACGTAGACATCTGCAATCGCTATTTCCTTGCAACGAAGTATCGCATTTACTTTCATTTGAATCGTAGACGAGGAATGCATAAAACTTCGCAATGAATATTATATCTTATCATGAAACATAGATATGAGATGCAATATCTCGTTTTAAGAAGCATTTGAAATCTATTGCTTCGATACGTAGACATCTGCAAACGCTATTTCCTTGCAAGGAAGTGTCGCATTTACATTCATTTGAAGTGTAGACAAGGAATACATAACACTTCGCAAATCATATTATATCTTACCATGAAACATAGAAATGAGATGCGATATCGCGTTTTAAGAATCATATGAACTCTATTGCTACGATACGTAGACAGCTGCAAGCGCTATTTCCTTGCAAGGAAGTGTGGCATTTACATTCATTTGAAGTGTAGACAAGGAATTCATAACACTTCGCAAATCATAATATATCATACCATGAAACATAGAAATGAGGTGCGATATCGCGTTTTAAGAATCATATGAACTCTATTGCTACGATACGTAGACATCTGCAAACGCTATTTCCTTGCAAGGAAGTGTCGCATTTACATTCATTTGAAGTGTAGACGAGGAATACATAACACTTCGCAAATCATATTATATCTTACCATGAAACATAGAAATGAGATGCGATATCGCGTTTTAAGAAGCAGCAGAAATCCATTGCTACGATACGTAGACATCTGCAAGCGCTATTTCCTTGCAAGGAAGTGTCGCATTTACATTCATTTGAAGTGTAGACGAGGAGTACAGAACACTTCGCAAATCATATTATATCCTACCATGAAACATAGAAATGAGATGCGATATCGCGTTTTAAGAAGCATTTGAACTCTATTGCTACGATACGTAGACATCTGCAAACGCTATTTCCATGCAAGGAAGTGTCGCATTTACATTCATTTGAATCGTAGACGAGGAATGCATAGCACTTCGCAATGAATATTATATCTTATCATGAAACATAGATATGAGATGCAATATCTCGTTTTAAGAGGCATTTGAACTCTATTGCTACGATACGTAGACATCTGCAGACGCCATTTCCTAGCGAGGAAGTGTCGCATTCACATTCATTTGAAGTGTAGACGAGGAATACATAACACTTCGCAAATCATATTATATCTTACCATGAAACATAGAAATGAGATGCGATATCGCGTTTTAAAAAGCATTAGAATTCTATTGCTACGATACGTAGACATCTGCAAACGCTATTTCCTAGCGAGGAAGTGTCGCATTTACATTCATTTGAATCTTAGACGAGGAATACATGATACTTCGCAAATCATATTATATCTTACCATGAAACATAGAAATGAGATGCGATATCGCGTTTTAAGTAGCATTAAATCTCTATTGCTGCGATACCTAGACATCTGCAGACGCTATTTCCTAGCAAGGAAGTGTCGCATTTACATTCATTTGAAGTGTAGACAAGGAATACATGACACTTCGCAAATCATATTATATCTTACCATGAAACATAGAAATGAGATGCTATACCGCGATTTAAGAATCATAGGAACTCTATTGCTACGATACGCAGACATCTGCAAACGCTATTTCCTAGCAAGGAAGTGTCGCATTTACATTCATTTGAAGTGTAGACGAGGAATACATGACACTTCGCAAATCATATTATATCTTACCATGAAACATAGGAATGAGATGCGATATCGCGCTTTAAGAAGCATTAGATCTCTATTGCTACGATTCGTAGACATCTGCAAACGCTATTTCCTTACTAGGAAGTGTCGCATTTACATTCACTTGAAATGTAGACAAGGAATACATGACACTTCGCAAATCATATTGTATCTTACCATGAAACATAGGAATGAGATGCGATATCGCGTTTTAAGTAGCATTAAATCTCTATTGCTGCGATACCTAGACATCTGCAGACGCTATTTCCTAGCAAGGAAGTGTCGCATTTACATTCATTTGAAGTGTAGACAAGGAATACATGACACTTCGCAAATCATATTATATCTTACCATGAAACATAGAAATGAGATGCGATAACGCGTTTTAAGAAGAATCAGAAATCTATTGCTACGATACGTAGACATCTGCGAACGCCATTTCCTAGCGAGGAAGTGTCGCATTCACATTCATTTGAAGTGTAGACGAGGAATACATGACAGTTCGCAAATCTTATTATATCTTACCGTGATACATAGAAATGAGATGCGATATCGCGTTTTAAGAAGCATTAGAACTCTATTGCTACGATACCTAGACATCTGCAGACGCTATTTCCTTGCAAGGAAGTGTCGCATTTACATTCATTTGAAGTGTAGACGAGGAATACATGACACTTCGCAAATCATATTATATCTTACCATGAAACATAGAAATGAGATGCGATATCGCGTTTTAGGAAGCATCAGAAATCTATTGCTACGATACGTAGACATCTGCTAACGCCATTTCCTAGCGAGGAAGTGTCGCATTCACATTCATTTGAAGTGTAGACGAGGAATACATGACACTTCGCAAATCTTATTATATCTTACCGTGATACATAGAAATGAGATGCGATATCGCGTTTTAAGAAGCATTAGAACTCTATTGCTACGATACCTAGACATCTGCAGACGCTATTTCCTTGCAAGGAAGTGTCGCATTTACATACATTTGAATCGTAGACGTGGAATGCATATCACTTCGCAATGAATATTATATCTTATCATGAAACATAGATATGAGATGCAATATCTCGTTTTAAGAAGCATTTGAAATCTATTGCTTCGATACGTAGACATCTGCAAACGCTATTTCCTTGCAAGGAAGTGTCGCATTTACATTCATTTGAAGTGTAGACAAGGAATACATAACACTTCGCAAATCATATTATATCTTACCATGAAACATAGATATGAGATGCAATATCTCGTTTCAAGAAGCATTTGAACTCTATTGCTACGATACTTAGACATCTGCAAACGCTATTTCCTAGCGAGGAAGTGTCGCATTCACATTCGTTAGAAGTGTAGACGGTGAATACATAACACTTCGCAAATCATATTATATCTTACCATGAAACATAGAAATGAGATGCAATATTGCGATTTAAGAATCATAAGAACTCTATTGCTACGATACGCAGACATCTGCAAACGCTATTTCCTTGCAAGGAAGTGTCGCATTTACATTCATTTGAATCGTAGACGAGGAATGCATATCACTTCGCAATGAATATTATATCTTATCATGAAACATAGATATGAGATGCAATATCTCGTTTTAAGAAGCATTTGAACTCTATTGCTACGATACGTAGACATTTGCAAGCGTTATTGCCTTGCAAGGGAGTGTCGAATTAACATTCATTTGAATCGTAGACGAGGAATGCATAACACTTCGCCATGAATATTATATCTTGCCATGAAACATAGAAATGAGATGCGATATCGCGTTTTAAGAAGCATTAGAACTCTATTGCTACGATACCTAGACATCTGCAGACGCTATTTCCTAGCAAGGAAGTGTCGCATTTACATCCATTTGAAGTGTAGACGAGGAATACATGACACTTCGCAAATCATATTATATCTTACCATGAAACATAGAAATGAGATGCGATATCGCGTTTTAAGAATCATAAGAACACTATTGCTACGATACGTAGACATCTGCAAACGCTATTTCCTTGCAAGGAAGTGTCGCATTTACATTCATTTGATGTGTAGACGAGGAATACATAACACTTCGCAAATCATATTATATCTTACCATGAAACATAGAAATGAGATGCGATATCGCGTTTTAAGAAGCATTAGAACTCTACTGCTACGATACGTAGACATCTGCAATCGCTATTTCCTTGCAACGAAGTATCGCATTTACTTTCATTTGAATCGTAGACGAGGAATGCATAAAACTTCGCAATGAATATTATATCTTATCATGAAACATAGATATGAGATGCAATATCTCGTTTTAAGAAGCATTTGAAATCTATTGCTTCGATACGTAGACATCTGCAAACGCTATTTCCTTGCAAGGAAGTGTCGCATTTACATTCATTTGAAGTGTAGACAAGGAATACATAACACTTCGCAAATCATATTATATCTTACCATGAAACATAGAAATGAGATGCGATATCGCGTTTTAAGAATCATATGAACTCTATTGCTACGATACGTAGACAGCTGCAAGCGCTATTTCCTTGCAAGGAAGTGTGGCATTTACATTCATTTGAAGTGTAGACAAGGAATTCATAACACTTCGCAAATCATAATATATCATACCATGAAACATAGAAATGAGGTGCGATATCGCGTTTTAAGAATCATATGAACTCTATTGCTACGATACGTAGACATCTGCAAACGCTATTTCCTTGCAAGGAAGTGTCGCATTTACATTCATTTGAAGTGTAGACGAGGAATACATAACACTTCGCAAATCATATTATATCTTACCATGAAACATAGAAATGAGATGCGATATCGCGTTTTAAGAAGCAGCAGAAATCCATTGCTACGATACGTAGACATCTGCAAGCGCTATTTCCTTGCAAGGAAGTGTCGCATTTACATTCATTTGAAGTGTAGACGAGGAGTACAGAACACTTCGCAAATCATATTATATCCTACCATGAAACATAGAAATGAGATGCGATATCGCGTTTTAAGAAGCATTTGAACTCTATTGCTACGATACGTAGACATCTGCAAACGCTATTTCCTTGCAAGGAAGTGTCGCATTTACATTCATTTGAATCGTAGACGAGGAATGCATAGCACTTCGCAATGAATATTATATCTTATCATGAAACATAGATATGAGATGAAATATCTCGTTTTAAGAGGCATTTGAACTCTATTGCTACGATACGTAGACATCTGCAGACGCCATTTCCTAGCGAGGAAGTGTCGCATTCACATTCATTTGAAGTGTAGACGAGGAATACATAACACTTCGCAAATCATATTATATCTTACCATGAAACATAGAAATGAGATGCGATATCGCGTTTTAAAAAGCATTAGAATTCTATTGCTACGATACGTAGACATCTGCAAACGCTATTTCCTAGCGAGGAAGTGTCGCATTTACATTCATTTGAATCTTAGACGAGGAATACATGATACTTCGCAAATCATATTATATCTTACCATGAAACATAGAAATGAGATGCGATATCGCGTTTTAAGAAGCATTAGAACTCTATTGCTACGATACCTAGACATCTGCAGACGCTATTTCCTAGCCAGGAAGTGTCGCATTTACATCCATTTGAAGTGTAGACGTGGAATACATGACACTTCGCAAATCATATTATATCTTACCATGAAACATAGAAATGAGATGCGATATCGCGTTTAAGAAGCATTAGAACTCTATTGCTACGATACCTAGACATCTGCAGACGCTATTTCCTAGCAAGGAAGTGTCGCATTTACATTCATTTGAAGTGTAGACGAGAATACATGACACTTCGCAAATCATATTATATCTTACCATGAAACATAGAAATGAGATGCGATATCGCGTTTTAAGAAGCATCAGAAATCTATTGCTACGATACGTAGACATCTGCAAACGCCATTTCCTAGCGAGGAAGTGTCGCATTCACATTCATTTGAAGTGTAGACGAGCAATACATGACACTTCGCAAATCTTATTATATCTTACCGTGATACATAGAAATGAGATGCGGATATCGCATTTTAAGAAGCATTAGAACTCTATTGCTACGATACGTAGACATCTGCAAACGCTATTTCCTAGCGAGGAAGTGTCGCATTCACATTCATTTGAAGTGTAGACGAGGAATACATAACACTTCGCAAATCATATTATATCTTACCATGAAACATAGGAATGAGATGCGATATCGCGTTTTAAGAAGCATTAGATCTCCATTGCTGCGATACCTAGACATCTGCAGACGCTATTTCCTAGCAAGTAAGTGTCGCATTTACATTCATTTGAAGTGTAGACGAGGAATACATGATACTTCGCAAATCATATTATATCTTACCATGAAACATAGAAATGAGATGCGATATAGCGTTTTAAGAAGCATTAGATATCTATTGCTACGATACGCAGACATCTGCAGACGCTATTTCCTAGCGAGGAAGTGTCGCATTCACATTCATTTGAAGTGTAGACGAGGAATACATAGCACTTCGCAAATCATATTATATCTTACCATGAAACATAGAAATGAGATGCTATACCGCGATTTAAGAATCATAGGAACTCTATTGCTACGATACGCAGACATCTGCAAACGCTATTTCCTAGCAAGGAAGTGTCGCATTTACATTCATTTGAAGTGTAGACGAGGAATACATGACACTTCGCAAATCATATTATATCTTACCATGAAACATAGGAATAAGATGCGACATCGCGCTTTAAGAAGCATTAGATCTCTATTGCTACGATTCGTAGACATCTGCAAACGCTATTTCCTTACTAGGAAGTGTCGCATTTACATTCACTTGAAGTGTAGACAAGGAATACATGACACTTCGCAAATCATATTGTATCTTACCATGAAACATAGGAATGAGATGCGATATCGCGTTTTAAGTAGCATTAAATCTCTATTGCTGCGATACCTAGACATCTGCAGACGCTATTTCCTAGCAAGGAAGTGTCGCATTTACATTCATTTGAAGTGTAGACAAGGAATACATGACACTTCGCAAATCATATTATATCTTACCATGAAACATAGAAATGAGATGCGATAACGCGTTTTAAGAAGCATCAGAAATCTATTGCTACGATACGTAGACATCTGCAAACGCCATTTCCTAGCGAGGAAGTGTCGCATTCACATTCATTTGAAGTGTAGACGAGGAATACATGACAGTTCGCAAATCTTATTATATCTTACCGTGATACATAGAAATGAGATGCGATATCGCGTTTTAAGAAGCATTAGACTCTATTGCTACGATACCTAGACATCTGCAGACTCTATTTCCTTGCAAGGAAGTGTCGCATTTACATTCATTTGAAGTGTAGACGAGGAATACATGACACTTCGCAAATCATATTATATCTTACCATGAAACATAGAAATGAGATGCGATATCGCGTTTTAAGAAGCATTAGAACTCTACTGCTACGATACGTAGACATCTGCAATCGCTATTTCCTTGCAACGAAGTATCGCATTTACTTTCATTTGAATCGTAGACGAGGAATGCATAAAACTTCGCAATGAATATTATATCTTATCATGAAACATAGATATGAGATGCAATATCTCGTTTTAAGAAGCATTTGAAATCTATTGCTTCGATACGTAGACATCTGCAAACGCTATTTCCTTGCAAGGAAGTGTCGCATTTACATTCATTTGAAGTGTAGACAAGGAATACATAACACTTCGCAAATCATATTATATCTTACCATGAAACATAGAAATGAGATGCGATATCGCGTTTTAAGAATCATATGAACTCTATTGCTACGATACGTAGACAGCTGCAAGCGCTATTTCCTTGCAAGGAAGTGTGGCATTTACATTCATTTGAAGTGTAGACAAGGAATTCATAACACTTCGCAAATCATAATATATCATACCATGAAACATAGAAATGAGGTGCGATATCGCGTTTTAAGAATCATATGAACTCTATTGCTACGATACGTAGACATCTGCAAACGCTATTTCCTTGCAAGGAAGTGTCGCATTTACATTCATTTGAAGTGTAGACGAGGAATACATAACACTTCGCAAATCATATTATATCTTACCATGAAACATAGAAATGAGATGCGATATCGCGTTTTAAGAAGCAGCAGAAATCCATTGCTACGATACGTAGACATCTGCAAGCGCTATTTCCTTGCAAGGAAGTGTCGCATTTACATTCATTTGAAGTGTAGACGAGGAGTACAGAACACTTCGCAAATCATATTATATCCTACCATGAAACATAGAAATGAGATGCGATATCGCGTTTTAAGAAGCATTTGAACTCTATTGCTACGATACGTAGACATCTGCAAACGCTATTTCCTTGCAAGGAAGTGTCGCATTTACATTCATTTGAATCGTAGACGAGGAATGCATAACACTTCGCAATGATTATTATATCTTATCATGAAACATAGATATGAGATGCAATATCTCGTTTTAAGAGGCATTTGAACTCTATTGCTACGATACTTAGACATCTGCAAGCGCTATTTCCTTGCAAGTGAGTGTAGCATTTACATTCATTTGAATCGTAGACGAGGAATGCATAACACTTCGCAATGAATATTATATCTTGCCATGAAACATAGAAGTGAGATGCGATATCGCGTTTTAAGGAGCATTAGAAATCTATTGCTACGATACGTAGACATCTGCAGAAGCTATTTCCTAGCGAGGAAGTGTCGCATTCACATTCATTTGAAGTGTAGACGAGGAATACATAACACTTCGCAAATCATATTATATCTTACCATGAAACATAGAAATGGGTTGCAATATCGCGATTTAAGAATCATAAGAACTCTATTGCTTCGATACGTAGACATCTGCAAACGCTATTTCCTTGCAAGGAAGTGTCGCATTTACATTCATTTGAATCGTAGACGAGGAATGCATACCACTTCGCAATGAATATTATATCTTATCATGAAACATAGATATGAGATGCAATATCTCGTTTTAAGAGGCATTTGAACTCTATTGCTACGATACCTAGACATCTGCAGACGCTATTTCCTAGCAAGGAAGTGTCGCATTTACATTCATTTGAAGTGTAGACGAGGAATACATGATACTTCGCAAATCATATTATATCTTACCATGAAACATAGAAATGAGATGCGATATCGCGTTTTAAGAGGCATTAGAAATCTATTGCTACGATACGTAGACATCTGCAGACGCCATTTCCTAGCGAGGAAGTGTCGCATTTACATTCATTTGAATCTTAGACGAGGAATACATGATACTTCGCAGATCATATTATATCTTACCATGAAACATAGAAATGAGATGCGATATCGCGTTTTAAGAAGCATTAGAACTCTATTGCTACGATACCTAGACATCTGCAGACGCTATTTCCTAGCCAGGAAGTGTCGCATTTACATCCATTTGAAGTGTAGACGTGGAATACATGACACTTCGCAAATCATATTATATCTTACCATGAAACATAGAAATGAGATGCGATATCGCGTTTTAAGAAGCATTAGAACTCTATTGCTACGATACCTAGACATCTGCAGACGCTATTTCCTAGCAAGGAAGTGTCGCATTTACATTCATTTGAAGTGTAGACGAGGAATACATGACACTTCGCAAATCATATTATATCTTACCATGAAACATAGAAATGAGATGCGATATCGCGTTTTAAGAAGCATCAGAAATCTATTGCTACGATACGTAGACATCTACAAACGCCATTTCCTAGCGAGGAAGTGTCGCATTCACATTCATTTGAAGTGTAGACGAGCAATACATGACACTTCGCAAATCTTATTATATCTTACCGTGATACATAGAAATGAGATGCGATATCGCATTTTAAGAAGCATTAGAACTCTATTGCTACGATACGTAGACATCTGCAAACGCTATTTCCTAGCGAGGAAGTGTCGCATTCACATTCATTTGAAGTGTAGACGAGGAATACATAACACTTCGCAAATCATATTATATCTTACCATGAAACATAGGAATGAGATGCGATATCGCGTTTTAAGAAGCATTAGATCTCCATTGCTGCGATACCTAGACATCTGCAGACGCTATTTCCTAGCAAGTAAGTGTCGCATTTACATTCATTTGAAGTGTAGACGAGGAATACATGATACTTCGCAAATCATATTATATCTTACCATGAAACATAGAAATGAGATGCGATATAGCGTTTTAAGAAGCATTAGATATCTATTGCTACGATACGTAGACATCTGCAGACGCTATTTCCTAGCGAGGAAGTGTCGCATTCACATTCATTTGAAGTGTAGACGAGGAATACATAGCACTTCGCAAATCATATTATATCTTACCATGAAACATAGAAATGAGATGCTATACCGCGATTTAAGAATCATAGGAACTCTATTGCTACGATACGCAGACATCTGCAAACGCTATTTCCTAGCAAGGAAGTGTCGCATTTACATTCATTTGAAGTGTAGACGAGGAATACATGACACTTCGCAAATCATATTATATCTTACCATGAAACATAGGAATGAGATGCGACATCGCGCTTTAAGAAGCATTAGATCTCTATTGCTACGATTCGTAGACATCTGCAAACGCTATTTCCTTACTAGGAAGTGTCGCATTTACATTCACTTGAAGTGTAGACAAGGAATACATGACACTTCGCAAATCATATTATATCTTACCATGAAACATAGGAATGAGATGCGATATCGCGTTTTAAGTAGCATTAAATCTCTATTGCTGCGATACCTAGACATCTGCAGACGCTATTTCCTAGCAAGGAAGTGTCGCATTTACATTCATTTGAAGTGTAGACAAGGAATACATGACACTTCGCAAATCATATTATATCTTACCATGAAACATAGAAATGAGATGCGATAACGCGTTTTAAGAAGCATCAGAAATCTATTGCTACGATACGTAGACATCTGCAAACGCCATTTCCTAGCGAGGAAGTGTCGCATTCACATTCATTTGAAGTGTAGACGAGGAATACATGACAGTTCGCAAATCTTATTATATCTTACCGTGATACATAGAAATGAGATGCGATATCGCGTTTTAAGAAGCATTAGAACTCTATTGCTACGATACCTAGACATCTGCAGACGCTATTTCCTTGCAAGGAAGTGTCGCATTTACATTCATTTGAAGTGTAGACGAGGAATACATGACACTTCGCAAATCATATTATATCTTACCATGAAACATAGAAATGAGATGCGATATCGCGTTTTAAGAAGCATCAGAAATCTATTGCTACGATACGTAGACATCTGCTAACGCCATTTCCTAGCGAGGAAGTGTCGCATTCACATTCATTTGAAGTGTAGACGAGGAATACATGACACTTCGCAAATTTTATTATATCTTACCGTGATACATAGAAATGAGATGCGATATCGCGTTTTAAGAAGCATTAGAACTCTATTGCTACGATACCTAGACATCTGCAGACGCTATTTCCTTGCAAGGTAGTGTCGCATTTACATACATTTGAATCGTAGACGTGGAATGCATATCACTTCGCAATGAATATTATATCTTATCATGAAACATAGATATGAGATGCAATATCTCGTTTTAAGAAGCATTTGAAATCTATTGCTTCGATACGTAGACATCTGCAAACGCTATTTCCTTGCAAGGAAGTGTCGCATTTACATTCATTTGAAGTGTAGACAAGGAATACATAACACTTCGCAAATCATATTATATCTTACCATGAAACATACAAATGAGATGCGATATCGCGTTTTAAGATGCAGCAGAAATCCATTGCTACGATACGTAGACATCAGCAAACGCTATTTCCTTGCAAGAAAGTGTCGCATTTACATTCATTTGAAGTGTAGACGACGGATATATAACACTTCGCAAATCATATTATACCTTACCATGAAACATAGAAATGAGATGCGATATCGCGTTTTAAGAATCATAAGAACACTATTGCTACGATACGTAGACATCTGCAAACGCTATTTCCTTGCAAGGAAGTGTCGCATTTACATTCATTTGATGTGTAGACGAGGAATACATAACACTTCGCAAATCATATTATATCTTACCATGAAAGATAGAAATGAGATGCGATATCGCGTTTTAAGAAGCATTAGAACTCTACTGCTACGATACGTAAACATCTGCAATCGCTATTTCCTTGCAACGAAGTATCGCATTTACTTTCATTTGAATCGTAGACGAGGAATGCATAACACTTCGCAATGAATATTATATCTTATCATGAAACATAGATATGAGATGCAATATCTCGTTTTAAGAAGCATTTGAAATCTATTGCTTCGATACGTAGACATCTGCAAATTCTATTCCTTGCAAGGAAGTGTTGCATTTACATTCATTTGAAGTGAAGACAAGGAATACATAACACTTCGCAAATCATATTATATCTTACCATGAAACATAGAAATGAGATGCGAAATCGCGTTTTAAGAATCATATGAACTCTATTGCTACGATACGTAGACATCTGCAAGCGCCATTTCCTTGCAAGGAAGTGTGGCATTTACATTCATTTGAAGTGTAGACAAGGAATTCATAACACTTCGCAAATCATATTATATCTTACCGTGATACATAGAAATGAGATGCGATATCGCGTTTTAAGAAGCATTAGAACTCTATTGCTACGATACCTAGACATCTGCAGACGCCATTTCCTTGCAAGTGAGTGTCGCATTTACATTCATTTGAATCGTAGACGAGGAATGCATAACACTTCGCAATGAATATTATATCTTGCCATGAAACATAGAAATGAGATGCGATATCGCGTTTTAAGAAGCATTAGAACTCTATTGCTACGATACCTAGACATCTGCAGACGCTATTTCCTTGCAAGGAAGTGTCGCATTTACATTCATTTGAAGTGTAGACGAGGAACACATAACACTTCGCAAATCATATTATATCTTACCATGAAACATAGAAATTAGATGCGATATCGCGTTTTAAGAAGCATTAGAAATCTATTGCTACGATGCGTAGATATCTGCAAACGCTATTTCCTAGCGAGGAAGTGTCGCATTCACATTCATTTGAAGTGTAGACGAGGAATACATGACACTTCGCAAATCATATTATATCTTACCATGAGAGATAGAAATGAGATGCGATATCGCGTTTTAAGAAGCATCAGAAATCTATTTTTACGATACGTGGACATCTGCTAACGCCATTTCCTAGCGAGGAAGTGTCGCATTCACATTCATTTGAAGTGTAGACGAGGAATACATGACACTTCGCAAATCTTATTATATCTTACCATGAAACATAGAAATGAGATGCGATATAGCGTTTTAAGAAGCATTAGATATCTATTGCTACGATACCTAGACATCTGCAGACGCTATTTCCCTGCAAGGAAATGTCGCATTTACATTCATTTGAAGTGTAGACGAGGAATACATGATACTTCGCAAATCATATTATATCTTACCATGAAACATAGAAATGAGATGCGATATCGCGTTTTAAGAGGCATTAGAAATCTATTGCTACGATACGTAGACATCTGCAGACGCCATTTTCTAGCGAGGAAGTGTCGCATTCACATTCATTTGAAGTGTAGACGAGGAATACATAACACTTCGCAAATCATATTATATCTTACCATGAAACATAGAAATGAGATGCGATATCGCGTTTTAAAAAGCATTAGAACTCTATTGCTACGATACGTGGACATCTGCAAACGCTATTTCCTAGCGAGGAAGTGTCGGATTCACATTCATTTGAAGTGTAGACGAGGAATACATAACACTTCGCAAATCATATTTTATATTACCATGAAACATAGAAATGAGATGCAATATTGCGATTTAAGAATCATAAGAACTCTATTGCTACGATACGCAGACATCTGCAAACGCTATTTCCTTGCAAGGAAGTGTCGCATTTGCATTCATTTGAATCGTAGACGTGGAATGCATATCACTTCGCAATGAATATTATATCTTATCATGAAACATAGATATGAGATGCAATATCGCGTTTTAAGAAGCATTAGAACTCTATTGCTACGATACCTAGACATCTGCAGTCGCTATTTCCTAGCAAGGAAGTGTCGCATTTACATTCATTTGAAGTGTAGACGAGGAATACATGATACTTCGCTAATCATATTATATCTTACCATGAAACATAGAAATGAGATGCGATATCGCGTTTTAAGAAGCATTAGATATCTATTGCTACGATACGTAGACATCTGCAAACGCTATTTCCTAGCGAGGAAGTGTCGCATTCACATTCGTTTGAAGTGTAGACGGTGAATACATAACACTTCGCAAATCATATTATATCTTACCATGAAACATAGAAATGAGATGCAATATTGCGATTTAAGAATCATAAGAACTCTATTGCTACGATACGCAGACATCTGCAAACGCCATTTCCTTGCAAGGAAGTGTCGCATTTACATTCATTTGAATCGTAGACGAGGAATGCATATCACTTCGCAATGAATATTATATCTTATCGTGAAACATAGATATGAGATGCAATATCTCGTTTTAAGAAGCATTTGAACTCTATTGCTACGATACGTAGACATTTGCAAGCGTTATTTCCTTGCAAGGGAGTGTCGAATTAACATTCATTTGAATCGTAGACGAGGAATGCATAACACTTCGCAATGAATATTATATCTTGCCATGAAACATAGAAATGAGATGCGATATCGCGTTTTAAGAAGCATTAGAACTCTATTGCTACGATACCTAGACATCTGCAGACGCTATTTCCTAGCAAGGAAGTGTCGCATTTACATCCATTTGAAGTGTAGACGAGGAAAACATGACACTTCGCAAATCATATTATATCTTACCATGAAACATAGAAATGAGATGCGATATCGCGTTTTAAGAAGCATTAGAACTCTACTGCTACGATACCTAGACATCTGCAGACGCTATTTCCTTGCAAGGAAGTGTCGCATTTACATTCATTTGAATCGTAGACGAGGAATGCATAACACTTCGCAATGATTATTATATCTTATCATGAAACATAGATATGAGATGCAATATCTCGTTTTAAGAGGCATTTGAACTCTATTGCTACGATACTTAGACATCTGCAAGCGCTATTTCCTTGCAAGTGAGTGTCGCATTTACATTCATTTGAATCGTAGACGAGGAATGCATAACACTTCGCAATGAATATTATATCTTGCCATGAAACATAGAAGTGAGATGCGATATCGCGTTTTAAGGAGCATTAGAAATCTATTGCTACGATACGTAGACATCTGCAGAAGCTATTTCCTAGCGAGGAAGTGTCGCATTCACATTCATTTGAAGTGTAGACGAGGAATACATAACACTTCGCAAATCATATTATATCTTACCATGAAACATAGAAATGAGATGCGATATCGCGTTTTAAGAGGCATTAGAAATCTATTGCTACGATACGTAGACATCTGCAGACGCCATTTCCTAGCGAGGAAGTGTCGCATTCACATTCATTTGAAGTGTAGACGAGGAATACATAACACTTCGCAAATCATATTATATCTTACCATGAAACATAGAAATGAGATGCGATATCGCGTTTTAAAAAGCATTAGAACTCTATCGCTACGATACGTAGACATCTGCAAACGCTATTTCTTAGCGAGGAAGTGTCGGATTCACATTCATTTGAAGTGTAGACGAGGAATACATAACACTTCGCAAATCATATTTTATCTTACCATGAAACATAGAAATGAGATGCAATATTGCGATTTAAGAATCATAAGAACTCTATTGCTACGGTACGTAGACATCTGCAAACGCTATTTCCTTGCAAGGAAGTGTCGCATTTACATTCATTTGAAGTGTAGACGAGGAATACATAACACTTCGCAAATCATATTATATCCTACCATGAAACATAGAAATGAGATGCGATATCGCGTTTTAAGAAGCATTTGAACTCTATTGCTACGATACGTAGACATCTGCAAACGCTATTTCCTTGCAAGGAAGTGTCGCATTTACATTCATTTGAATCGTAGACGAGGAATACATGATACTTCGCAAATCATATTATATCTTACCATGAAACATAGAAATGAGATGCGATATCGGGTTTTAAGAAGCATTAGAACTCTATTCCTACGATACCTAGACATCTGCAGACGCTATTTCCTAGCAAGGAAGTGTCGCATTTACATCCATTTGAAGTGTAGGCGAGGAATACGTGACACTTCGCAAATCATATTATATCTTACCATGAAACATAGAAATGAGATGCGATATCGCGTTTTAAGAAGCATTAGAACTCTATTGCTACGATACCTAGACATCTGCAGACGCTATTTCCTTGCAAGGAAGTGTCGCATTTACATTCATTTGAATCGTATACGAGGAATGCATAACACTTCGCAATGAATATTATATTTTATCATGAAACATACATATGAGATGCAATATATCGTTTTAAGAAGCATTTGAACTCTATTGATACGATACGTAGACACCTGCAAACGCTATTTCCTAGCGAGGAAGTGTCGCATTCACATTCAATGGAAGTGTAGACGAGGAATACAAGACACTTCGCAAATCATATTATATCTTACCATGAAACACAGGAATGAGATGCGATATCGCGCTTTAAGAAGCATTAGAACTCTATTGATTAGATAGGTAGACATCTGCAAACGCTATTTCCTTACTAGAAAGTGTCGCATTTACATTCACTTGAAGTGTAGTCAAGGAATACATGACACTTCGCAAATCATATTGTATCTTACCATGAAACATAGGAATGAGATGCGATATCGCGTTTTAAGAAGCATTAAATCTCTATTGCTGCGATACCTAGACATCTGCAGACGCTATTTCCTAGCAAGGAAGTGTCGCATTTACATTCATTTGAAGTGTAGACGAGGAATACATGACACTTCGCAAATCATATTATATCTTACCATGAAACATAGAAATGAGATGCGATATCGCGTTTTAAGAAGCATCAGAAATCTATTGCTACGATACGTAGACATCTGCAAACGCCATTTCCTAGCGAGGAAGTCTCGCATTCACATTCATTTGAAGTGTAGACGAGGAATACATGACACTTCGCAAATCTTATTATATCTTACCGTGATACATAGAAATGAGATGCCATATCGCGTTTTAAGAAGCATTAGAACTCTATTGCTACGATACGTAGACATCTGCAAACGCTATTTCCTAGCGAGGAAGTGTCGCATTCACATTCATTTGAAGTGTAGACGAGGAATACATAACACTTCGCAAATCATATTATATCTTACCATGAAACATAGGAATGAGATGCGATATCGCGTTTTAAGAAGCATTAGATCTCCATTGCTGCGATACCTAGACATCTGCAGACGCTATTTCCTAGCAAGTAAGTGTCGCATTTACATTCATTTGAAGTGTAGACGAGGAATACATGATACTTCGCAAATCATATTATATCTTACCATGAAACATAGAAATGAGATGCGATATAGCGTTTTAAGAAGCATTAGATATCTATTGCTACGATACGTAGACATCTGCAGACGCTATTTCCTAGCGAGGAAGTGTCGCATTCACATGCATTTGAAGTGTAGACGAGGAATACATAACACTTCGCAAATCATATTATATCTTACCATGAAACATAGAAATGAGATGCAATACCGCGATTTAAGAATCATAGGAAATCTATTGCTACGATACGCAGACATCTGCAAACGCTATTTCCTTGCAAGGAAGTGTCGCATTTACATTCATTTGAATCGTAGACGAGGAATACATGATACTTCGCAAATCATATTATATCTTACCATGAAACATAGAAATGAGATGCGATATCGCGTTTTAAGAAGCATTAGAACTCTATTGCTACGATACCTAGACATCTGCAGACGCTATTTCCTAGCAAGGAAGTGTCGCATTTACATCCATTTGAAGTGTAGACGAGGAATACATGACACTTCGCAAATCATATTATATCTTACCATGAAACATAGAAATGAGATGCGATATCGCGTTTTAAGAAGCATTAGAACTCTATTGCTACGATACCTAGACATCAGCAGACGCTATTTCCTTGCAAGGAAGGGTCGCATTTACATTCATTTGAATCGTATACGAGGAATGCATAACACTTCGCAATGAATATTATATTTTATCATGAAACATAGATATGAGATGCAATATATCGTTTTAAGAAGCATTTGAACTCTATTGATACGATACGTAGACACCTGCAAACGCTATTTCCTAGCGAGGAAGTGTCGCATTCACATTCAATGGAAGTGTAGACGAGGAATACAAGACACTTCGCAAATCATATTATATCTTACCATGAAACATAGGAATGAGATGCGATATCGCGTTTTAAGAAGCATTAGAACTCTATTGCTACGATACCTAGACATCTGCAGACGCTATTTCCTAGCAAGGAAGTGTCGCATTTACATCCATTTGAAGTGTAGACAAGGAATACATGACACTTCGCAAATCATATTATATCTTACCATGAAACATAGAAATGAGATGCGATATCGCGTTTTAAGAAGCATTAGAACTCTATTGCTACGATACCTAGACATCTGCAGACGCTATTTCCTTGCAAGGAAGTGTCGCATTTACATTCATTTGAATCGTAGACGAGGAATGCATAACACTTCGCAATGATTATTATATTGTATCATGAAACATAGATATGAGATGCAATATCTCGTTTTAAGAGGCATTTGAACTCTATTGCTACGATACTTAGACATCTGCAAGCGCTATTTCCTTGCAAGTGAGTGTCGCATTTACATTCATTTGAATCGTAGACGAGGAATGCATAACACTTCGCAATGAATATTATATCTTGCCATGAAACATAGAAGTGAGACGCGATATCGCGTTTTAAGGAGCATTAGAAATCTATTGCTACGATACGTAGACATCTGCAGAAGCTATTTCCTAGCGAGGAAGTGTCGCATTCACATTCATTTGAAGTGTAGACGAGGAATACATAACACTTCGCAAATCATATTATATCTTACCATGAAACATAGAAATGAGATGCAATATCGCGATTTAAGAATCATAAGAACTCTATTGCTTCGATACGTAGACATCTGCAAACGCTATTTCCTTGCAAGGAAGTGTCGCATTTACATTCATTTGAATCGTAGACGAGGAATACATAGCACTTCGCAAATCATATTATATCTTACCGTGATACATAGAAATGAGATGCGATATCGCGTTTTAAGAAGCATTAGAACTCTATTGCTACGATACCTAGACATCTGCAGACGCCATTTCCTTGCAAGGAAGTGTCGCATTTACATTCATTTGAAGTGTAGACGAGGAATACATAGCACTTCGCAAATCATATTATATCTTACCATGAAACATAGAAATGAGATGCGATATCGCGTTTTAAGAAGCATTAGAAGTCTATTGCTAGGATACGTAGACATCTGCAAACGCTATTTCCTAGCGAGGAAGTGTCGCATTCACATTCATTTGAAGTGTAGACGAGGAATACATAACACTTCGCAAATCATATTATATCTTACCATGAAACATAGGAATGAGATGCGATATCGCGATTTAAGAATCATAGGAACTCTATTGCTACGATACGCAGACATCTGCAAACGCTATTTCCTTGCAAGGAAGTGTCGCATTTACATTCATTTGAATCGTAGACGAGGAATACATGATACTTCGCAAATCATATTATATCTTACCATGAAACATAGAAATGAGATGCGATATCGCGTTTTAAGAAGCATTAGAACTCTATTGCTACGATACCTAGACATCTGCAGACGCTATTTCCTAGCAAGGAAGTGTCGCATTTACATTCATTTGAATCGTAGACGAGGAATGCATAACACTTCGCAATGATTATTATATCTTATCATGAAACATAGATATGAGATGCAATATCTCGTTTTAAGAGGCATTTGAACTCTATTGCTACGATACTTAGACATCTGCAAGCGCTATTTCCTTGCAAGTGAGTGTCGCATTTACATTCATTTGAATCGTAGGCGAGGAATGCATAACACTTCGCAATGAATATTATATCTTGCCATGAAACATAGAAGTGAGACGCGATATCGCGTTTTAAGGAGCATTAGAAATCTATTGCTACGATACGTAGACATCTGCAGAAGCTATTTCCTAGCGAGGAAGTGTCGCATTCACATTCATTTGAAGTGTAGACGAGGAATACATAACACTTCGCAAATCATATTATATCTTACCATGAAACATAGAAATGAGATGCAATATCGCGATTTAAGAATCATAAGAACTCTATTGCTTCGATACGTAGACATCTGCAAACGCTATTTCCATGCAAGGAAGTGTCGCATTTACATTCATTTGAATTGTAGACGAGGAATACATAACACTTCGCAAATCATATTATATCTTACCATGAAACATAGGAATGAGATGCGATATCGCGTTTTAAGAAGCATTAGATCTCCATTGCTGCGATACCTAGACATCTGCAGACGCTATTTCCTAGCAAGTAAGTGTCGCATTTACATTCATTTGAAGTGTAGACGAGGAATACATGATACTTCGCAAATCTTATTATATCTTACCATGTAACATAGAAATGAGATGCGATATCGCGTTTTAAGAAGCATTAGAACTCTATTGCTACGATACCTAGACATCTGCAGACGCTATTTCCTAGCAAGGAAGTGTCGCATTTACATCCATTTGAAGTGTAGACGAGGAATACATGACACTTCGCAAATCATATTATATCTTACCATGAAACATAGAAATGAGATGCGATATCGCGTTTTAAGAAGCATTAGAACTCTATTGCTACGATACCTAGACATCTGCAGACGCTATTTCCTTGCAAGGAAGTGTCGGATTTACATTCATTTGAATCGTATACGAGGAATGCATAACACTTCGCAATGAATATTATATTTTATCATGAAACATAGATATGAGATGCAATATATCGTTTTAAGAAGCATTTGAAATCTATTGATACGATACGTAGACATCTGCAAACGCTATTTCCTAGCGAGGAAGTGTCGCATTCACATTCAATGGAAGTGTAGACGAGGAATACATGACACTTCGCAAATCATATTGTATCTTACCATGAAACATAGGAATGAGATGCGATATCGCGTTTTAAGTAGCATTAAATCTCTATTGCTGCGATACCTAGACATCTGCAGACGCTATTTCCTAGCAAGGAAGTGTCGCATTTACATTCATTTGAAGTGTAGACGAGGAATACATGACACTTCGCAAATCATATTATATCTTACCATGAAACATAGAAATGAGATGCGATATCGCGTTTTAAGAAGCATTAGAACTCTATTGCTACGAAAGTAGACATCTGCAAACGCTATTTCCTAGCGAGGAAGTGTCGCATTCACATTCATTTGAAGTGTAGACGAGGAGTACATAACACTTCGCAAATCATATTATATCTTACCATGAAACATAGGAATGAGATGCGATATCGCGTTTTAAGAAGCATTAGATCTCCATTGCTGCGATACCTAGACATCTGCAGACGCTATTTCCTAGCAAGTAAGTGTCGCATTTACATTCATTTGAAGTGTAGACGAGGAATACATGATACTTCGCAAATCATATTATATCTTACCATGAAACATAGAAATGAGATGCGATATAGCGTTTTAAGAAGCATTAGATATCTATTGCTACGATACGTAGACATCTGCAGACGCTATTTCCTAGCGAGGATGTGTCGCATTCACATTCATTTGAAGTGTAGACGAGGAATACATAGCACTTCGCAAATCATATTATATCTTACCATGAAACATAGAAATGAGATGCAATACCGCGATTTAAGAATCATAGGAACTCTATTGCTACGATACGCAGACATCTGCAAACGCTATTTCCTTGCAAGGAAGTGTCGCATTTACATTCATTTGAATCGTAGACGAGGAATACATGACACTTCGCAAATCATATTATATCTTACCATGAAACATAGAAATGAGATGCGATATCGCGTTTTAAGAAGCATCAGAAATCTATTGCTACGATACGTAGACATCTGCAAACGCCATTTCCTAGCGAGGAAGTGTCGCATTCACATTCATTTGAAGTGTAGACGAGGAATACATGACACTTCGCAAATCTTATTATATCTTACCGTGATACATAGAAATGAGATGCGATATCGCGTTTTAAGAAGCATTAGAACTCTATTACTACGATACCTAGACATCTGCAGACGCTATTTCCTTGCAAGGAAGTGTCGCATTTACATTCATTTGAAGTGTAGACGAGGAATACATGACACTTCGCAAATCATATTATATCTTACCATGAAACATAGAAATGAGATGCGATATCGCGTTTTAAGAAGCATCAGAAATCTATTGCTACGATACGTAGACATCTGCTAACGCCATTTCCTAGCGAGGAAGTGTCGCATTCACATTCATTTGAAGTGTAGACGAGCAATACATGACACTTCGCAAATCTTATTATATCTTACCGTGATACATAGAAATGAGATGCGATATCGCGTTTTAAGAAGCATTAGAACTCTATTGCTACGATACGCAGACATCTGCAAACGCTATTTCCTTGCAAGGAAGTGTCGCATTTACATTCATTTGAATCGTAGACGTGGAATGCATATCACTTCGCAATGAATATTATATCTTATCATGAAACATAGATATGAGATGCAATATCTCGTTTTAAGAAGCATTTGAAATCTATTGCTTCGATACGTAGACATCTGCAAACGCTATTTCCTTGCAAGGAAGTGTCGCATTTACATTCATTTGAAGTGTAGACAAGGAATACATAACACTTCGCAAATCATATTATATCTTACCATGAAAGATAGAAATGAGATGCGATATCGCGTTTTAAGAAGCATTAGAACTCTACTGCTACGATACGTAGACATCTGCAATCGCTATTTCCTTGCAACGAAGTATCGCATTTACTTTCATTTGAATCGTAGACGAGGAATGCATAACACTTCGCAATGAATATTATATCTTATCATGAAACAAAGATATGAGATGCAATATCTCGTTTTAAGAAGCATTTGAAATCTATTGCTTCGATACGTAGACATCTGCAAACGCTATTTCCTTGCAAGGAAGTGTCGCATTTACATTCATTTGAAGTGTAGACAAGGAATACATAACACTTCGCAAATCATATTATATCTTACCATGAAACATAGAAATGAGATGCGATATCGCGTTTTAAGAA
Organism: Xylocopa sonorina; assembly: GCF_050948175.1. Classification (NCBI taxonomy): domain Eukaryota; kingdom Metazoa; phylum Arthropoda; class Insecta; order Hymenoptera; family Apidae; genus Xylocopa; species Xylocopa sonorina. The sequence continues at coordinate 192,110 of NW_027490192.1, read as the reverse complement.
TCATATGAACTCTATTGCTACGATACGTAGACATCTGCAAGCGCTATTTCCTTGCAAGTGAGTGTCGCATTTACATTCATTTGAATCGTAGACGAGGAATGCATAACACTTCGCAATGAATATTATATCTTGCCATGAAACATAGAAATGAGATGCGATATCGCGTTTTAAGAAGCATTAGAACTCTCTTGCTACGATACCTAGACATCTGCAGACGCTATTTCCTAGCAAGGAAGTGTCGCATTTACATTCATTTGTAGTGTAGACGAGGAATACATGATACTTCGCTAATCATATTATATCTTACCATGAAACATAGAAATGAGATGCGATATCGCATTTTAAGAAGCATTAGAAATCTATTGCTACGATACGTAGACATCTGCAAACGCTATTTCCTAGCGAGGAAGTGTCGCATTCACATTCGTTTGAAGTGTAGACGGTGAATACATAACACTTCGCAAATCATATTATATCTTACCATGAAACATAGAAATGAGATGCAATATTGCGATTTAAGAATCATAAGAACTCTATTGCTACGATACGCAGACATCTGCAAACGCTATTTCCTTGCAAGGAAGTGTCGCATTTACATTCATTTGAATCGTAGACGAGGAATGCATATCACTTCGCAATGAATATTATATCTTATCATGAAACATAGATATGAGATGCAATATCTCGTTTTAAGAAGCATTTGAACTCTATTGCTACGATACGTAGACATTTGCAAGCGTTATTTCCTTGCAAGGGAGTGTCGAATTAACATTCATTTGAATCGTAGACGAGGAATGCATAACACTTCGCAATGAATATTATATCTTGCCATGAAACATAGAAATGAGATGCGATATCGCGTTTTAAGAAGCATTAGAACTCTATTGCTACGATACCTAGACATCTGCAGACGCTATTTCCTAGCAAGGAAGTGTCGCATTTACATCCATTTGAAGTGTAGACAAGGAATACATGACACTTCGCAAATCATATTATATCTTACCATGAAACATAGAAATGAGATGCGATATCGCGTTTTAAGAAGCATTAGAACTCTATTGCTACGATACCTAGACATCTGCAGACGCTATTTCCTAGCAAGGAAGTGTCGCATTTACATTCATTTGAATCGTAGACGAGGAATGCATAACACTTCGCAATGATTATTATATCTTATCATGAAACATAGATATGAGATGCAATATCTCGTTTTATGAGGCATTTGAACTCTATTGCTACGATACTTAGACATCTGCAAGCGCTATTTCCTTGCAAGTGAGTGTCGCATTTACATTCATTTGAATCGTAGACGAGGAATGCATAACACTTCGCAATGAATATTATATCTTGCCATGAAACATAGAAGTGAGACGCGATATCGCGTTTTAAGGAGCATTAGAAATCTATTGCTACGATACGTAGACATCTGCAGAAGCTATTTCCTAGCGAGGATGTGTCGCATTCACATTCATTTGAAGTGTAGACGAGGAATACATAACACTTCGCAAATCATATTATATCTTACCATGAAACATAGAAATGAGATGCAATATCGCGATTTAAGAATCATAAGAACTCTATTGCTTCGATACGTAGACATCTGCAAACGCTATTTCCTTGCAAGGAATTGTCGCATTTACATTCATTTGAATCGTAGACGAGGAATACATAACACTTCGCAAATCATATTATATCTTACCATGAAACATAGGAATGAGATGCGATATCGCGTTTTAAGAAGCATTAGATCTCCATTGCTGCGATACCTAGACATCTGCAGACGCTATTTCCTAGCAAGTAAGTGTCGCATTTACATTCATTTGAAGTGTAGACGAGGAATACATAGCACTTCGCAAATCATATTATATCTTACCATGAAACATAGAAATGAGATGCGATATCGCGTTTTAAGAAGCATTAGAAGTCTATTGCTAGGATACGTAGACATCTGCAAACGCTATTTCCTAGCGAGGAAGTGTCGCATTCACATTCATTTGAAGTGTAGACGAGGAATACATAACACTTCGCAAATCATATTATATCCTACCATGAAACATAGGAATGAGATGCGATATCGCGTTTTAAGAAGCATTAGATCTCCATTGCTGCGATACCTAGACATCTGCAGACGCTATTTCCTAGCAAGTAAGTGTCGCATTTACATTCATTTGAAGTGTAGACGAGGAATACATGATACTTCGCAAATCATATTATATCTTACCATGAAACATAGAAATGAGATGCGATATAGCGTTTTAAGAAGCATTAGATATCTATTGCTACGATACGTAGACATCTGCAGACGCTATTTCCTAGCGAGGAAGTGTCGCATTCACATTCATTTGAAGTGTAGACGAGGAATACATATCACTTCGCAAATCATATTATATCTTACCATGAAAAATAGAAATGAGATGCAATACCGCGATTTAAGAATCATAGGAACTCTATTGCTACGATACGCAGACATCTGCAAACGCTATTTCCTTGCAAGGAAGTGTCGCATTTACATTCATTTGAATACTAGACGAGGAATACATGATACTTCGCAAATCATATTATATCTTACCATGAAACATAGAAATGAGATGCGATATCGCGTTTTAAGAAGCATTAGAACTCTATTGCTACGATACCTAGACATCTGCAGACGCTATTTCCTAGCAAGGAAGTGTCGCATTTACATCCATTTGAAGTGTAGACGAGGAATACATGACACTTCGCAAATCATATTATATCTTACCATGAAACATAGAAATGAGATGCGATATCGCGTTTTAAGAAGCATTAGAACTCTATTGCTACGATACCTAGACATCTGCAGACGCTATTTCCTTGCAAGGAAGTGTCGCATTTACATTCATTTGAATCGTATACGAGGAATGCATAACACTTCGCAATGAATATTATATTTTATCATGAAACATAGATATGAGATGCAATATATCGCTTTAAGAAGCATTTGAACTCTATTGATACGATACGTAGACATCTGCAAACGCTATTTCCTAGCGAGGAAGTGTCGCATTCACATTCAATGGAAGTGTAGACGAGGAATACAAGACACTTCGCAAATCATATTATATCTTACCATGATACATAGGAATGAGATGCGATATCGCGCTTTAAGAAGCATTAGAACTCTATTGCTTAGATAGGTAGACATCTGCAAACGCTATTTCCGTACTAGGAAGTGTCGCATTTACATTCACTTGAAGTGTAGACAAGGAATACATGACACTTCGCAAATCATATTGTATCTTACCATGAAACATAGGAATGAGATGCGATATCGCGTTTTAAGTAGCATTAAATCTCTATTGCTGCGATACCTAGACATCTGCAGACGCTATTTCCTAGCAAGGAAGTGTCGCATTTACATTCATTTGAATCGTATACGAGGAATGCATAACACTTCGCAATGAATATTATATTTTATCATGAAACATAGATATGAGATGCAATATATCGTTTTAAGAAGCATTTGAACTCTATTGATACGATACGTAGACATCTGCAAACGCTATTTCCTAGCGAGGAAGTGTCGCATTCACATTCAATGGAAGTGTAGACGAGGAATACAAGACACTTCGCAAATCATATTATATCTTACCATGATACATAGGAATGAGATGCGATATCGCGCTTTAGGAAGCATTAGAACTCTATTGCTTAGATAGGTAGACATCTGCAAACGCTATTTCCTTACTAGGAAGTGTCGCATTTACATTCACTTGAAGTGTAGACAAGGAATACATGACACTTCGCAAATCATATTGTATCTTACCATGAAACATAGGAATGAGATGCGATATCGCGTTTTAAGTAGCATTAAATCTCTATTGCTACGATACCTAGACATCTGCAGACGCTATTTCCTAGCAAGGAAGTGTCGCATTTACATTCATTTGAAGTGTAGACGAGGAATACATGACACTTCGCAAATCATATTATATCTTACCATGAAACATAGAAATGAGATGCGATATCGCGTTTTAAGAAGCATCATAAATCTATTGCTACGATACGTAGACATCTGCAAACGCCATTTCCTTGCGAGGAAGTGTCGCATTCACATTCATTTGAAGTGTAGACGAGGAATACATGACACTTCGCAAATCTTATTATATCTTACCGTGATACATAGAAATGAGATGCGATATCGCGTTTTAAGAAGCATTAGAACTCTATTGCTACGATACGTAGACATCTGCAGACGCTATTTCCCTGCAAGGAAGTGTCGCATTTACATTCATTTGAAGTGTAGACGAGGAATACATGATACTTTGCAAATCATATTATATCTTACCATGAAACATAGAAATGAGATGCAATATCTCGTTTTAAGAAGCATTTGAAATCAATTGCTTCGATACGTAGACATCTGCAAACGCTATTTCCTTGCAAGGAAGTGTCGCATTTACATTCATTTGATGTGTAGACAAGGAATACATAACACTTCGCAAATCATATTATATCTTACCATGAAACATAGAAATGAGATGCGATATCGCGTTTTAAGAATCATATGAACTCTATTGCTACGATACGTAGACATCTGCAAGCGCTATTTCCTTGCAAGTGAGTGTCGCATTTACATTCATTTGAATCGTAGACAAGGAATGCATAACACTTCGCAATGAATATTATATCTTGCCATGAAACATAGAAATGAGATGCGATATCGCGTTTCAAGAAGCATTAGAACTCTCTTGCTACGATACCTAGACATCTGCAGACGCTATTTCCTAGCAAGGAAGTGTCGCATTTACATTCATTTGAAGTGTAGACGAGGAATACATGATACTTCGCTAATCATATTATATCTTACCATGAAACATAGAAATGAGATGCGATATCGCATTTTAAGACGCATTAGAAATCTATTGCTACGATACGTAGACATCTGCAAACGCTATTTCCTAGCGAGGAAGTGTCGCATTCACATTCGTTTGAAGTGTAGACGGTGAATACATAACACTTCGCAAATCATATTATATCTTACCATGAAACATAGAAATGAGATGCGATATCGCGTTTTAAGAAGCATTGGAACTCTATTGCTACGATACCTAGACATCTGCAGACGCTATTTCCTTGCAAGGAAGTGTCGCATTTACATTCATTTGAATCGTATACGAGGAATGCATAACACTTCGCAATGAATATTATATTTTATCATGAAACATAGATATGAGATGCAATATCTCGTTTTAAGAAGCATTTGAACTCTATTGCTACGATACGTAGACATTTGCAAGCGTTATTTCCTTGCAAGGGAGTGTCGAATTAACATTCATTTGAATCGTAGACGAGGAATGCATAACACTTCGCAATGAATATTATATCTTGCCATGAAACATAGGAATGAGATGCGATATCGCGTTTTAAGAAGCATTAGAACTCTCTTGCTACGATACCTAGACATCTGCAGACGCTATTTCCTAGCAAGGAAGTGTCGCATTTACATTCATTTGAAGTGTAGACGAGGAATACATGATACTTCGCTAATCATATTATATCTTACCATGAAACATAGAAATGAGATGCGATATCGCATTTTAAGACGCATTAGAAATCTATTGCTACGATACGTAGACATCTGCAAACGCTATTTCCTAGCGAGGAAGTGTCGCATTCACATTCGTTTGAAGTGTAGACGGTGAATACATAACACTTCGCAAATCATATTATATCTTACCATGAAACATAGAAATGAGATGCGATATCGCGTTTTAAGAAGCATTGGAACTCTATTGCTACGATACCTAGACATCTGCAGACGCTATTTCCTTGCAAGGAAGTGTCGCATTTACATTCATTTGAATCGTATACGAGGAATGCATAACACTTCGCAATGAATATTATATTTTATCATGAAACATAGATATGAGATGCAATATGTCGTTTTAAGAAGCATTTGAACTCTATTGCTACGATACGTAGACATTTGCAAGCGTTATTTCCTTGCAAGGGAGTGTCGAATTAACATTCATTTGAATCGTAGACGAGGAATGCATAACACTTCGCAATGAATATTATATCTTGCCATGAAACATAGGAATGAGATGCGATATCGCGTTTTAAGAAGCATTAGACCTCCATTGCTGCGATACCTAGACATCTGCAGACGCTATTTCCTAGCAAGTAAGTGTCGCATTTACATTCATTTGAAGTGTAGACGAGGAATACATGATACTTCGCAAATCATATTATATCTTACCATGAAACATAGAAATGAGATGCGATATAGCGTTTTAAGAAGCATTAGATATCTATTGCTACGATACGTAGACATCTGCAGACGCTATTTCCTAGCGAGGAAGTGTCGCATTCACATTCATTTGAAGTGTAGACGAGGAATACATATCACTTCGCAAATCATATTATATCTTACCATGAAACATAGAAATGAGATGCAATACCGCGATTTAAGAATCATAGGAACTCTATTGCTACGATACGCAGACATCTGCAAACGCTATTTCCTTGCAAGGAAGTGTCGCATTTACATTCATTTGAATCGTAGACGAGGAATACATGATACTTCGCAAATCATATTATATCTTACCATGAAACATAGAAATGAGATGCGATATCGCATTTTAAGAAGCATTAGAACTCTATTGCTACGATACCTAGACATCTGCAGACGCTATTTCCTAGCAAGGAAGTGTCGCATTTACATCCATTTGAAGTGTAGACGAGGAATACATGACACTTCGCAAATCATATTATATCTTACCATGAAACATAGAAATGAGATGCGATATCGCGTTTTAAGAAGCATTAGAACTCTATTGCTACGATACCTAGACATCTGCAGACGCTATTTCCTTGCAAGGAAGTGTCGCATTTACATTCATTTGCATCGTATACGAGGAATGCATAACACTTCGCAATGAATATTATATTTTATCATGAAACATAGATATGAGATGCAATATATCGTTTTAAGAAGCATTTGAACTCTATTGATACGATACGTAGACATCTGCAAACGCTATTTCCTAGCGAGGAAGTGTCGCATTCACATTCAATGGAAGTGTAGACGAGGAATACAAGACACTTCGCAAATCATATTATATCTTACCATGATACATAGGAATGAGATGCGATATCGCGCTTTAAGAAGCATTAGAACTCTATTGCTTAGATAGGTAGACATCTGCAAACGCTATTTCCTTACTAGGAAGTGTCGCATTTACATCCATTTGAAGTGTAGACGAGGAATACATGACACTTCGCAAATCATATTATATCTTACCATGAAACATAGAAATGAGATGCGATATCGCGTTTTAAGAAGCATCAGAAATCTATTGCTACGATACGTAGACATCTGCAAACGCCATTTCCTAGCGAGGAAGTGTCGCATTCACATTCATTTGAAGTGTAGACGAGGAATACATGACACTTCGCAAATCTTATTATATCTTACCGTGATACATAGAAATGAGATGCGATATCGCGTTTTAAGAAGCATTAGAACTCTATTGCTACGATACGTAGACATCTGCAGACGCTATTTCCCTGCAAGGAAGTGTCGCATTTACATTCATTTGAAGTGTAGACGAGGAATACATGATACTTCGCAAATCATATTATATCTTACCATGAAACATAGAAATGTGATGCAATATCTCGTTTTAAGAAGCATTTGAAATCTATTTCTTCGATACGTAGACATCTGCAAACGCTATTTCCTTGCAAGGAAGTGTCGCATTTACATTCATTTGAAGTGTAGACAAGGAATACATAACACTTCGCAAATCATATTATATCTTACCATGAAACATAGAAATGAGATGCGATATCGCGTTTTAAGAATCATATGAACTCTATTGCTACGATACGTAGACATCTGCAAGCGCTATTTCCTTGCAAGTGAGTGTCGCATTTACATTCATTTGAATCGTAGACGAGGAATGCATAACACTTCGCAATGAATATTATATCTTGCCATGAAACATAGAAATGAGATGTGATATCGCGTTTCAAGAAGCATTAGAACTCTCTTGCTACGATACCTAGACATCTGCAGACGCTATTTCCTAGCAAGGAAGTGTCGCATTTACATTCATTTGAAGTGTAGACGAGGAATACATGATACTTCGCTAATCATATTATATCTTACCATGAAACATAGAAATGAGATGCGATATCGCATTTTAAGACGCATTAGAAATCTATTGCTACGATAAGTAGACATCTGCAAACGCTATTTCCTAGCGAGGAAGTGTCGCATTCACATTCGTTTGAAGTGTAGACGGTGAATACATAACACTTCGCAAATCATATTATATCTTACCATGAAACATAGAAATGAGATGCAATATTGCGATTTAAGAATCATAAGAACTCTATTGCTACGATACGCAGACATCTGCAAACGCTATTTCCTTGCAAGGAAGTGTCGCATTTACATTCATTTGAATCGTAGACGAGGAATGCATATCACTTCGCAATGAATATTATATCTTATCATGAAACATAGATATGAGATGCAATATCTCGTTTTAAGAAGCATTTGAACTCTATTGCTACGATACGTAGACATTTGCAAGCGTTATTTCCTTGCAAGGGAGTGTCGAATTAACATTCATTTGAATCGTAGACGAGGAATGCATAACACTTCGCAATGAATATTATATCTTGCCATGAAACATAGAAATGAGATGCGATATCGCGTTTTAAGAAGCATTAGAACTCTATTGCTACGATACCTAGACATCTGCAGACGCTATTTCCTAGCAAGGAAGTGTCGCATTTACATCCATTTGAAGTGTAGACAAGGAATACATGACACTTCGCAAATCATATTATATCTTACCATGAAACATAGAAATGAGATGCGATATCGCGTTTTAAGCAGCATTAGAACTCTATTGCTACGATACCTAGACATCTGCAGACGCTATTTCCTTGCAAGGAAGTGTCGCATTTACATTCATTTGAATCGTAGACGAGGAATGCATAACACTTCGCAATGATTATTATATCTTATCATGAAACATAGATATGAGATGCAATATCTCGTTTTAAGAGGCATTTGAACTCTATTGCTACGATACTTAGACATCTGCAAGCGCTATTTCCTTGCAAGTGAGTGTCGCATTTACATTCATTTGAATCGTAGACGAGGAATGCATAACACTTCGCAATGAATATTATATCTTGCCATGAAACATAGAAGTGAGACGCGATATCGCGTTTTAAGGAGCATTAGAAATCTATTGCTACGATACGTAGACATCTGCAGAAGCTATTTCCTAGCGAGGAAGTGTCGCATTCACATTCATTTGAAGTGTAGACGAGGAATACATAACACTTCGCAAATCATATTATATCTTACCATGAAACATAGAAATGAGATGCAATATCGCGATTTAAGAATCATAAGAACTCTATTGCTTCGATACGTAGACATCTGCAAACGCTATTTCCTTGCAAGGAAGTGTCGCATTTACATTCATTTGAATCGTAGACGAGGAATACATAGCACTTCGCAAATCATATTATATCTTACCGTGATACATAGAAATGAGATGCGATATCGCGTTTTAAGAAGCATTAGAACTCTATTGCTACGATACCTAGACATCTGCAGACGCCATTTCCTTGCAAGGAAGTGTCGCATTTACATTCATTTGAAGTGTAGACGAGGAATACATAGCACTTCGCAAATCATATTATATCTTACCATGAAACATAGAAATGAGATGCGATATCGCGTTTTAAGAAGCATTAGAAGTCTATTGCTGGGATACGTAGACATCTGCAAACGCTATTTCCTAGCGAGGAAGTGTCGCATTCACATTCATTTGAAGTGTAGACGAGGAATACATAACACTTCGCAAATCATATTATATCTTACCATGAAACATAGGAATGAGATGCGATATCGCGTTTTAAGAAGCATTAGATCTCCATTGCTGCGATACCTAGACATCTGCAGACGCTATTTCCTAGCAAGTAAGTGTCGCATTTACATTCAATTGAAGTGTAGACGAGGAATACATGATACTTCGCAAATCATATTATATCTTACCATGAAACATAGAAATGAGATGCGATATAGCGTTTTAAGAAGCATTAGATATCTATTGCTACGATACGTAGACATCTGCAGACGCTATTTCCTAGCGAGGAAGTGTCGCATTCACATTCATTTGAAGTGTAGACGAGGAATACATATCACTTCGCAAATCATATTATATCTTACCATGAAACATAGAAATGAGATGCAATACCGCGATTTAAGAATCATAGGAACTCTATTGCTACGATACGCAGACATCTGCAAACGCTATTTCCTTGCAAGGAAGTGTCGCATTTACATTCATTTGAATCGTAGACGAGGAATACATGATACTTCGCAAATCATATTATATCTTACCATGAAACATAGAAATGAGATGCGATATCACGTTTTAAGAAGCATTAGAACTCTATTGCTACGATACCTAGACATCTGCAGACGCTATTTCCTAGCAAGGAAGTGTCGCATTTACATCCATTTGAAGTGTAGACGAGGAATACATGACACTTCGCAAATCATATTATATCTTACCATGAAACATAGAAATGAGATGCGATATCGCGTTTTAAGAAGCATTAGAACTCTATTGCTACGATACCTAGACATCTGCAGACGCTATTTCCTTGCAAGGAAGTGTCGCATTTACATTCATTTGAATCGTATACGAGGAATGCATAACACTTCGCAATGAATATTATATTTTATCATGAAACATCGATATGAGATGCAATATATCGTTTTAAGAAGCATTTGAACTCTATTGATACGATACGTAGACATCTGCAAACGCTATTTCCTAGCGAGGAAGTGTCGCATTCACATTCAATGGAAGTGTAGACGAGGAATACAAGACACTTCGCAAATCATATTATATCTTACCATGAAACATAGGAATGAGATGCGATATCGCGCTTTAAGAAGCATTAGAACTCTATTGCTTAGATAGGTAGACATCTGCAAACGCTATTTCCTTACTAGGAAGTGTCGCATTTACATTCACTTGAAGTGTAGACAAGGAATACATGACACTTCGCAAATCATATTGTATCTTACCATGAAACGTAGGAATGAGATGCGATATCGCGTTTTAAGTAGCATTAAATCTCTATTGCTGCGATACCTAGACATCTGCAGACGCTATTTCCTAGCAAGGAAGTGTCGCATTTACATTCATTTGAAGTGTAGACGAGGAATACATGACACTTCGCAAATCATATTATATCTTACCATGAAACATAGAAATGAGATGCGATATCGCGTTTTAAGAGGCATCAGAAATCTATTGCTACGATACGTAGACATCTGCAAACGCCATTTCCTAGCGAGGAAGTGTCGCATTCACATTCATTTGAAGTGTAGACGAGGAATACATGACACTTCGCAAATCTTATTATATCTTACCGTGATACATAGAAATGAGATGCGATATCGCGTTTTAAGAAGCATTAGAACTCTATTGCTACGATACGTAGACATCTGCAAACGCTATTTCCTAGCGAGGAAGTGTCGCATTCACATTCATTTGAAGTGTAGACGAGGCATACATGACACTTCGCAAATCTTATTATATCTGACCGTGATACATAGAAATGAGATGCGATATCGCGTTTTAAGAAGCATTAGAACTCTATTGCTACGATACCTAGACATCTGCAGACGCTATTTCCTTGCAAGGAAGTGTCGCATTTACATTCATTTGAAGTGTAGACGAGGAATACATGACACTTCGCAAATCATATTATATCTTACCATGAAACATAGAAATGAGATGCGATATCGCGTTTTAAGAAGCATCAGAAATCTATTGCTACGATACGTAGACATCTGCTAACGCCATTTCCTAGCGAGGAAGTGTCGCATTCACATTCATTTGAAGTGTAGACGAGGAATACATGACACTTCGCAAATCATATTATATCTTACCATGAAACATAGAAATGAGATGCGATATCGCGTTTTAAGAGGCATTAGAAATCTATTGCTACGATACGTAGACATCTGCAGACGCCATTTCCTAGCGAGGAAGTGTCGCATTCACATTCGTTTGAAGTGTAGACGAGGAATACATAACACTTCGCAAATCATATTATATCTTACCATGAAACATAGAAATGAGATGCGATATCGCGTTTTAAAAAGCATTAGAACTCTATTGCTACGATACGTAGACATCTGCAAACGCTATTTCCTAGCGAGGAAGTGTCGGATTCACATTCATTTGAAGTGTAGACGAGGAATACATAACACTTCGCAAATCATATTTTATCTTACCATGAAACATAGAAATGAGATGCAATATTGCGATTTAAGAATCATAAGAACTCTATTGCTACGATACGCAGACATCTGCAAACGCTATTTCCTTGCAAGGAAGTGTCGCATTTACATTCATTTGAATCGTAGACGTGGAATGCATATCACTTCGCAATGAATATTATATCTTATCATGAAACATAGATATGAGATGCAATATCTCGTTTTAAGAAGCATTTGAAATCTATTGCTTCGATACCTAGACATCTGCAGACGCTATTTCCTAGCAAGGAAGTGTCGCATTTACATTCATTTGAAGTGTAGACGAGGAATACATGACACTTCGCAAATCATATTATATCTTACCATGAAACATAGAAATGAGATGCGATATCGCGTTTTAAGAGGCATCAGAAATCTATTGCTACGATACGTAGACATCTGCAAACGCCATTTCCTAGCGAGGAAGTGTCGCATTCACATTCATTTGAAGTGTAGACGAGGAATACATGACACTTCGCAAATCTTATTATATCTTACCGTGATACATAGTAATGAGATGCGATATCGCGTTTTAAGAAGCATTAGAACTCTATTGCTACGATACGTAGACATCTGCAAACGCTATTTCCTAGCGAGGAAGTGTCGCATTCACATTCATTTGAAGTGTAGACGAGGAATACATGACACTTCGCAAATCTTATTATATCTTACCGTGATACATAGAAATGGGATGCGATATCGCGTTTTAAGAAGCATTAGAACTCTATTGCTACGATACCTAGACATCTGCAGACGCTATTTCCTTGCAAGGAAGTGTCGCATTTACATTCATTTGAAGTGTAGACGAGGAATACATGACACTTCGCAAATCATATTATATCTTACCATGAAACATAGAAATGAGATGCGATATCGCGTTTTAAGAGGCATTAGAAATCTATTGCTACGATACGTAGACATCTGCAGACGCCATTTCCTAGCGAGGAAGTGTCGCATTCACATTCGTTTGAAGTGTAGACGAGGAATACATAACACTTCGCAAATCATATTATATCTTACCATGAAACATAGAAATGAGATGCGATATCGCGTTTTAAAAAGCATTAGAACTCTATTGCTACGATACGTAGACATCTGCAAACGCTATTTCCTAGCGAGGAAGTGTCGGATTCACATTCATTTGAAGTGTAGACGAGGAATACATAACACTTCGCAAATCATATTTTATCTTACCATGAAACATAGAAATGAGATGCAATATTGCGATTTAAGAATCATAAGAACTCTATTGCTACGATACGCAGACATCTGCAAACGCTATTTCCTTGCAAGGAAGTGTCGCATTTACATTCATTTGAATCGTAGACGTGGAATGCATATCACTTCGCAATGAATATTATATCTTATCATGAAACATAGATATGAGATGCAATATCTCGTTTTAAGAAGCATTTGAAATCTATTGCTTCGATACGTAGACATCTGCAAACGCTATTTCCTTGCAAGGAAGTGTCGCATTTTCATTCATTTGAAGTGTAGACAAGGAATACATAACACTTCGCAAATCATATTATATCTTACCATGAAACATAGAAATGAGATGCGATATCGCGTTTTAAGATGCAGCAGAAATCCATTGCTACGATACGTAGACATCGGCAAACGCTATTTCCTTGCAAGAATGTGTCGCATTTACATTCATTTCAAGTGTAGACGACGGATATATAACACTTCGCAAATCATATTATACGTTACCATGAAACATAGAAATGAGATGCGATATCGCGTTTTAAGAATCATAAGAACACTATTGCTACGATACGTAGACATCTGCAAACGCTATTTCCTTCCAAGGAAGTGTCGCATTTACATTCATTTGATGTGTAGACGAGGAATACATAACACTTCGCAAATCATATTATATCTTACCATGAAAGATAGAAATGAGATGCGATATCGCGTTTTAAGAAGCATTAGAACTCTACTGCTACGATACGTAGACATCTGCAATCGCTATTTCCTTGCAACGAAGTATCGCATTTACTTTCATTTGAATCGTAGACGAGGAATGCATAACACATCGCAATGAATATTATATCTTATCATGAAACATAGATATGAGATGCAATATCTCGTTTTAAGAAGCATTTGAAATCTATTGCTTCGATACGTAGACATCTGCAAACACTATTTCCTTGCAAGGAAGTGTCGCATTTACATTCATTTGAAGCGTAGACAAGGAATACATAACACTTCGCAAATCATATTATATCTTACCATGAAACATAGAAATGAGATGCGATATCGCGTTTTAAGAATCATATGAACTCTATTGCTACGATACGTAGACATCTGCAAGCGCTATTTCCTTGCAAGGAAGTGTGGCATTTACATTCATTTGAAGTGTAGACAAGGAATTCATAACACTTCGCAAATCATAATATATCATACCATGAAACATAGAAATGAGGTGCGATATCGCGTTCTAAGAATCATATGAACTCTATTGCTACGATACGTAGAAATCTGCAAACGCTATTTCCTTGCAAGGAAGTGTCGCATTTACATTCATTTGAAGTGTAGACGAGGAATACATAACACTTCGCAAATCATATTATATCTTACCACGAAACATAGAAATGAGATGCGATATCGCGTTTTAAAATGCAATAGAACTCTATTGCTACGATACGTAGACATCTGCAAACGCTATTTCCTAGCGAGGAAGTGTCGCATTCACATTCATTTGAAGTGTAGACGAGGAATACATAACACTTCGCAAATCATATTATATCTTACCATGAAACATAGGAATGAGATGCGATATCGCGTTTTAAGAAGCATTAGATCTCCATTGCTGCGATACCTAGACATCTGCAGACGCTATTTCCTAGCAAGTAAGTGTCGCATATACATTCATTTGAAGTGTAGACGAGGAATACATGATACTTCGCAAATCATATTATATCTTACCATGAAACATAGAAATGAGATGCGATATAGCGTTTTAAGAAGCATTTGAACTCTATTGCTACGATACGTAGACATCTGCAAACGCTATTTCCTTGCAAGTGAGTGTCGCATTTACATTCATTTGAATCGTAGACGAGGAATGCATAACACTTCGCAATGAATATTATATCTTGCCATGAAACATAGAAATGAGATGCGATATCGCGTTTTAAGAAGCATTAGAACTCTATTGCTACGATACCTAGACATCTGCAGACGCTATTTCCTTGCAAGGAAGTGTCGCATTTACATTCATTTGAAGTGTAGACGAGGAATACATAACACTTCGCAAATCATATTATATCTTACCATGAAACACAGAAATGAGATGCGATATCGCGTTTTAAGAAGCATTAGAAATCTATTGCTACGATGCGTAGACATCTGCAAACGCTATTTCCTAGCCAGGAAGTGTCGCATTCACATTCATTTGAAGTGTAGACGAGGAATACATGACACTTCGCAAATCATATTATATCTTACCATGAAACATAGAAATGAGATGCGATATAGCGTTTTAAGAAGCATTAGATATCTATTGCTACGATACGTAGACATCTGCAGACGCTATTTCCTAGCGAGGAAGTGTCGCATTCACATTCATTTGAAGTGTAGACGAGGAATACATATCACTTCGCAAATCATATTATATCTTACCATGAAACATAGAAATGAGATGCAATACCGCGATTTAAGAATCATAGGAACTCTATTGCTACGATACGCAGACATCTGCAAATGCAATTTCCTTGCAAGGAAGTGTCGCATTTACATTCATTTGAATCGTAGACGAGGAATACATGATACTTCGCAAATCATATTATATCTTACCATGAAACATAGAAATGAGATGCGATATCGCATTTTAAGAAGCATTAGAACTCTATTGCTACGATACCTAGACATCTGCAGACGCTATTTCCTAGCAAGGAAGTGTCGCATTTACATCCATTTGAAGTGTAGACGAGGAATACATGACACTTCGCAAATCATATTATATCTTACCATGAAACATAGAAATGAGATGCGATATCGCGTTTTAAGAAGCATTAGAACTCTATTGCTACGATACCTAGACATCTGCAGACGCTATTTCCTTGCAAGGAAGTGTCGCATTTACATTCATTTGAATCGTATACGAGGAATGCATAACACTTCGCAATGAATATTATATCTTATCATGAAACATAGATATGAGATGCAATATCTCGTTTTAAGAAGCATTTGAAATCTATTGCTTCGATACGTAGACATCTGCAAACGCTATTTCCTTGCAAGGAAGTGTCGCATTTTCATTCATTTGAAGTGTAGACAAGGAATACATAACACTTCGCAAATCATATTATATCTTACCATGAAACATAGAAATGAGATGCGATATCGCGTTTTAAGATGCAGCAGAAATCCATTGCTACGATACGTAGACATCGGCAAACGCTATTTCCTTGCAAGAATGTGTCGCATTTACATTCATTTCAAGTGTAGACGACGGATATATAACACTTCGCAAATCATATTATACGTTACCATGAAACATAGAAATGAGATGCGATATCGCGTTTTAAGAATCATAAGAACACTATTGCTACGATACGTAGACATCTGCAAACGCTATTTCCTTCCAAGGAAGTGTCGCATTTACATTCATTTGATGTGTAGACGAGGAATACATAACACTTCGCAAATCATATTATATCTTACCATGAAAGATAGAAATGAGATGCGATATCGCGTTTTAAGAAGCATTAGAACTCTACTGCTACGATACGTAGACATCTGCAATCGCTATTTCCTTGCAACGAAGTATCGCATTTACTTTCATTTGAATCGTAGACGAGGAATGCATAACACATCGCAATGAATATTATATCTTATCATGAAACATAGATATGAGATGCAATATCTCGTTTTAAGAAGCATTTGAAATCTATTGCTTCGATACGTAGACATCTGCAAACACTATTTCCTTGCAAGGAAGTGTCGCATTTACATTCATTTGAAGCGTAGACAAGGAATACATAACACTTCGCAAATCATATTATATCTTACCATGAAACATAGAAATGAGATGCGATATCGCGTTTTAAGAATCATATGAACTCTATTGCTACGATACGTAGACATCTGCAAGCGCTATTTCCTTGCAAGGAAGTGTGGCATTTACATTCGTTTGAAGTGTAGACAAGGAATTCATAACACTTCGCAATGAATATTATATCTTATCATGAAACATAGATATGAGATGCAATATCTCGTTTTAAGAAGCATTTGAAATCTATTGCTTCGATACGTAGACATCTGCAAACGCTATTTCCTTGCAAGGAAGTGTCGCATTTACATTCATTTGAAGTGTAGACAAGGAATACATAACACTTCGCAAATCATATTATATCTTACCATGAAACATAGAAATGAGATGCGATATCGCGTTTTAAGAATCATATGAACTCTATTGCTACGATACGTAGACATCTGCAAGCGCTATTTCCTTGCAAGGAAGTGTGGCATTTACATTCATTTGAAGTGTAGACAAGGAATTCATAACACTTCGCAAATCATAATATATCATACCATGAAACATAGAAATGAGGTGCGATATCGCGTTCTAAGAATCATATGAACTCTATTGCTACGATACGTAGACATCTGCAAACGCTATTTCCTTGCAAGGAAGTGTCGCATTTACATTCATTTGAAGTGTAGACGAGGAATACATAACACTTCGCAAATCATATTATATCTTACCACGAAACATAGAAATGAGATGCGATATCGCGTTTTAAAATGCAATAGAACTCTATTGCTACGATACGTAGACATCTGCAAACGCTATTTCCTAGCGAGGAAGTGTCGCATTCACATTCATTTGAAGTGTAGACGAGGAATACATAACACTTCGCAAATCATATTATATCTTACCATGAAACATAGGAATGAGATGCGATATCGCGTTTTAAGAAGCATTAGATCTCCATTGCTGCGATACCTAGACATCTGCAGACGCTATTTCCTAGCAAGTAAGTGTCGCATATACATTCATTTGAAGTGTAGACGAGGAATACATGATACTTCGCAAATCATATTATATCTTACCATGAAACATAGAAATGAGATGCGATATAGCGTTTTAAGAAGCATTTGAACTCTATTGCTACGATACGTAGACATCTGCAAACGCTATTTCCTTGCAAGTGAGTGTCGCATTTACATTCATTTGAATCGTAGACGAGGAATGCATAACACTTCGCAATGAATATTATATCTTGCCATGAAACATAGAAATGAGATGCGATATCGCGTTTTAAGAAGCATTAGAACTCTATTGCTACGATACCTAGACATCTGCAGACGCTATTTCCTTGCAAGGAAGTGTCGCATTTACATTCATTTGAAGTGTAGACGAGGAATACATAACACTTCGCAAATCATATTATATCTTACCATGAAACACAGAAATGAGATGCGATATCGCGTTTTAAGAAGCATTAGAAATCTATTGCTACGATGCGTAGACATCTGCAAACGCTATTTCCTAGCCAGGAAGTGTCGCATTCACATTCATTTGAAGTGTAGACGAGGAATACATGACACTTCGCAAATCATATTATATCTTACCATGAAACATAGAAATGAGATGCGATATAGCGTTTTAAGAAGCATTAGATATCTATTGCTACGATACGTAGACATCTGCAGACGCTATTTCCTAGCGAGGAAGTGTCGCATTCACATTCATTTGAAGTGTAGACGAGGAATACATGACACTTCGCAAATCATATTATATCTTACCATGAAACATAGAAATGAGATGCGATATCGCGTTTTAAGAAGCATTAGAACTCTATTGCTACGATACCTAGACATCTGCAGACGCTATTTCCTTGCAAGGAAGTGTCGCATTTACATTCATTTGAATCGTATACGAGGAATGCATAACACTTCGCAATGAATATTATATCTTATCATGAAACATAGATATGAGATGCAATATCTCGTTTTAAGAAGCATTTGAAATCTATTGCTTCGATACGTAGACATCTGCAAACGCTATTTCCTTGCAAGGAAGTGTCGCATTTTCATTCATTTGAAGTGTAGACAAGGAATACATAACACTTCGCAAATCATATTATATCTTACCATGAAACATAGAAATGAGATGCGATATCGCGTTTTAAGATGCAGCAGAAATCCATTGCTACGATACGTAGACATCGGCAAACGCTATTTCCTTGCAAGAATGTGTCGCATTTACATTCATTTCAAGTGTAGACGACGGATATATAACACTTCGCAAATCATATTATACGTTACCATGAAACATAGAAATGAGATGCGATATCGCGTTTTAAGAATCATAAGAACACTATTGCTACGATACGTAGACATCTGCAAACGCTATTTCCTTCCAAGGAAGTGTCGCATTTACATTCATTTGATGTGTAGACGAGGAATACATAACACTTCGCAAATCATATTATATCTTACCATGAAAGATAGAAATGAGATGCGATATCGCGTTTTAAGAAGCATTAGAACTCTACTGCTACGATACGTAGACATCTGCAATCGCTATTTCCTTGCAACGAAGTATCGCATTTACTTTCATTTGAATCGTAGACGAGGAATGCATAACACATCGCAATGAATATTATATCTTATCATGAAACATAGATATGAGATGCAATATCTCGTTTTAAGAAGCATTTGAAATCTATTGCTTCGATACGTAGACATCTGCAAACACTATTTCCTTGCAAGGAAGTGTCGCATTTACATTCATTTGAAGCGTAGACAAGGAATACATAACACTTCGCAAATCATATTATATCTTACCATGAAACATAGAAATGAGATGCGATATCGCGTTTTAAGAATCATATGAACTCTATTGCTACGATACGTAGACATCTGCAAGCGCTATTTCCTTGCAAGGAAGTGTGGCATTTACATTCGTTTGAAGTGTAGACAAGGAATTCATAACACTTCGCAATGAATATTATATCTTATCATGAAACATAGATATGAGATGCAATATCTCGTTTTAAGAAGCATTTGAAATCTATTGCTTCGATACGTAGACATCTGCAAACGCTATTTCCTTGCAAGGAAGTGTCGCATTTACATTCATTTGAAGTGTAGACAAGGAATACATAACACTTCGCAAATCATATTATATCTTACCATGAAACATAGAAATGAGATGCGATATCGCGTTTTAAGAATCATATGAACTCTATTGCTACGATACGTAGACATCTGCAAGCGCTATTTCCTTGCAAGGAAGTGTGGCATTTACATTCATTTGAAGTGTAGACAAGGAATTCATAACACTTCGCAAATCATAATATATCATACCATGAAACATAGAAATGAGGTGCGATATCGCGTTCTAAGAATCATATGAACTCTATTGCTACGATACGTAGACATCTGCAAACGCTATTTCCTTGCAAGGAAGTGTCGCATTTACATTCATTTGAAGTGTAGACGAGGAATACATAACACTTCGCAAATCATATTATATCTTACCACGAAACATAGAAATGAGATGCGATATCGCGTTTTAAAATGCAATAGAACTCTATTGCTACGATACGTAGACATCTGCAAACGCTATTTCCTAGCGAGGAAGTGTCGCATTCACATTCATTTGAAGTGTAGACGAGGAATACATAACACTTCGCAAATCATATTATATCTTACCATGAAACATAGGAATGAGATGCGATATCGCGTTTTAAGAAGCATTAGATCTCCATTGCTGCGATACCTAGACATCTGCAGACGCTATTTCCTAGCAAGTAAGTGTCGCATATACATTCATTTGAAGTGTAGACGAGGAATACATGATACTTCGCAAATCATATTATATCTTACCATGAAACATAGAAATGAGATGCGATATAGCGTTTTAAGAAGCATTTGAACTCTATTGCTACGATACGTAGACATCTGCAAACGCTATTTCCTTGCAAGTGAGTGTCGCATTTACATTCATTTGAATCGTAGACGAGGAATGCATAACACTTCGCAATGAATATTATATCTTGCCATGAAACATAGAAATGAGATGCGATATCGCGTTTTAAGAAGCATTAGAACTCTATTGCTACGATACCTAGACATCTGCAGACGCTATTTCCTTGCAAGGAAGTGTCGCATTTACATTCATTTGAAGTGTAGACGAGGAATACATAACACTTCGCAAATCATATTATATCTTACCATGAAACACAGAAATGAGATGCGATATCGCGTTTTAAGAAGCATTAGAAATCTATTGCTACGATGCGTAGACATCTGCAAACGCTATTTCCTAGCCAGGAAGTGTCGCATTCACATTCATTTGAAGTGTAGACGAGGAATACATGACACTTCGCAAATCATATTATATCTTACCATGAAACATAGAAATGAGATGCGATATAGCGTTTTAAGAAGCATTAGATATCTATTGCTACGATACGTAGACATCTGCAGACGCTATTTCCTAGCGAGGAAGTGTCGCATTCACATTCATTTGAAGTGTAGACGAGGAATACATGACACTTCGCAAATCATATTATATCTTACCATGAAACATAGAAATGAGATGCGATATCGCGTTTTAAGAAGCATTAGAACTCTATTGCTACGATACCTAGACATCTGCAGACGCTATTTCCTTGCAAGGAAGTGTCGCATTTACATTCATTTGAATCGTATACGAGGAATGCATAACACTTCGCAATGAATATTATATCTTATCATGAAACATAGATATGAGATGCAATATCTCGTTTTAAGAAGCATTTGAAATCTATTGCTTCGATACGTAGACATCTGCAAACGCTATTTCCTTGCAAGGAAGTGTCGCATTTTCATTCATTTGAAGTGTAGACAAGGAATACATAACACTTCGCAAATCATATTATATCTTACCATGAAACATAGAAATGAGATGCGATATCGCGTTTTAAGATGCAGCAGAAATCCATTGCTACGATACGTAGACATCGGCAAACGCTATTTCCTTGCAAGAATGTGTCGCATTTACATTCATTTCAAGTGTAGACGACGGATATATAACACTTCGCAAATCATATTATACGTTACCATGAAACATAGAAATGAGATGCGATATCGCGTTTTAAGAATCATAAGAACACTATTGCTACGATACGTAGACATCTGCAAACGCTATTTCCTTCCAAGGAAGTGTCGCATTTACATTCATTTGATGTGTAGACGAGGAATACATAACACTTCGCAAATCATATTATATCTTACCATGAAAGATAGAAATGAGATGCGATATCGCGTTTTAAGAAGCATTAGAACTCTACTGCTACGATACGTAGACATCTGCAATCGCTATTTGCTTGCAACGAAGTATCGCATTTACTTTCATTTGAATCGTAGACGAGGAATGCATAACACATCGCAATGAATATTATATCTTATCATGAAACATAGATATGAGATGCAATATCTCGTTTTAAGAAGCATTTGAAATCTATTGCTTCGATACGTAGACATCTGCAAACACTATTTCCTTGCAAGGAAGTGTCGCATTTACATTCATTTGAAGCGTAGACAAGGAATACATAACACTTCGCAAATCATATTATATCTTACCATGAAACATAGAAATGAGATGCGATATCGCGTTTTAAGAATCATATGAACTCTATTGCTACGATACGTAGACATCTGCAAGCGCTATTTCCTTGCAAGGAAGTGTGGCATTTACATTCGTTTGAAGTGTAGACAAGGAATTCATAACACTTCGCAATGAATATTATATCTTATCATGAAACATAGATATGAGATGCAATATCTCGTTTTAAGAAGCATTTGAAATCTATTGCTTCGATACGTAGACATCTGCAAACGCTATTTCCTTGCAAGGAAGTGTCGCATTTACATTCATTTGAAGTGTAGACAAGGAATACATAACACTTCGCAAATCATATTATATCTTACCATGAAACATAGAAATGAGATGCGATATCGCGTTTTAAGAATCATATGAACTCTATTGCTACGATACGTAGACATCTGCAAGCGCTATTTCCTTGCAAGGAAGTGTGGCATTTACATTCATTTGAAGTGTAGACAAGGAATTCATAACACTTCGCAAATCATAATATATCATACCATGAAACATAGAAATGAGGTGCGATATCGCGTTCTAAGAATCATATGAACTCTATTGCTACGATACGTAGACATCTGCAAACGCTATTTCCTTGCAAGGAAGTGTCGCATTTACATTCATTTGAAGTGTAGACGAGGAATACATAACACTTCGCAAATCATATTATATCTTACCACGAAACATAGAAATGAGATGCGATATCGCGTTTTAAAATGCAATAGAACTCTATTGCTACGATACGTAGACATCTGCAAACGCTATTTCCTAGCGAGGAAGTGTCGCATTCACATTCATTTGAAGTGTAGACGAGGAATACATAACACTTCGCAAATCATATTATATCTTACCATGAAACATAGGAATGAGATGCGATATCGCGTTTTAAGAAGCATTAGATCTCCATTGCTGCGATACCTAGACATCTGCAGACGCTATTTCCTAGCAAGTAAGTGTCGCATATACATTCATTTGAAGTGTAGACGAGGAATACATGATACTTCGCAAATCATATTATATCTTACCATGAAACATAGAAATGAGATGCGATATAGCGTTTTAAGAAGCATTTGAACTCTATTGCTACGATACGTAGACATCTGCAAACGCTATTTCCTTGCAAGTGAGTGTCGCATTTACATTCATTTGAATCGTAGACGAGGAATGCATAACACTTCGCAATGAATATTATATCTTGCCATGAAACATAGAAATGAGATGCGATATCGCGTTTTAAGAAGCATTAGAACTCTATTGCTACGATACCTAGACATCTGCAGACGCTATTTCCTTGCAAGGAAGTGTCGCATTTACATTCATTTGAAGTGTAGACGAGGAATACATAACACTTCGCAAATCATATTATATCTTACCATGAAACACAGAAATGAGATGCGATATCGCGTTTTAAGAAGCATTAGAAATCTATTGCTACGATGCGTAGACATCTGCAAACGCTATTTCCTAGCCAGGAAGTGTCGCATTCACATTCATTTGAAGTGTAGACGAGGAATACATGACACTTCGCAAATCATATTATATCTTACCATGAAACATAGAAATGAGATGCGATATAGCGTTTTAAGAAGCATTAGATATCTATTGCTACGATACGTAGACATCTGCAGACGCTATTTCCTAGCGAGGAAGTGTCGCATTCACATTCATTTGAAGTGTAGACGAGGAATACATATCACTTCGCAAATCATATTATATCTTACCATGAAACATAGAAATGAGATGCAATACCGCGATTTAAGAATCATAGGAACTCTATTGCTACGATACGCAGACATCTGCAAACGCAATTTCCTTGCAAGGAAGTGTCGCATTTACATTCATTTGAATCGTAGACGAGGAATACATGATACTTCGCAAATCATATTATATCTTACCATGAAACATAGAAATGAGATGCGATATCGCATTTTAAGAAGCATTAGAACTCTATTGCTACGATACCTAGACATCTGCAGACGCTATTTCCTAGCAAGGAAGTGTCGCATTTACATCCATTTGAAGTGTAGACGAGGAATACATGACACTTCGCAAATCATATTATATCTTACCATGAAACATAGAAATGAGATGCGATATCGCGTTTTAAGAAGCATTAGAACTCTATTGCTACGATACCTAGACATCTGCAGACGCTATTTCCTTGCAAGGAAGTGTCGCATTTACATTCATTTGAATCGTATACGAGGAATGCATAACACTTCGCAATGAATATTATATTTTATCATGAAACATAGATATGAGATGCAATATATCGTTTTAAGAAGCATTTGAACTCTATTGATACGATACGTAGACATCTGCAAACGCCATTTCCTAGCGAGGAAGTGTCGCATTCACATTCAATGGAAGTGTAGACGAGGAATATAAGACACTTCGCAAATCATATTATATCTTACCATGATACATAGGAATGAGATGCGATATCGCGCTTTAAGAAGCATTAGAACTCTATTGCTTAGATAGGTAGACATCTGCAAACGCTATTTCCTTACTAGGAAGTGTCGCATTTACATTCACTTGAAGTGTAGACAAGGAATACATGACACTTCGCAAATCATATTGTATCTTACCATGAAACATAGGAATGAGATGCGATATCGCGTTTTAAGTAGCATTAAATCTCTATTGCTGCGATACCTAGACATCTGCAGACGCTATTTCCTAGCAAGGAAGTGTCGCATTTACATTCATTTGAAGTGTAGACGAGGAATACATGACACTTCGCAAATCATATTATATCTTACCATGAAACATAGAAATGAGATGCGATATCGCGTTTTAAGAAGCATCATAAATCTATTGCTACGATACGTAGACATCTGCAAACGCCATTTCCTTGCGAGGAAGTGTCGCATTCACATTCATTTGAAGTGTAGACGAGGAATACATGACACTTCGCAAATCTTATTATATCTTACCGTGATACATAGAAATGAGATGCGATATCGCGTTTTAAGAAGCATTAGAACTCTATTGCTACGATACGTAGACATCTGCAGACGCTATTTCCCTGCAAGGAAGTGTCGCATTTACATTCATTTGAAGTGTAGACGAGGAATTCATGATACTTTGCAAATCATATTATATCTTACCATGAAACATAGAAATGAGATGCAATATCTCGTTTTAAGAAGCATTTGAAATCAATTGCTTCGATACGTAGACATCTGCAAACGCTATTTCCTTGCAAGGAAGTGTCGCATTTACATTCATTTGAAGTGTAGACAAGGAATACATAACACTTCGCAAATCATATTATATCTTACCATGAAACATAGAAATGAGATGCGATATCGCGTTTTAAGAATCATATGAACTCTATTGCTACGATACGTAGACATATGCAAGCGCTATTTCCTTGCAAGTAAGTGTCGCATTTACATTCATTTGAATCGTAGACAAGGAATGCATAACACTTCGCAATGAATATTATATCTTGCCATGAAACATAGAAATGAGATGCGATATCGCGTTTCAAGAAGCATTAGAACTCTCTTGCTACGATACCTAGACATCTGCAGACGCTATTTCCTAGCAAGGAAGTGTCGCATTTACATTCATTTGAAGTGTAGACGAGGAATACATGATACTTCGCTAATCATATTATATCTTACCATGAAACATAGAAATGTAATGCGATATCGCATTTTAAGACGCATTAGAAATCTATTGCTACGATACGTAGACATCTGCAAACGCTATTTCCTAGCGAGGAAGTGTCGCATTCACATTCGTTTGAAGTGTAGACGGTGAATACATAACACTTCGCAAATCATATTATATCTTACCATGAAACATAGAAATGAGATGCGATATCGCGTTTTAAGAAGCATTAGAACTCTATTGCTACGATACCTAGACATCTGCAGACGCTATTTCCTTGCAAGGAAGTGTCGCATTTACATTCATTTGAATCGTATACGAGGAATGCATAACACTTCGCAATGAATATTATATTTTATCATGAAACATAGATATGAGATGCAATATCTCGTTTTAAGAAGCATTTGAACTCTATTGCTACGATACGTAGACATTTGCAAGCGTTATTTCCTTGCAAGGGAGTGTCGAATTAACATTCATTTGAATCGTAGACGAGGAATGCATAACACTTCGCAATGAATATTATATCTTGGCATGAAACATAGGAATGAGATGCGATATCGCGTTTTAAGTAGCATTAGACCTCCATTGCTGCGATACCTAGACATCTGCAGACGCTATTTCCTAGCAAGTAAGTGTCGCATTTACATTCATTTGAAGTGTAGACGAGGAATACATGATACTTCGCAAATCATATTATATCTTACCATGAAACATAGAAATGAGATGCGATATAGCGTTTTAAGAAGCATTAGATATCTATTGCTACGATACGTAGACATCTGCAGACGCTATTTCCTAGCGAGGAAGTGTCGCATTCACATTCATTTGAAGTGTAGACGAGGAATACATATCACTTCGCAAATCATATTATATCTTACCATGAAACATAGAAATGAGATGCAATACCGCGATTTAAGAATCATAGGAACTCTATTGCTACGATACGCAGACATCTGCAAACGCTATTTCCTTGCAAGGAAGTGTCGCATTTACATTCATTTGAATCGTAGACGAGGAATACTTGATACTTCGCAAATCATATTATATCTTACCATGAAACATAGAAATGAGATGCGATATCGCATTTTAAGAAGCATTAGAACTCTATTGCTACGATACCTAGACATCTGCAGACGCTATTTCCTAGCAAGGAAGTGTCGCATTTACATCCATTTGAAGTGTAGACGAGGAATACATGACACTTCGCAAATCATATTATATCTTACCATGAAACATAGAAATGAGATGCGATATCGCGTTTTAAGAAGCATTAGAACTCTATTGCTACGATACCTAGACATCTGCAGACGCTATTTCCTTGCAAGGAAGTGTCGCATTTACATTCATTTGAATCGTATACGAGGAATGCATAACACTTCGCAATGAATATTATATTTTATCATGAAACATAGATATGAGATGCAATATATCGTTTTAAGAAGCATTTGAACTCTATTGATACGATACGCAGACATCTGCAAACGCTATTTCCTAGCGAGGAAGTGTCGCATTCACATTCAATGGAAGTGTAGACGAGGAATACAAGACACTTCGCAAATCATATTATATCTTACCATGATACATAGGAATGAGATGCGATATCGCGCTTTAAGAAGCATTAGAACTCTATTGCTTAGATAGGTAGACATCTGCAAACGCTATTTCCTTACTAGGAAGTGTCGCATTTACATCCATTTGAAGTGTAGACGAGGAATACATGACACTTCGCAAATCATATTATATCTTACCATGAAACATAGAAATGAGATGCGATATCGCGTTTTAAGAAGCATCAGAAATCTATTGCTACGATACGTAGACATCTGCAAACGCCATTTCCTAGCGAGGAAGTGTCGCATTCACATTCATTTGAAGTGTAGACGAGGAATACATGACACTTCGCAAATCTTATTATATCTTACCGTGATACATAGAAATGAGATGCGATATCGCGTTTTAAGAAGCATTAGAACTCTATTGCTACGATACGTAGACATCTGCAAACGCTATTTCCTAGCGAGGAAGTGTCGCATTCACATTCATTTGAAGTGTAGACGAGGCATACATGACACTTCGCAAATCTTATTATATCTTACCGTGATACATAGAAATGAGATGCGATATCGCGTTTTAAGAAGCATTAGAACTCTATTGCTACGATACCTAGACATCTGCAGACGCTATTTCCTTGCAAGGAAGTGTCGCATTTACATTCATTTGAAGTGTAGACGAGGAATACATGACACTTCGCAAATCATATTATATCTTACCATGAAACATAGAAATGAGATGCGATATCGCGTTTAAAGAAGCATCAGAAATCTATTGCTACGATACGTAGACATCTGCTAACGCCATTTCCTAGCGAGGAAGTGTCGCATTCACATTCATTTGAAGTGTAGACGAGGAATACATGACACTTCGCAAATCATATTATATCTTACCATGAAACATAGAAATGAGATGCGATATCGCGTTTTAAGAGGCATTAGAAATCTATTGCTACGATACGTAGACATCTGCAGACGCCATTTCCTAGCGAGGAAGTGTCGCATTCACATTCGTTTGAAGTGTAGACGAGGAATACATAACACTTCGCAAATCATATTATATCTTACCATGAAACATAGAAATGAGATGCGATATCGCGTTTTAAAAAGCATTAGAACTCTATTGCTACGATACGTAGACATCTGCAAACGCTATTTCCTAGCGAGGAAGTGTCGGATTCACATTCATTTGAAGTGTAGACGAGGAATACATAACACTTCGCAAATCATATTTTATCTTACCATGAAACATAGAAATGAGATGCAATATTGCGATTTAAGAATCATAAGAACTCTATTGCTACGATACGCAGACATCTGCAAACGCTATTTCCTTGCAAGGAAGTGTCGCATTTACATTCATTTGAATCGTAGACGTGGAATGCATATCACTTCGCAATGAATATTATATCTTATCATGAAGCATAGATATGAGATGCAATATCTCGTTTTAAGAAGCATTTGAAATCTATTGCTTCGATACCTAGACATCTGCAGACGCTATTTCCTAGCAAGGAAGTGTCGCATTTACATTCATTTGAAGTGTAGACGAGGAATACATGACACTTCGCAAATCATATTATATCTTACCATGAAACATAGAAATGAGATGCGATATCGCGTTTTAAGAGGCATCAGAAATCTATTGCTACGATACGTAGACATCTGCAAACGCCATTTCCTAGCGAGGAAGTGTCGCATTCACATTCATTTGAAGTGTAGACGAGGAATACATGACACTTCGCAAATCTTATTATATCTTACCGTGATACATAGAAATGAGATGCGATATCGCGTTTTAAGAAGCATTAGAACTCTATTGCTACGATACGTAGACATCTGCAAACGCTATTTCCTAGCGAGGAAGTGTCGCATTCACATTCATTTGAAGTGTAGACGAGGAATACATGACACTTCGCAAATCTTATTATATCTTACCGTGATACATAGAAATGAGATGCGATATCGCGTTTTAAGAAGCATTAGAACTCTATTGCTACGATACCTAGACATCTGCAGACGCTATTTCCTTGCAAGGAAGTGTCGCATTTACATTCATTTGAAGTGTAGACGAGGAATACATGACACTTCGCAAATCATATTATATCTTACCATGAAACATAGAAATGAGATGCGATATCGCGTTTTAAGAAGCATCAGAAATCTATTGCTACGATACGTAGACATCTGCTAACGCCATTTCCTAGCGAGGAAGTGTCGCATTCACATTCATTTGAAGTGTAGACGAGGAATACATGACACTTCGCAAATCATATTATATCTTACCATGAAACATAGAAATGAGATGCGATATCGCGTTTTAAGATGCAGCAGAAATCCATTGCTACGATACGTAGACATCGGCAAACGCTATTTCCTTGCAAGAATGTGTCGCATTTACATTCATTTCAAGTGTAGACGACGGATATATAACACTTCGCAAATCATATTATACGTTACCATGAAACATAGAAATGAGATGCGATATCGCGTTTTAAGAATCATAAGAACACTATTGCTACGATACGTAGACATCTGCAAACGCTATTTCCTTGCAAGAATGTGTCGCATTTACATTCATTTCAAGTGTAGACGACGGATATATAACACTTCGCAAATCATATTATACGTTACCATGAAACATAGAAATGAGATGCGATATCGCGTTTTAAGAATCATAAGAACACTATTGCTACGATACGTAGACATCTGCAAACGCTATTTCCTTCCAAGGAAGTGTCGCATTTACATTCATTTGATGTGTAGACGAGGAATACATAACACTTCGCAAATCATATTATATCTTACCATGAAAGATAGAAATGAGATGCGATATCGCGTTTTAAGAAGCATTAGAACTCTACTGCTACGATACGTAGACATCTGCAATCGCTATTTCCTTGCAACGAAGTATCGCATTTACTTTCATTTGAATCGTAGACGAGGAATGCATAACACATCGCAATGAATATTATATCTTATCATGAAACATAGATATGAGATGCAATATCTCGTTTTAAGAAGCATTTGAAATCTATTGCTTCGATACGTAGACATCTGCAAACACTATTTCCTTGCAAGGAAGTGTCGCATTTACATTCATTTGAAGCGTAGACAAGGAATACATAACACTTCGCAAATCATATTATATCTTACCATGAAACATAGAAATGAGATGCGATATCGCGTTTTAAGAATCATATGAACTCTATTGCTACGATACGTAGACATCTGCAAGCGCTATTTCCTTGCAAGGAAGTGTGGCATTTACATTCGTTTGAAGTGTAGACAAGGAATTCATAACACTTCGCAATGAATATTATATCTTATCATGAAACATAGATATGAGATGCAATATCTCGTTTTAAGAAGCATTTGAAATCTATTGCTTCGATACGTAGACATCTGCAAACGCTATTTCCTTGCAAGGAAGTGTCGCATTTACATTCATTTGAAGTGTAGACAAGGAATACATAACACTTCGCAAATCATATTATATCTTACCATGAAACATAGAAATGAGATGCGATATCGCGTTTTAAGAATCATATGAACTCTATTGCTACGATACGTAGACATCTGCAAGCGCTATTTCCTTGCAAGGAAGTGTGGCATTTACATTCATTTGAAGTGTAGACAAGGAATTCATAACACTTCGCAAATCATAATATATCATACCATGAAACATAGAAATGAGGTGCGATATCGCGTTCTAAGAATCATATGAACTCCATTGCTACGATACGTAGACATCTGCAAACGCTATTTCCTTGCAAGGAAGTGTCGCATTTACATTCATTTGAAGTGTAGACGAGGAATACATAACACTTCGCAAATCATATTATATCTTACCACGAAAC
Source organism: Xylocopa sonorina (assembly GCF_050948175.1). Classification (NCBI taxonomy): domain Eukaryota; kingdom Metazoa; phylum Arthropoda; class Insecta; order Hymenoptera; family Apidae; genus Xylocopa; species Xylocopa sonorina. The sequence continues at coordinate 160,127 of NW_027490192.1, read as the reverse complement.
ATAGAAATGAGATGCGATATCGCGTTTTAAAATGCAATAGAACTCTATTGCTACGATACGTAGACATCTGCAGACGCTATTTCCTAGCAAGGAAGTGTCGCATTTACATTCATTTGAAGTGTAGACGAGGAATACATGACACCTCGCAAATCATATTATATCTTACCATGAAACATAGAAATGAGATGCGATATCGCGTTTTAAGAAGCATTAGAAATCTATTGCTACGATACGTAGACATCTGCAAACGCTATTTCCTAGCGAGGAAGTGTCGCATTCACATTCATTTGAAGTGTAGACGAGGAATACATAACACTTCGCAAATCATATTATATCTTACCATGAAACATAGGAATGAGATGCGATATCGCGTTTTAAGAAGCATTAGATCTCCATTGCTGCGATACCTAGACATCTGCAGACGCTATTTCCTAGCAAGTAAGTGTCGCATATACATTCATTTGAAGTGTAGACGAGGAATACATGATACTTCGCAAATCATATTATATCTTACCATGAAACATAGAAATGAGATGCGATATAGCGTTTTAAGAAGCATTTGAACTCTATTGCTACGATACGTAGACATCTGCAAACGCTATTTCCTTGCAAGTGAGTGTCGCATTTACATTCATTTGAATCGTAGACGAGGAATGCATAACACTTCGCAATGAATATTATATCTTGCCATGAAACATAGAAATGAGATGCGATATCGCGTTTTAAGAAGCATTAGAAATCTATTGCTACGATGCGTAGACATCTGCAAACGCTATTTCCTAGCCAGGAAGTGTCGCATTCACATTCATTTGAAGTGTAGACGAGGAATACATGACACTTCGCAAATCATATTATATCTTACCATGAAACATAGAAATGAGATGCGATATCGCGTTTTAAGAAGCATCAGAAATCTATTGCTACGATACGTAGACATCTGCTAACGCCATTTCCTAGCGAGGAAGTGTCGCATTCACATTCATTTGAAGTGTAGACGAGGAATACATGACACTTCGCAAATCTTATTATATCTTACCGTGATACATAGAAATGAGATGCGATATCGCGTTTTAAGAAGCATTAGAACTCTATTGCTACGATACCTAGACATCTGCAGACGCTATTTCCCTGCAAGGAAGTGTCGCATTTACATTCATTTGAAGTGTAGACGAGGAATACATGATACTTCGCAAATCATATTATATCTTACCATGAAACATAGAAATGAGATGCGATATCGCGTTTTAAGAGTCATTAGAAATCTATTGCTACGATACGTAGACATCTGCAGACGCCATTTCCTAGCGAGGAAGTGTCGGATTCACATTCATTTGATGTGTAGACGAGGAATACATAACACTTCGCAAATCATATTTTATCTTACCATGAAACATAGAAATGAGATGCGATATCGCGTTTTAAGAAGCATTAGAACACTATTGCTACGATAGGTAGACATTTGCAAACGCTATTTCCTTGCAAGGAAGTGTCGCATTTACATTCATTTGATGTGTAGACGAGGAATACATAACACTTCGCAAATCATATTATACCTTACCATGAAACATAGAAATGAGATGCGATATCGCGTTTTAAGTATCATAAGAACACTATTGCTACGATACGTAGACATCTGCAAACGCTATTTCCTTGCAAGGAAGTGTCGCATTTACATTCACTTGATGTGTAGACGAGGAATACATAACACTTCGCAAATCATATTATATCTTACCATGAAACATAGAAATGAGATGCGATATCGCGTTTTAAGAAGCATTAGAACTCTACTGCTGCGATACGTAGACATCTGCAATCGCTATTTCCTTGCAACGAAGTATTGCATTTACTTTCATTTGAATCGTAGACGAGGAATGCATAACACTTCGCAAATCATATTATACCTTACCATGAAACATAGAAATGAGATGCGATATCGCGTTTTAAGAATCATAAGAACACTATTGCTACGATACGTAGACATCTGCAAACGCTATTTCCTTGCAAGGAAGTGTCGCATTTACATTCACTTGATGTGTAGACGAGGAATACATAACACTTCGCAAATCATATTATATCTTACCATGAAACATAGAAATGAGATGCGATATCGCGTTTTAAGAAGCATTAGAACTCTACTGCTGCGATACGTAGACATCTGCAATCGCTATTTCCTTGCAACGAAGTATTGCATTTACTTTCATTTGAATCGTAGACGAGGAATGCATAACACTTCGCAATGAATATTATATCTTATCATCAAACATAGATATGAGATGCAATATCTCGTTTTAAGAAGCATTTGAAATCTATTGCTTCGATACATAGACATCTGCAAACGCTATTTCCTTGCAAGGAAGTGTCGCATTTACATTCATTTGAAGTGTAGACAAGGAATACATAACACTTCGCAAATCATATTATATCTTACCATGAAACATAGAAATGAGATGCGAAATCGCGTTTTAAGAATCATATGAACTCTATTGCTACGATACGTAGACATCTGCAAGCGCCATTTCCTTGCAAGGAAGTGTGGCATTTACATTCATTTGAAGTGTAGACAAGGAATTCATAACACTTCGCAAATCATAATATATCATACCATGAAACATAGAAATGAGGTGCGATATCGCGTTTTAAGAATCATATGAACTCTATTGCTACGATACGTAGACATCTGCAAACGCTATTTCCTTGCAAGGAAGTGTCGCATTTACATTCATTTGATGTGTAGACGAGGAATACATAACTCTTCGCAAATCATATTATATCTTACCATGAAACATAGAAATGTGATGCGATATCGCGTTTTAAGAAGCATTAGAACACTATTGCTACGACAGGTAGACATTTGCAAACGCTATTTCCTTGCAAGGAAGTGTCGCATTTACATTCATTTGATGTGTAGACGAGGAATACATAACACTTCGCAAATCATATTATACCTTACCATGGAACACAGAAATGAGATGCGATATCGCGTTTTAAGAATCATAAGAACACTATTGCTACGATACGTAGACATCTGCAAACGCTATTTCCTTGCAAGGAAGTGTCGCATTTACATTCATTTGATGTGTAGACGAGGAATACATAACACTTCGCAAATCATATTATATCTTACCATGAAACATAGAAATGAGATGCGATATCGCGTTTTAAGAATCATATGAACTCTATTGCTACGATACGTAGACATCTGCAAGCGCCATTTCCTTGCAAGGAAGTGTGGCATTTACATTCATTTGAAGTGTAGACAAGGAATTCATAACACTTCGTAAATCATAATATATCATACCATGAAACATAGAAATGAGGTGCGATATCGCGTTTTAAGAATCATATGAACTCTATTGCTACGATACGTAGACATCTGCAAACGCTATTTCCTTGCAAGGAAGTGTCGCATTTACATTCATTTGAAGTGTAGATGAGGAATACATAACACTTCGCAAATCATATTATATCTTACCATGAAACATAGAAATGAGATCCGATATCGCGTTTTAAGAATCATAAGAACTCTATTGCTACGATACGTAGACATCTGCAAACGCTATTTCCTTGCAGGGAAGTGTCGCATTTACATTCATTTGAAGTGTAGACGAGGAATACATAACACTTCGCAAATCATATTATATCTTACCATGAAACATAGAAATGAGATGCGATATCGCGTTTTAAGAAGCAGCAGAAATCCATTGCTACGATACGTAGACATCTGCAAGCGCTATTTCCTTGCAAGGAAGTGTCGCATTTACACTCATTTGAAGTGTAGACGAGGAATACATAACACTTCGAAAATCATATTATATCCTGCCATGAAACATAGAAATGAGATGCGATATCGCGTTTTAAGAAGCATTAGAACTCTATTGCTACGATACCTAGACATCTGCAGACGCTATTTCCTTGCAAGGAAGTGTCGCATTTACATTCATTTGAAGTGTAGACGAGGAATACATAACACTTCGCAAATCATATTATATCTTACCATGAAACATAGAAATGAGATGCGATATCGCGTTTTAAGAAGCATTAGAAATCTATTGCTACGATGCGTAGACATCTGCAAACGCTATTTCCTAGCGAGGAAGTGTCGCATTCACATTCATTTGAAGTGTAGACGAGGAATACATGACACTTCGCAAATCATATTATATATCTTACCATGAAAGATAGAAATGAGATGCGATATCGCGTTTTAAGAAGCATCAGAAATCTATTTTTACGATACGTAGACATCTGCTAACGCCATTTCCTAGCGAGGAAGTGTCGCATTCACATTCATTTGAAGTGTAGACGAGGAATACATGACACTTCGCAAATCTTATTATATCTTACCGTGATACATAGAAATGAGATGCGATATCGCGTTTTAAGAAGCATTAGAACTCTATTGCTACGATACCTAGACATCTGCAGACGCTATTTCCCTGCAAGGAAGTGTCGCATTTACATTCATTTGAAGTGTAGACGAGGAATACATGATACTTCGCAAATCATATTATATCTTACCATGAAACATAGAAATGAGATGCGATATCGCGTTTTAAGAGTCATTAGAAATCTATTGCTACGATACGTAGACATCTGCAGACGCCATTTCCTAGCGAGGAAGTGTCGGATTCACATTCATTTGAAGTGTAGACGAGGAATACATAACACTTCGCAAATCATATTTTATCTTACCATGAAACATAGAAATGAGATGCAATATTGCGATTTAAGAATCATAAGAACTCTATTGCTACGATACGCAGACATCTGCAAACGCTATTTCCTTGCAAGGAAGTGTCGCATTCACATTCATTTGAATCGTAGACGTGGAATGCATATCACTTCGCAATGAATATTATATCTTATCATGAAACATAGATATGAGATGCAATATCTCGTTTTAAGAAGCATTTGAAATCTATTGCTTCGATACGTAGACATCTGCAAACGCTATTTCCTTGCAAGGAAGTGTCGCATTTACATTCATTTGAAGTGTAGACAAGGAATACATAACACTTCGCAAATCATATTATATCTTACCATGAAACATAGAAATGAGATGCGATATCGCGTTTTAAGATGCAGCAGAAATCCATTGCTACGATACGTAGACATCTGCAGACGCTATTTCCTAGCGAGGAAGTGTCGCATTCACATTCATTTGAAGTGTAGACGAGGAATACATAACACTACGCAAATCATATTATATCCTACCATGAAACATAGAAATGAGATGCGATATCGCGTTTTAAGAAGCATTTGAACTCTATTGCTACGATACGTAGACATCTGCAAACGCTATTTCCTTGCAAGTGAGTGTCGCATTTACATTCATTTGAATCGTAGACGAGGAATGCATAACACTTCGCAATGAATATTATATCTTGCCATGAAACATAGAAATGAGATGCGATATCGCGTTTTAAGAAGCATTAGAACTCTATTGCTACGATACCTAGACATCTGCAGACGCTATTTCCTTGCAAGGAAGTGTCGCATTTACATTCATTTGAAGTGTAGACGAGGAATACATAACACTTCGCAAATCATATTATATCTTACAATGAAACATAGAAATGAGATGCGATATCGCGTTTTAAGAAGCATTAGAAATCTATTGCTACGATGCGTAGACATCTGCAAACGCTATTTCCTAGCGAGGAAGTGTCGCATTCACATTCATTTGAAGTGTAGACGAGGAATACATGACACTTCGCAAATCATATTATATCTTACCATGAAACATAGAAATGAGATGCGATATCGCGTTTTAAGAAGCATCAGAAATCTATTGCTACGATACGTAGACATCTGCTAACGCCATTTCCTAGCGAGGAAGTGTCGCATTCACATTCATTTGAAGTGTAGACGAGGAATACATGACACTTCGCAAATCTTATTATATCTTACCGTGATACATAGAAATGAGATGCGATATCGCGTTTTAAGAAGCATTAGAACTCTATTGCTACGATACCTAGACATCTGCAGACGCTATTTCCCTGCAAGGAAGTGTCGCATTTACATTCATTTGAAGTGTAGACGAGGAATACATGATACTTCGCAAATCATATTATATCTTACCATGAAACATAGAAATGAGATGCGATATCGCGTTTTAAGAGTCATTAGAAATCTATTGCTACGATACGTAGACATCTGCAGACGCCATTTCCTAGCGAGGAAGTGTCGGATTCACATTCATTTGATGTGTAGACGAGGAATACATAACACTTCGCAAATCATATTTTATCTTACCATGAAACATAGAAATGAGATGCGATATCGCGTTTTAAGAAGCATTAGAACACTATTGCTACGATAGGTAGACATTTGCAAACGCTATTTCCTTGCAAGGAAGTGTCGCATTTACATTCATTTGATGTGTAGACGAGGAATACATAACACTTCGCAAATCATATTATACCTTACCATGAAACATAGAAATGAGATGCGATATCGCGTTTTAAGAATCATAAGAACACTATTGCTACGATACGTAGACATCTGCAAACGCTATTTCCTTGCAAGGAAGTGTCGCATTTACATTCACTTGATGTGTAGACGAGGAATACATAACACTTCGCAAATCATATTATATCTTACCATGAAACATAGAAATGAGATGCGATATCGCGTTTTAAGAAGCATTAGAACTCTACTGCTGCGATACGTAGACATCTGCAATCGCTATTTCCTTGCAACGAAGTATTGCATTTACTTTCATTTGAATCGTAGACGAGGAATGCATAACACTTCGCAATGAATATTATATCTTATCATCAAACATAGATATGAGATGCAATATCTCGTTTTAAGAAGCATTTGAAATCTATTGCTTCGATACGTAGACATCTGCAAACGCTATTTCCTTGCAAGGAAGTGTCGCATTTACATTCATTTGAAGTGTAGACAAGGAATACATAACACTTCGCAAATCATATTATATCTTACCATGAAACATAGAAATGAGATGCGAAATCGCGTTTTAAGAATCATATGAACTCTATTGCTACGATACGTAGACATCTGCAAGCGCCATTTCCTTGCAAGGAAGTGTGGCATTTACATTCATTTGAAGTGTAGACAAGGAATTCATAACACTTCGCAAATCATAATATATCATACCATGAAACATAGAAATGAGGTGCGATATCGCGTTTTAAGAATCATATGAACTCTATTGCTACGATACGTAGACATCTGCAAACGCTATTTCCTTGCAAGGAAGTGTCGCATTTACATTCATTTGATGTGTAGACGAGGAATACATAACTCTTCGCAAATCATATTATATCTTACCATGAAACATAGAAATGAGATGCGATATCGCGTTTTAAGAATCATATGAACTCTATTGCTACGATACGTAGACATCTGCAAGCGCCATTTCCTTGCAAGGAAGTGTGGCATTTACATTCATTTGAAGTGTAGACAAGGAATTCATAACACTTCGTAAATCATAATATATCATACCATGAAACATAGAAATGAGGTGCGATATCGCGTTTTAAGAATCATATGAACTCTATTGCTACGATACGTAGACATCTGCAAACGCTATTTCCTTGCAAGGAAGTGTCGCATTTACATTCATTTGAAGTGTAGACGAGGAATACATGACACTTCGCAAATCATATTATATCTTACCATGAAACATAGAAATGAGATGCGATATCGCGTTTTAAGAAGCATCAGAAATCTATTGCTACGATACGTAGACATCTGCTAACGCCATTTCCTAGCGAGGAAGTGTCGCATTCACATTCATTTGAAGTGTAGACGAGGAATACATGACACTTCGCAAATCTTATTATATCTTACCGTGATACATAGAAATGAGATGCGATGTCGCGTTTTAAGAAGCATTAGAACTCTATTGCTACGATACCTAGACATCTGCAGACGCTATTTCCCTGCAAGGAAGGTGTCGCATTTACATTCATTTGAAGTGTAGACGAGGAATACATGATACTCGCAAATCATATTATATCTTACCATGAAACATAGAAATGAGATGCGATATCGCGTTTAAGAGTCATTAGAAATCTATTGCTACGATACGTAGACATCTGCAGACGCCATTTCCTAGCGAGGAAGTGTCGGATTCACATTCATTTGAAGTGTAGACGAGGAATACATAACACTTCGCAAATCATATTTTATCTTACCATGAAACATAGAAATGAGATGCAATATTGCGATTTAAGAATCATAAGAACTCTATTGCTACGATACGCAGACATCTGCAAACGCTATTTCCTTGCAAGGAAGTGTCGCATTTACATTCATTTGTATCGTAGACGTGGAATGCATATCACTTCGCAATGAATATTATATCTTATCATGAAACATATATATGAGATGCAATATCTCGTTTTAAGAAGCATTTGAAATCTATTGCTTCGATACGTAGACATCTGCAAACGCTATTTCCTTGCAAGGAAGTGTCGCATTTACATTCATTTGAAGTGTAGACAAGGAATACATAACACTTCGCAAATCATATTATATCTTATCATGAAACATAGAAATGAGATGCGAAATCGCGTTTTAAGAATCATATGAACTCTATTGCTACGATACGTAGACATCTGCAAGCGCCATTTCCTTGCAAGGAAGTGTCGCATTTACATTCATTTGAAGTGTAGACGAGGAATACATAACACTTCGCAAATCATATTATATCCTACCATGAAACATAGAAATGAGATGCGATATCGCGTTTTAAGAAGCATTTGAACTCTATTGCTACGATACGTAGACATCTGCAAACGCTATTTCCTTGCAAGGAAGTGTCGCATTTACATTCATTTGAATCGTAGACGTGGAATGCATATCACTTCGCAATGAATATTATATCTTATCATGAAACATAGATATGAGATGCAATATCTCGTTTTAAGAAGCATTTGAAATCTATTGCTTCGATACGTAGACATCTGCAAACGCTATTTCCTTGCAAGGAAGTGTCGCATTTACATTCATTTGAAGTGTAGACAAGGAATACATAACACTTCGCAAATCATATTATATCTTACCATGAAACATAGAAATGAGATGCGATATCGCGTTTTAAGATGCAGCAGAAATCCATTGCTACGATACGTAGACATCTGCAGACGCTATTTCCTAGCGAGGAAGTGTCGCATTCACATTCATTTGAAGTGTAGACGAGGAATACATAACACTACGCAAATCATATTATATCCTACCATGAAACATAGAAATGAGATGCGATATCGCGTTTTAAGAAGCATTTGAACTCTATTGCTACGATACGTAGACATCTGCAAACGCTATTTCCTTGCAAGTGAGTGTCGCATTTACATTCATTTGAATCGTAGACGAGGAATGCATAACACTTCGCAATGAATATTATATCTTGCCATGAAACATAGAAATGAGATGCGATATCGCGTTTTAAGAAGCATTAGAACTCTATTGCTACGATACCTAGACATCTGCAGACGCTATTTCCTTGCAAGGAAGTGTCGCATTTACATTCATTTGAAGTGTAGACGAGGAATACATAACACTTCGCAAATCATATTATATCTTACAATGAAACATAGAAATGAGATGCGATATCGCGTTTTAAGAAGCATTAGAAATCTATTGCTACGATGCGTAGACATCTGCAAACGCTATTTCCTAGCGAGGAAGTGTCGCATTCACATTCATTTGAAGTGTAGACGAGGAATACATGACACTTCGCAAATCATATTATATCTTACCATGAAACATAGAAATGAGATGCGATATCGCGTTTTAAGAAGCATCAGAAATCTATTGCTACGATACGTAGACATCTGCTAACGCCATTTCCTAGCGAGGAAGTGTCGCATTCACATTCATTTGAAGTGTAGACGAGGAATACATGACACTTCGCAAATCTTATTATATCTTACCGTGATACATAGAAATGAGATGCGATATCGCGTTTTAAGAAGCATTAGAACTCTATTGCTACGATACCTAGACATCTGCAGACGCTATTTCCCTGCAAGGAAGTGTCGCATTTACATTCATTTGAAGTGTAGACGAGGAATACATGATACTTCGCAAATCATATTATATCTTACCATGAAACATAGAAATGAGATGCGATATCGCGTTTTAAGAGTCATTAGAAATCTATTGCTACGATACGTAGACATCTGCAGACGCCATTTCCTAGCGAGGAAGTGTCGGATTCACATTCATTTGATGTGTAGACGAGGAATACATAACACTTCGCAAATCATATTTTATCTTACCATGAAACATAGAAATGAGATGCGATATCGCGTTTTAAGAAGCATTAGAACACTATTGCTACGATAGGTAGACATTTGCAAACGCTATTTCCTTGCAAGGAAGTGTCGCATTTACATTCATTTGATGTGTAGACGAGGAATACATAACACTTCGCAAATCATATTATACCTTACCATGAAACATAGAAATGAGATGCGATATCGCGTTTTAAGAATCATAAGAACACTATTGCTACGATACGTAGACATCTGCAAACGCTATTTCCTTGCAAGGAAGTGTCGCATTTACATTCACTTGATGTGTAGACGAGGAATACATAACACTTCGCAAATCATATTATATCTTACCATGAAACATAGAAATGAGATGCGATATCGCGTTTTAAGAAGCATTAGAACTCTACTGCTGCGATACGTAGACATCTGCAATCGCTATTTCCTTGCAACGAAGTATTGCATTTACTTTCATTTGAATCGTAGACGAGGAATGCATAACACTTCGCAATGAATATTATATCTTATCATCAAACATAGATATGAGATGCAATATCTCGTTTTAAGAAGCATTTGAAATCTATTGCTTCGATACGTAGACATCTGCAAACGCTATTTCCTTGCAAGGAAGTGTCGCATTTACATTCATTTGAAGTGTAGACAAGGAATACATAACACTTCGCAAATCATATTATATCTTACCATGAAACATAGAAATGAGATGCGAAATCGCGTTTTAAGAATCATATGAACTCTATTGCTACGATACGTAGACATCTGCAAGCGCCATTTCCTTGCAAGGAAGTGTGGCATTTACATTCATTTGAAGTGTAGACAAGGAATTCATAACACTTCGCAAATCATAATATATCATACCATGAAACATAGAAATGAGGTGCGATATCGCGTTTTAAGAATCATATGAACTCTATTGCTACGATACGTAGACATCTGCAAACGCTATTTCCTTGCAAGGAAGTGTCGCATTTACATTCATTTGATGTGTAGACGAGGAATACATAACTCTTCGCAAATCATATTATATCTTACCATGAAACATAGAAATGAGATGCGATATCGCGTTTTAAGAATCATATGAACTCTATTGCTACGATACGTAGACATCTGCAAGCGCCATTTCCTTGCAAGGAAGTGTGGCATTTACATTCATTTGAAGTGTAGACAAGGAATTCATAACACTTCGTAAATCATAATATATCATACCATGAAACATAGAAATGAGGTGCGATATCGCGTTTTAAGAATCATATGAACTCTATTGCTACGATACGTAGACATCTGCAAACGCTATTTCCTTGCAAGGAAGTGTCGCATTTACATTCATTTGAAGTGTAGACGAGGAATACATGACACTTCGCAAATCATATTATATCTTACCATGAAACATAGAAATGAGATGCGATATCGCGTTTTAAGAAGCATCAGAAATCTATTGCTACGATACGTAGACATCTGCTAACGCCATTTCCTAGCGAGGAAGTGTCGCATTCACATTCATTTGAAGTGTAGACGAGGAATACATGACACTTCGCAAATCTTATTATATCTTACCGTGATACATAGAAATGAGATGCGATATCGCGTTTTAAGAAGCATTAGAACTCTATTGCTACGATACCTAGACATCTGCAGACGCTATTTCCCTGCAAGGAAGTGTCGCATTTACATTCATTTGAAGTGTAGACGAGGAATACATGATACTTCGCAAATCATATTATATCTTACCATGAAACATAGAAATGAGATGCGATATCGCGTTTTAAGAGTCATTAGAAATCTATTGCTACGATACGTAGACATCTGCAGACGCCATTTCCTAGCGAGGAAGTGTCGGATTCACATTCATTTGAAGTGTAGACGAGGAATACATAACACTTCGCAAATCATATTTTATCTTACCATGAAACATAGAAATGAGATGCAATATTGCGATTTAAGAATCATAAGAACTCTATTGCTACGATACGCAGACATCTGCAAACGCTATTTCCTTGCAAGGAAGTGTCGCATTTACATTCATTTGTATCGTAGACGTGGAATGCATATCACTTCGCAATGAATATTATATCTTATCATGAAACATATATATGAGATGCAATATCTCGTTTTAAGAAGCATTTGAAATCTATTGCTTCGATACGTAGACATCTGCAAACGCTATTTCCTTGCAAGGAAGTGTCGCATTTACATTCATTTGAAGTGTAGACAAGGAATACATAACACTTCGCAAATCATATTATATCTTATCATGAAACATAGAAATGAGATGCGAAATCGCGTTTTAAGAATCATATGAACTCTATTGCCACGATACGTAGACATCTGCAAGCGCCATTTCCTTGCAAGGAAGTGTCGCATTTACATTCATTTGAAGTGTAGACGAGGAATACATAACACTTCGCAAATCATATTATATCCTACCATGAAACATAGAAATGAGATGCGATATCGCGTTTTAAGAAGCATTTGAACTCTATTGCTACGATACGTAGACATCTGCAAACGCTATTTCCTTGCAAGGAAGTGTCGCATTTACATTCATTTGAATCGTAGACGTGGAATGCATATCACTTCGCAATGAATATTATATCTTATCATGAAACATAGATATGAGATGCAATATCTCGTTTTAAGAAGCATTTGAAATCTATTGCTTCGATACGTAGACATCTGCAAACGCTATTTCCTTGCAAGGAAGTGTCGCATTTACATTCATTTGAAGTGTAGACAAGGAATACATAACACTTCGCAAATCATATTATATCTTACCATGAAACATAGAAATGAGATGCGATATCGCGTTTTAAGAATCATATGAACTCTATTGCTACGATACGTAGACATCTGCAAGCGCTATTTCCTTGCAAGGAAGTGTGGCATTTACATTCATTTGAAGTGTAGACAAGGAATTCATAACACTTCGCAAATCATAATATATCATACCATGAAACATAGAAATGAGGTGCGATATCGCGTTTTAAGAATCATATGAACTCTATTGCTACGATACGTAGACATCTGCAAACGCTATTTCCTTGCAAGGAAGTGTCGCATTTACATTCATTTGAAGTGTAGACGAGGAATACATAACACTTCGCAAATCATATTATATCTTACCACGAAACATAGAAATGAGATGCGATATCGCGTTTTAAAATGCAATAGAACTCTATTGCTACGATACGTAGACATCTGCAGACGCTATTTCCTAGCAAGGAAGAGTCGCATTTACATTCATTTGAAGTGTAGACGAGGAATACATGACACCTCGCAAATCATATTATATCTTACCATGAAACATAGAAATGAGATGCGATATCGCGTTTTAAGAAGCATTAGAAATCTATTGCTACGATGCGTAGACATCTGCAAACGCTATTTCCTAGCGAGGAAGTGTCGCATTCACATTCATTTGAAGTGTAGACGAGGAATACATGACACTTCGCAAATCATATTATATCTTACCGTGATACATAGAAATGAGATGCGATATCGCGTTTTAAGAAGCATTAGAACTCTATTGCTACGATACCTAGACATCTGCAGACGCCATTTCCTTGCAAGGAAGTGTCGCATTTACATTCATTTGAAGTGTAGACGAGGAATACATAGCACTTCGCAAATCATATTATATCTTATCATGAAACATAGAAATGAGATGCGATATAGCGTTTTAAGAAGCATTAGATATCTATTGCTACGATACGTAGACATCTGCAGACGCTATTTCCTAGCGAGGAAGTGTCGCATTCACATTCATTTGAAGTGTAGACGAGGAATACATAACACTACGCAAATCATATTATATCCTACCATGAAACATAGAAATGAGATGCGATATCGCGTTTTAAGAAGCATTTGAACTCTATTGCTACGATACGTAGACATCTGCAAACGCTATTTCCTTGCAAGTGAGTGTCGCATTTACATTCATTTCAATCGTAGACGAGGAATGCATAACACTTCGCAATGAATATTATATCTTGCCATGAAACATAGAAATGAGATGCGATATCGCGTTTTAAGAAGCATTAGAACTCTATTCCTACGATACCTAGACATCTGCAGACGCTATTTCCTTGCAAGGAAGTGTCGCATTTACATTCATTTGAAGTGTAGACGAGGAATACATAACACTTCGCAAATCATATTATATCTTACCATGAAACATAGAAATGAGATGCGATATCGCGTTTTAAGAAGCATTAGAAATCTATTGCTACGATGCGTAGACATCTGCAAACGCTATTTCCTAGCGAGGAAGTGTCGCATTCACATTCATTTGAAGTGTAGACGAGGAATACATGACACTTCGCAAATCATATTATATCTTACCATGAAACATAGAAATGAGATGCGATATCGCGTTTTAAGAAGCATCAGAAATCTATTGCTACGATACGTAGACATCTGCTAACGCCATTTCCTAGCGAGGAAGAGTCGCATTCACATTCATTTGAAGTGTAGACGAGGAGTACATGACACTTCGCAAATCTTATTATATCTTACCGTGATACATAGAAATGAGATGCGATATCTCGTTTTAAGAAGCATTTGAAATCTATTGCTTCGATACGTAGACATCTGCAAACGCTATTTCCTTGCAAGGAAGTGTCGCATTTACATTCATTTGAAGTGTAGACAAGGAATACATAACACTTCGCAAATCATATTATATCTTACCATGAAACATAGAAATGAGATGCGATATCGCGTTTTAAGATGCAGCAGAAATCCATTGCTACGATACGTAGACATCTGCAGACGCTATTTCCTAGCGAGGAAGTGTCGCATTCACATTCATTTGAAGTGTAGACGAGGAATACATAACACTACGCAAATCATATTATATCCTACCATGAAACATAGAAATGAGATGCGATATCGCGTTTTAAGAAGCATTTGAACTCTATTGCTACGATACGTAGACATCTGCAAACGCTATTTCCTTGCAAGTGAGTGTCGCATTTACATTCATTTGAATCGTAGACGAGGAATGCATAACACTTCGCAATGAATATTATATCTTGCCATGAAACATAGAAATGAGATGCGATATCGCGTTTTAAGAAGCATTAGAACTCTATTGCTACGATACCTAGACATCTGCAGACGCTATTTCCTTGCAAGGAAGTGTCGCATTTACATTCATTTGAAGTGTAGACGAGGAATACATAACACTTCGCAAATCATATTATATCTTACAATGAAACATAGAAATGAGATTCGATATCGCGTTTTAAGAAGCATTAGAAATCTATTGCTACGATGCGTAGACATCTGCAAACGCTATTTCCTAGCGAGGAAGTGTCGCATTCACATTCATTTGAAGTGTAGACGAGGAATACATGACACTTCGCAAATCATATTATATCTTACCATGAAACATAGAAATGAGATGCGATATCGCGTTTTAAGAAGCATCAGAAATCTATTGCTACGATACGTAGACATCTGCTAACGCCATTTCCTAGCGAGGAAGTGTCGCATTCACATTCATTTGAAGTGTAGACGAGGAATACATGACACTTCGCAAATCTTATTATATCTTACCGTGATACATAGAAATGAGATGCGATATCGCGTTTTAAGAAGCATTAGAACTCTATTGCTACGATACCTAGACATCTGCAGACGCTATTTCCCTGCAAGGAAGTGTCGCATTTACATTCATTTGAAGTGTAGACGAGGAATACATGATACTTCGCAAATCATATTATATCTTACCATGAAACATAGAAATGAGATGCGATATCGCGTTTTAAGAGTCATTAGAAATCTATTGCTACGATACGTAGACATCTGCAGACGCCATTTCCTAGCGAGGAAGTGTCGGATTCACATTCATTTGAAGTGTAGACGAGGAATACATAACACTTCGCAAATCATATTTTATCTTACCATGAAACATAGAAATGAGATGCAATATTGCGATTTAAGAATCATAAGAACTCTATTGCTACGATACGCAGACATCTGCAAACGCTATTTCCTTGCAAGGAAGTGTCGCATTTACATTCATTTGTATCGTAGACGTGGAATGCATATCACTTCGCAATGAATATTATATCTTATCATGAAACATATATATGAGATGCAATATCTCGTTTTAAGAAGCATTTGAAATCTATTGCTTCGATACGTAGACATCTGCAAACGCTATTTCCTTGCAAGGAAGTGTCGCATTTACATTCATTTGAAGTGTAGACAAGGAATACATAACACTTCGCAAATCATATTATATCTTACCATGAAACATAGAAATGAGATGCGAAATCGCGTTTTAAGAATCATATGAACTCTATTGCTACGATACGTAGACATCTGCAAGCGCCATTTCCTTGCAAGGAAGTGTCGCATTTACATTCATTTGAAGTGTAGACGAGGAATACATAACACTTCGCAAATCATATTATATCCTACCATGAAACATAGAAATGAGATGCGATATCGCGTTTTAAGAAGCATTTGAACTCTATTGCTATGATACGTAGACATCTGCAAACGCTATTTCCTTGCAAGGAAGTGTCGCATTTACATTCATTTGAATCGTAGACGTGGAATGCATATCACTTCGCAATGAATATTATATCTTATCATGAAACATAGATATGAGATGCAATATTTCGTTTTAAGAAGCATTTGAAATCTATTGCTTCGATACGTAGACATCTGCAAACGCTATTTCCTTGCAAGGAAGTGTCGCATTTACATTCATTTGAAGTGTAGACAAGGAATACATAACACTTCGCAAATCATATTATATCTTACCATGAAACATAGAAATGAGATGCGATATCGCGTTTTAAGAATCATATGAACTCTATTGCTACGATACGTAGACATCTGCAAGCGCTATTTCCTTGCAAGGAAGTGTGGCATTTACATTCATTTGAAGTGTAGACAAGGAATTCATAACACTTCGCAAATCATAATATATCATACCATGAAACATAGAAATGAGGTGCGATATCGCGTTTTAAGAATCATATGAACTCTATTGCTACGATACGTAGACATCTGCAAACGCTATTTCCTTGCAAGGAAGTGTCGCATTTACATTCATTTGAAGTGTAGACGAGGAATACATAACACTTCGCAAATCATATTATATCTTACCACGAAACATAGAAATGAGATGCGATATCGCGTTTTAAAATGCAATAGAACTCTATTGCTACGATACGTAGACATCTGCAGACGCTATTTCCTAGCAAGGAAGAGTCGCATTTACATTCATTTGAAGTGTAGACGAGGAATACATGACACCTCGCAAATCATATTATATCTTACCATGAAACATAGAAATGAGATGCGATATCGCGTTTTAAGAAGCATTAGAAATCTATTGCTACGATGCGTAGACATCTGCAAACGCTATTTCCTAGCGAGGAAGTGTCGCATTCACATTCATTTGAAGTGTAGACGAGGAATACATGACACTTCGCAAATCATATTATATCTTACCGTGATACATAGAAATGAGATGCGATATCGCGTTTTAAGAAGCATTAGAACTCTATTGCTACGATACCTAGACATCTGCAGACGCCATTTCCTTGCAAGGAAGTGTCGCATTTACATTCATTTGAAGTGTAGACGAGGAATACATAGCACTTCGCAAATCATATTATATCTTATCATGAAACATAGAAATGAGATGCGATATAGCGTTTTAAGAAGCATTAGATATCTATTGCTACGATACGTAGACATCTGCAGACGCTATTTCCTAGCGAGGAAGTGTCGCATTCACATTCATTTGAAGTGTAGACGAGGAATACATAACACTACGCAAATCATATTATATCCTACCATGAAACATAGAAATGAGATGCGATATCGCGTTTTAAGAAGCATTTGAACTCTATTGCTACGATACGTAGACATCTGCAAACGCTATTTCCTTGCAAGTGAGTGTCGCATTTACATTCATTTGAATCGTAGACGAGGAATGCATAACACTTCGCAATGAATATTATATCTTGCCATGAAACATAGAAATGAGATGCGATATCGCGTTTTAAGAAGCATTAGAACTCTATTGCTACGATACCTAGACATCTGCAGACGCTATTTCCTTGCAAGGAAGTGTCGCATTTACATTCATTTGAAGTGTAGACGAGGAATACATAACACTTCGCAAATCATATTATATCTTACAATGAAACATAGAAATGAGATGCGATATCGCGTTTTAAGAAGCATTAGAAATCTATTGCTACGATGCGTAGACATCTGCAAACGCTATTTCCTAGCGAGGAAGTGTCGCATTCACATTCATTTGAAGTGTAGACGAGGAATACATGACACTTCGCAAATCATATTATATCTTACCATGAAACATAGAAATGAGATGCGATATCGCGTTTTAAGAAGCATCAGAAATCTATTGCTACGATACGTAGACATCTGCTAACGCCATTTCCTAGCGAGGAAGTGTCGCATTCACATTCATTTGAAGTGTAGACGAGGAATACATGACACTTCGCAAATCTTATTATATCTTACCGTGATACATAGAAATGAGATGCGATATCGCGTTTTAAGAAGCATTAGAACTCTATTGCTACGATACCTAGACATCTGCAGACGCTATTTCCCTGCAAGGAAGTGTCGCATTTACATTCATTTGAAGTGTAGACGAGGAATACATGATACTTCGCAAATCATATTATATCTTACCATGAAACATAGAAATGAGATGCGATATCGCGTTTTAAGAGCCATTAGAAATCTATTGCTACGATACGTAGACATCTGCAGACGCCATTTCCTAGCGAGGAAGTGTCGGATTCACATTCATTTGAAGTGTAGACGAGGAATACATAACACTTCGCAAATCATATTTTATCTTACCATGAAACATAGAAATGAGATGCAATATTGCGATTTAAGAATCATAAGAACTCTATTGCTACGATACGCAGACATCTGCAAACGCTATTTCCTTGCAAGGAAGTGTCGCATTTACATTCATTTGTATCGTGGACGTGGAATGCATATCACTTCGCAATGAATATTATATCTTATCATGAAACATAGATATGAGATGCAATATCTCGTTTTAAGAAGCATTTGAAATCTATTGCTTCGATACGTAGACATCTGCAAACGCTATTTCCTTGCAAGGAAGTGTCGCATTTACATTCATTTGAAGTGTAGACAAGGAATACATAACACTTCGCAAATCATATTATATCTTACCATGAAACATAGAAATGAGATGCGATATCGCGTTTTAAGATGCAGCAGAAATCCATTGCTACGATACGTAGACATCAGCAAACGCTATTTCCTTGCAAGAAAGTGTCGCATTTACATTCATTTGATGTGTAGACGAGGAATACATAACTCTTCGCAAATCATATTATATCTTACCATGAAACATAGAAATGTGATGCGATATCGCGTTTTAAGAAGCATTAGAACACTATTGCTACGATAGGTAGACATTTGCAAACGCTATTTCCTTGCAAGGAAGTGTCGCATTTACATTCATTTGATGTGTAGACGAGGAATACATAACACTTCGCAAATCATATTATACCTTACCATGGAACACAGAAATGAGATGCGATATCGCGTTTTAAGAATCATAAGAACACAATTGCTACGATACCTAGACATCTGCAGACGCTATTTCCTTGCAAGGAAGTGTCGCATTTACATTCATTTGATGTGTAGACGAGGAATACATAACACTTCGCAAATCATATTATATCTTACCATGAAACATAGAAATGAGATGCGATATCGCGTTTTAAGAAGCATTAGAACTCTACTGCTACGATACGTAGACATCTGCAATCGCTATTTCCTTGCAACGAAGTATCGCATTTACTTTCATTTGAATCGTAGACGAGGAATGCATAACACTTCGCAAATCATATTATATCTTACCATGAAACATAGAAATGAGATGCGATATCGCGTTTTAAGAAGCATCAGAAATCTATTGCTACGATACGTAGACATCTGCTAACGCCATTTTCTAGCGAGGAAGTGTCGCATTCACATTCATTTGAAGTGTAGACGTGGAATACATGACACTTCGCAAATCTTATTATATCTTACCGTGATACATAGAAATGAGATGCGATATCGCGTTTTAAGAAGCATTAGAACTCTATTGCTACGATACCTAGACATCTGCAGACGCTATTTCCCTGCAAGGAAGTGTCGCATTTACATTCATTTGAAGTGTAGACGAGGAATACATGATACTTCGCAAATCATATTATATCTTACCATGAAACATAGAAATGAGATGCGATATCGCGTTTTAAGAGTCATTAGAAATCTATTGCTACGATGCGTAGACATCTGCAGACGCCATTTCCTAGCGAGGAAGTGTCGGATTCACATTCATTTGAAGTGTAGACGAGGAATACATAACACTTCGCAAATCATATTTTATCTTACCATGAAACATAGAAATGAGATGCAATATTGCGATTTAAGAATCATAAGAACTCTATTGCTACGATACGCAGACATCTGCAAACGCTATTTCCTTGCAAGGAAGTGTCGCATTTACATTCATTTGTATCGTAGACGTGGAATGCATATCACTTCGCAATGAATATTATATCTTATCATGAAACATAGATATGAGATGCAATATCTCGTTTTAAGAAGCATTTGAAATCTATTGCTTCGATACGTAGACATCTGCAAACGCTATTTCCTTGCAAGGAAGTGTCGCATTTACATTCATTTGAAGTGTAGACAAGGAATACATAACGCTTCGCAAATCATATTATATCTTACCATGAAACATAGAAATGAGATGCGATATCGCGTTTTAAGATGCAGCAGAAATCCATTGCTACGATACGTAGACATCAGCAAACGCTATTTCCTTGCAAGAAAGTGTCGCATTTACATTCATTTGATGTGTAGACGAGGAATACATAACTCTTCGCAAATCATATTATATCTTACCATGAAACATAGAAATGTGATGCGATATCGCGTTTTAAGAAGCATTAGAACACTATTGCTACGATAGGTAGACATTTGCAAACGCTATTTCCTTGCAAGGAAGTGTCGCATTTACATTCATTTGATGTGTAGACGAGGAATACATAACACTTCGCAAATCATATTATACCTTACCATGGAACACAGAAATGAGATGCGATATCGCGTTTTAAGAATCATAAGAACACTATTGCTACGATACGTAGACATCTGCAAACGCTATTTCCTTGCAAGGAAGTGTCGCATTTACATTCATTTGATGTGTAGACGAGGAATACATAACACTTCGCAAATCAAATTATATCTTACCATGAAACATAGAAATGAGATGCGATATCGCGTTTTAAGAAGCATTAGAACTCTACTGCTACGATACGTAGACATCTGCAATCGCTATTTCCTTGCAACGAAGTATCGCATTTACTTTCATTTGAATCGTAGACGAGGAATGCATAACACTTCGCAATGAATATTATATCTTATCATGAAACATAGATATGAGATGCAATATCTCGTTTTAAGAAGCATTTGAAATCTATTGCATCGAAACGTAGACATCTGCAAACGCTATTTCCTTGCAAGGAAGTGTCGCATTTACATTCATTTGAAGTGTAGACAAGGAATACATAACACTTCGCAAATCATATTATATCTTACCATGAAACATAGAAATGAGATGCGATATCGCGTTTTAAGAATCATATGAACTCTATTGCTACGACACGTAGACATCTGCAAGCGCCATTTCCTTGCAAGGAAGTGTGGCATTTACATTCATTTGAAGTGTAGACAAGGAATTCATAACACTTCGCAAATCATAATATATCATACCATGAAACGTAGAAATGAGGTGCGATATCGCGTTTTAAGAATCATATGAACTCTATTGCTACGATACGTAGACATCTGCAAACGCTATTTCCTTGCAAGGAAGTGTCGCATTTACATTCATTTGAAGTGTAGATGAGGAATACATAACACTTCGCAAATCATATTATATCTTACCATGAAACATAGAAATGAGATCCGATATCGCGTTTTAAGAATCATAAGAACTCTATTGCTACGATACGTAGACATCTGCAAACGCTATTTCCTTGCAGGGAAGTGTCGCATTTACATTCATTTGAAGTGTAGACGAGGAATACATAACACTTCGCAAATCATATTATATCTTACCATGAAACATAGAAATGAGATGCGATATCGCGTTTTAAGAAGCAGCAGAAATCCATTGCTACGATACGTAGACATCTGCAAGCGCTATTTCCTTGCAAGGAAGTGTCGCATTTACACTCATTTGAAGTGTAGACGAGGAATACATAACACTTCGAAAATCATATTATATCCTACCATGAAACATAGAAATGAGATGCGATATCGCGTTTTAAGAAGCATTAGAACTCTATTGCTACGATACCTAGACATCTGCAGACGCTATTTCCTTGCAAGGAAGTGTCGCATTTACATTCATTTGATGTGTAGACGAGGAATACATAACACTTCGCAAATCATATTATATCTTACCATGAAACTTAGAAATGAGATGCGATATCGCGTTCTAAGAAGCATTAGAAATCTATTGCTACGATGCGTAGACATCTGCAAACGCTATTTCCTAGCGAGGAAGTGTCGCATTCACATTCATTTGAAGTGTAGACGAGGAATACATGACACTTCGCAAATCATATTATATCTTACCATGAAAGATAGAAATGAGATGCGATATCGCGTTTTAAGAAGCATTTGAACTCTATTGCTACGATACGTAGACATCTGCAAACGCTATTTCCTTGCAAGTGAGTGTCGCATTTACATTCATTTGAATCGTAGACGAGGAATGCATAACACTTCGCAATGAATATTATATCTTGCCATGAAACATAGAAATGAGATGCGATATCGCGTTTTAAGAAGCATTAGAACTCTATTGCTACGATACCTAGACATCTGCAGACGCTATTTCCTTGCAAGGAAGTGTCGCATTTACATTCATTTGAAGTGTAGACGAGGAATACATAACACTTCGCAAATCATATTATATCTTACATGAAACATAGAAATGAGATGCGATGTCGCGTTTTAAGAAGCATTAGAAATTCTATTGCTACGATGCGTAGACATCTGCAAACGCTATTTCCTAGCGAGGAAGTGTCGCATTCACATTCATTTGAAGTGTAGACGAGGAATACATGACACTTCGCAAATCATATTATATCTTACCATGAATCATAGAAATGAGATGCGATGTCGCGTTTTAAGAAGCATCAGAAATCTATTGCTACGATACGTAGACATCTGCTAACGCCATTTCCTAGCGAGGAAGTGTCGCATTCACATTCATTTGAAGTGTAGACGAGGAATACATGACACTTCGCAAATCTTATTATATCTTACCGTGATACATAGAAATGAGATGCGATATCGCGTTTTAAGAAGCATTAGAACTCTATTGCTACGATACCTAGACATCTGCAGACGCTAATTTCCCTGCAAGGAAGTGTCGCATTTACAATCATTTGAAGTGTAGACGAGGAATACATGATACTTCGCAAATCATATTATATCTTACCATGAAACATAGAAATGAGATGCGATATCGCGTTTTAAGAGTCATTAGAAATCTATTGCTACGATACGTAGACATCTGCAGACGCCATTTCCTAGCGAGAAGTTTCGGATTCACATTCATTTGAAGTGTAGACGAGGAATACATAACACTTCGCAAATCATATTATATCTTACCATGAAACATAGAAATGAGATGCGATATCGCGTTTTAAGAAGCATTAGAACTCTACTGCTACGATACGTAGACATCTGCAATCGCTATTTCCTTGCAACGAAGTATCGCATTTACTTTCATTTGAATCGTAGACGAGGAATGCATAACACTTCGCAATGAATATTATATCTTATCATGAAACATAGATATGAGATGCAATATCTCGTTTTAAGAAGCATTTGAAATCTATTGCTTCGATACGTAGACATCTGCAAACGCTATTTCCTTGCAAGGAAGTGTCGCATTTACATTCATTTGAAGTGTAGACAAGGAATACATAACACTTCGCAAATCATATTATATCTTACCATGAAACATAGAAATGAGATACGATATCGCGTTTTAAGAATCATATGAACTCTATTGCTACGATACGTAGACATCTGCAAGCGCCATTTCCTTGCAAGGAAGTGTGGCATTTACATTCATTTGAAGTGTAGACAAGGAATTCATAACACTTCGCAAATCATAATATATCATACCATGAAACATAGAAATGAGGTGCGATATCGCGTTTTAAGAATCATATGAACTCTATTGCTACGATACGTAGACATCTGCAAACGCTATTTCCTTGCAAGGAAGTGTCGCATTTACATTCATTTGAAGTGTAGATGAGGAATACATAACACTTCGCAAATCATATTATATCTTACCATGAAACATAGAAATGAGATCCGATATCGCGTTTTAAGAATCATAAGAACTCTATTGCTACGATACGTAGACATCTGCAAACGCTATTTCCTTGCAGGGAAGTGTCGCATTTACATTCATTTGAA
This sequence comes from Xylocopa sonorina, assembly GCF_050948175.1. Classification (NCBI taxonomy): domain Eukaryota; kingdom Metazoa; phylum Arthropoda; class Insecta; order Hymenoptera; family Apidae; genus Xylocopa; species Xylocopa sonorina. The sequence continues at coordinate 135,300 of NW_027490192.1, read as the reverse complement.
TTGTAGACGAGGAATACATAACACTTCGCAAATCATATTATATCTTACCATGAAACATAGAAATGAGATGCGATATCGCGTTTTAAGAATCATATGAACTCTATTGCTACGATACGTAGACATCTGCAAGCGCCATTTCCTTGCAAGGAAGTGTGGCATTTACATTCATTTGAAGTGTAGACAAGGAATTCATAACACTTCGCAAATCATAATATATCATACCATGAAACATAGAAATGAGGTGCGATATCGCGTTTTAAGAATCATATGAACTCTATTGCTACGATACGTAGACATCTGCAAACGCTATTTCCTTGCAAGGAAGTGTCGCATTTACATTCATTTGAAGTGTAGATGAGGAATACATAACACTTCGCAAATCATATTATATCTTACCATGAAACATAGAAATGAGATCCGATATCGCGTTTTAAGAATCATAAGAACTCTATTGCTACGATACGTAGACATCTGCAAACGCTATTTCCTTGCAGGGAAGTGTCGCATTTACATTCATTTGAATTGTAGACGAGGAATACATAACACTTCGCAAATCATATTATATCTTACCATGAAACATAGAAATGAGATGCGATATCGCGTTTTAAGAAGCAGCAGAAATCCATTGCTACGATACGTAGACATCTGCAAGCGCTATTTCCTTGCAAGGAAGTGTCGCATTTACACTCATTTGAAGTGTAGACGAGGAATACATAACACTTCGAAAATCATATTATATCCTACCATGAAACATAGAAATGAGATGCGATATCGCGTTTTAAGAAGCATTTGAACTCTATTGCTACGATACGTAGACATCTGCAAACGCTATTTCCTTGCTAGGAAGTGTCGCATTTACATTCATTTGAATCGTAGACGAGGAATGCATATCACTTCGCAATGAATATTATATCTTATCATGAAACATAGATATGAGATGCAATATCTCGTTTTAAGAAGCTTTTGAACTCAATTGCTACGATACTTAGACATCTGCAAGCGCTATTTCCTTGCAAGTGAGTGTCGCATTTACATTCATTTGAATCGTAGACGAGGAATGCATAACACTTCGCAATGAATATTATATCTTGCCATGAAACATAGAAATGAGATGCGATATCGCGTTTTAAGAAGCATTAGAACTCTATTGCTACGATACCTAGACATCTGCAGACGCTATTTCCTTGCAAGGAAGTGTCGCATTTACATTCATTTGAAGTGTAGACGAGGAATACATAACACTTCGCAAATCATATTATATCTTACCATGAAACATAGAAATGAGATGCGATATCGCGTTTCAAGAAGCATTAGAAATCTATTGCTACGATGCGTAGACATCTGCAAACGCTATTTCCTAGCGAGGAAGTGTCGCATTCACATTCATTTGAAGTGTAGACGAGGAATACATGACACTTCGCAAATCATATTATATCTTACCATGAAAGATAGAAATGAGATGCGATATCGCGTTTTAAGAAGCATCAGAAATCTATTTTTACGATACGTAGACATCTGCTAACGCCATTTCCTAGCGAGGAAGTGTCGCATTCACATTCATTTGAAGTGTAGACGAGGAATACATGACACTTCGCAAATCTTATTATATCTTACCGTGATACATAGAAATGAGATGCGATATCGCGTTTTAAGAAGCATTAGAACTCTATTGCTACGATACCTAGACATCTGCGGACGCTATTTCCCTGCAAGGAAGTGTCGCATTTACATTCATTTGAAGTGTAGACGAGGAATACATGATACATCGCAAATCATATTATATCTTACCATGAAACATAGAAATGAGATGCGATATCGCGTTTTAAGAGTCATTAGAAATCTATTGCTACGATACTTAGACATCTGCAAGCGCTATTTCCTTGCAAGTGAGTGTCGCATTTACATTCATTTGAATCGTAGACGAGGAATGCATAACACTTCGCAATGAATATTATATCTTGCCATGAAACATAGAAATGAGATGCGATATCGCGTTTTAAGAAGCATTAGAACTCTATTGCTACGATACCTAGACATCTGCAGACGCTATTTCCTTGCAAGGAAGTGTCGCATTTACATTCATTTGAAGTGTAGACGAGGAACACATAACACTTCGCAAATCATATTATATCTTACCATGAAACATAGAAATGAGATGCAATATCTCGTTTTAAGAAGCATTTGAAATCTATTGCTTCGATACGTAGACATCTGCAAACGCTATTTCCTTGCAAGGAAGTGTCGCATTTACATTCATTTGAAGTGTAGACAAGGAATACATAACACTTCGCAAATCATATTATATCTTACCATGAAACATAGAAATGAGATGCGATATCGCGTTTTAAGATGCAGCAGAAATCCATTGCTACGATACGTAGACATCAGCAAACGCTATTTCCTTGCAAGGAAGTGTCGCATTTACATTCATTTGAAGTGTAGACAAGGAATACATAACTCTTCGCAAATCATATTATACCTTACCATGAAACATAGAAATGAGATGCGATATCGCGTTTTAAGAATCATAAGAACACTATTGCTACGATACGTAGACATCTGCAAACGCTATTTCCTTGCAAGGAAGTGTCGCATTTACATTCATTTAATGTGTAGACGAGGAATACATAACACTTCGCAAATCATATTATATCTTACCATGAAACATAGAAATGAGATGCGATATCGCGTTTTAAGAAGCATTAGAACTCTACGGCTACGATACGTAGACATCTGCAATCGCTATTTCCATGCAACGAAGTATCGCATTTACATTCATTTGAAGTGTAGACGAGGAATACATAACACTTCGCAAATCATATTATATCTTACCATGAAACATAGAGATGAGATGCGATATCGCGTTTTAAGAATCATAAGAACTCTATTGCTACGATACGTAGACATCTGCAAGCGCTATTTCCTTGCAAGGAAGTGTGGCATTTACATTCATTTGAAGTGTAGACAAGGAATTCATAACACTTCGCAAATCATAATATATCATACCATGAAACATAGAAATGTGGTGCGATATCGCGTTTTAAGAATCATATGAACTCTTTTGCTACGATACGTAGACATCTGCAAACGCTATTTCCTTGCAAGGAAGTGTCGCATTTACATTCATTTGAAGTGTAGACGAGGAATACATAACACTTCGCAAATCATATTATATCTTGCCATGAAACATAGAAATGAGATCCGATATCGCGTTTTAAGAATCATAAGAGCTCTATTGCTACGATACGTAGACATCTGCAAACGCCATTTCCTTGCAGGGAAGTGTCGCATTTACATTCATTTGAAGTGTAGACGAGGAATACATAACACTTCGCAAATCATATTATATCTTACCATGAAACATAGAAATGAGATGCGATATCGCGTTTTAAGAAGCAGCAGAAATCCATTGCTACGATACGTAGACATCTGCAAGCGCTATTTCCTTGCAAGGAAGTGTCGCATTTACATTCATTTGAAGTGTAGACGAGGAATACATAACACTTCGCAAATCATATTATATCCTACCATGAAACATAGAAATGAGATGCGATATCGCGTTTTAAGAAGCATTTGAACTCGATTGCTACGATACGTAGACATCTGCAAACGCTATTTCCTTGCAAGGAAGTGTCGCATTTACATTCATTTGAATCGTAGACGAGGAATGCATATCACTTCGCAATGAATATTATATCTTATCATGAAACATAGATATGAGATGCAATATCTCGTTTTAAGAAGCTTTTGAACTCTATTGCTACGATACTTAGACATCTGCAAGCGCTATTTCCTTGCAAGTGAGTGTCGCATTTACATTCATTTGAATCGTAGACGAGGAATGCATAACACTTCGCAATGAATATTATATCTTGCCATGAAACATAGAAATGAGATGCGATATCGCGTTTTAAGAAGCATTAGAACTCTATTGCTACGATACCTAGACATCTGCAGACGCTATTTCCTTGCAAGGAAGTGTCGCATTTACATTCATTTGAAGTGTAGACGAGGAACACATAACACTTCGCAAATCATATTATATCTTACCATGAAACATAGAAATGAGATGCGATATCGCGTTTTAAGAAGCATTAGAAATCTATTGCTACGATGCGTAGATATCTGCAAACGCTATTTCCTAGCGAGGAAGTGTCGCATTCACATTCATTTGAAGTGTAGACGAGGAATACATGACACTTCGCAAATCATATTATATCTTACCATGAAAGATAGAAATGAGATGCGATATCGCGTTTTAAGAAGCATCAGAAATCTATTTTTACGATACGTGGACATCTGCTAACGCCATTTCCTAGCGAGGAAGTGTCGCATTCACATTCATTTGAAGTGTAGACGAGGAATACGTGACACTTCGCAAATCTTATTATATCTTACCGTGATACATAGAAATGAGATGCGATATCGCGTTTTAAGAAGCATTAGAACACTATTGCTACGATACCTAGACATCTGCAGACGCTATTTCCCTGCAAGGAAGTGTCGCATTTACATTCATTTGAAGTGTAGACGAGGAATACATGATACTTCGCAAATCATATTATATCTTACCATGAAACATAGAAATGAGATGCGATATCGCGTTTTAAGAGGCATTAGAAATCTATTGCTACGATACGTAGACATCTGCAGACGCCATTTCCTAGCGAGGAAGTGTCGCATTCACATTCATTTGAAGTGTAGACGAGGAATACATAACACTTCGCAAATCATATTATATCTTACCATGAAACATAGAAATGAGATGCGATATCGCGTTTTAAAAAGCATTAGAACTCTATTGCTACGATACGTAGACATCTGCAAACGCTATTTCCTAGCGAGGAAGTGTCGGATTCACATTCATTTGAAGTGTAGACGAGGAATACATAACACTTCGCAAATCATATTTTATCTTACCATGAAACATAGAAATGAGATGCAATATTGCGATTTAAGAATCATAAGAACTCTATTGCTACGATACGCAGACATCTGCAAACGCTATTTCCTTGCAAGGAAGTGTCGCATTTACATTCATTTGAATCGTAGACGTGGAATGCATATCACTTCGCAATGAATATTATATCTTATCATGAAACATAGATATGAGATGCAATATCGCGTTTTAAGAAGCATTAGAACTCTATTGCTACGATACCTAGACATCTGCAGACGCTATTTCCTAGCAAGGAAGTGTCGCATTTACATTCATTTGAAGTGTAGACGAGGAATACATGATACTTCGCTAATCATATTATATCTTACCATGAAACATAGAAATGAGATGCGATATCGCGTTTTAAGAAGCATTAGAAATCTATTGCTACGATACGTAGACATCTGCAAACGCTATTTCCTAGCGAGGAAGTGTCGCATTCACATTCGTTTGAAGTGTAGACGGTGAATACATAACACTTCGCAAATCATATTATATCTTACCATGAAACATAGAAATGAGATGCAATATTGCGATTTAAGAATCATAAGAACTCTATTGCTACGATACGCAGACATCTGCAAACGCTATTTCCTTGCAAGGAAGTGTCGCATTTACATTCATTTGAATCGTAGACGAGGAATGCATATCACTTCGCAATGAATATTATATCTTATCGTGAAACATAGATATGAGATGCAATATCTCGTTTTACGAAGCATTTGAACACTATTGCTACGATACGTAGACATTTGCAAGCGTTATCTCCTTGCAAGGGAGTGTGGAATTAACATTCATTTGAATCGTAGACGAGGAATGCATAACACTTCGCAATGAATATTGTATCTTGCCATGAAACATAGAAATGAGATGCGATATCGCGTTTTAAGAAGCATTAGAACTCTATTGCTACGATACCTAGACATCTGCAGACGCTATTTCCTAGCAAGGAAGTGTCGCATTTACATCCATTTGAAGTGTAGACGAGGAATACATGACACTTCGCAAATCATATTATATCTTACCATGAAACATAGAAATGAGATGCGATATCGCGTTTTAAGAAGCATTAGAACTCTACTGCTACGATACCTAGACATCTGCAGACGCTATTTCCTTGCAAGGAAGTGTCGCATTTACATTCATTTGAAGTGTAGACGAGGAATACATGACACCTCGCAAATCATATTATATCTTACCATGAAACATAGAAATGAGATGCGATATCGCGATTTAAGAGGCATTAGCAATCTATTGCTACGATACGTAGACATCTGCAGACGCCATTTCCTTGCAAGGAAGTGTCGCATTTACATTCATTTGAAGTGTAGACGAGGAATACATGACACTTCGCAAATCTTATTATATCTTACCGTGATACATAGAAATGAGATGCGATATCGCGTTTTAAGAAGCATTAGAACTCTATTGCTACGATACCTAGACATCTGCAGACGCTATTTCCTTGCAAGGAAGTGTCGCATTTACATTCATTTGAAGTGTAGACGAGGAATACATAGCACTTCGCAAATCATATTATATCTTACCATGAAACATAGAAATGAGATGCGATATCGCGTTTTAAGAAGCATTAGAAATCTATTGCTACGATGCGTAGACATCTGCAAACGCTATTTCCTAGCGAGGAAGTGTCGCATTCACATTCATTTGAAGTGTAGACGAGGAATACATGACACTTCGCAAATCATATTATATCTTACCGTGATACATAGAAATGAGATGCGATATCGCGTTTTAAGAAGCATTAGAACTCTATTGCTACGATACCTAGACATCTGCAGACGCCATTTCCTTGCAAGGAAGTGTCGCATTTACATTCATTTGAAGTGTAGACGAGGAATACATAGCACTTCGCAAATCATATTATATCTTACCATGAAACATAGAAATGAAATGCGATATCGCGTTTTAAGAAGCATTAGAAATCCATTGCTACGATACGTAGACATCTGCAAGCGCTATTTCCTTGCAAGGAAGTGTCGTATTTACATTCATTTGAAGTGTAGACGAGGAATACATAACACTTCGCAAATCATATTATATCCTACCATGAAACATAGAAATGAGATGCGATATCGCGTTTTAAGAAGCATTTGAACTCTATTGCTACGATACGTAGACATCTGCAAACGCTATTTCCTTGCAAGGAAGTGTCGCATTTACATTCATTTGAATCGTAGACGAGGAATGCATATCACTTCGCAATGAATATTATATCTTATCATGAAACATAGATATGAGATGCAATATCTCGTTTTAAGAAGCTTTTGAACTCTATTGCTACGATACTTAGACATCTGCAAGCGCTATTTCCTTGCAAGTGAGTGTCGCATTTACATTCATTTGAATCGTAGACGAGGAATGCATAACACTTCGCAATGAATATTATATCTTACCATGAAACATAGAAATGAGATGCGATATAGCGTTTTAAGAAGCATTAGATATCTATTGCTACGATACGTAGACATCTGCAGACGCTATTTCCTAGCGAGGAAGTGTCGCATTCACATTCATTTGAAGTGTAGACGAGGAATACATATCACTTCGCAAATCATATTATATCTTACCATGAAACATAGAAATGAGATGCAATACCGCGATTTAAGAATCATAGGAACTCTATTGCTACGATACGCAAACATCTGCAAACGCTATTTCCTTGCAAGGAAGTGTCGCATTTACATTCATTTGAATCGTAGACGAGGAATACATGATACTTCGCAAATCATATTATATCTTACCATGAAACATAGAAATGAGATGCGATATCGCGTTTTAAGAAGCATTAGAACTCTATTGCTACGATACCTAGACATCTGCAGACGCTATTTCCTAGCAAGGAAGTGTCGCATTTACATCCATGTGAAGTGTAGACGAGGAATACATGATACTTCGCAAATCATATTATATCTTACCATGAAACATAGAAATGAGATGCGATATCGCGTTTTAAGAAGCATTAGAACTCTATTGCTACGATACCTAGACATCTGCAGACGATATTTCCTAGCAAGGAAGTGTCGCAGTTACATCCATTTGAAGTGTAGACGAGGAATACGTGACACTTCGCAAATCATATTATATCTTACCATGAAACATAGAAATGAGATGCGATATCGCGTTTTAAGAAGCATTAGAACTCTATTGCTACGATACCTAGACATCTGCAGACGCTATTTCCTTGCAAGGAAGTGTCGCATTTACATTCATTTGAATCGTATACGAGGAATGCATAACACTTCGCAATGAATATTATATTTTATCATGAAACATAGATATGAGATGCAATATATCGTTTTAAGAAGCATTTGAACTCTATTGATACGATACGTAGACACCTGCAAACGCTATTTCCTAGCGAGGAAGTGTCGCATTCACATTCAATGGAAGTGTAGACGAGGAATACAAGACACTTCGCAAATCATATTATATCTTACCATGAAACATAGGAATGAGATGCGATATCGCGCTTTAAGAAGCATTAGAACTCTATTGATTAGATAGGTAGACATCTGCAAACGCTATTTCCTTACTAGGAAGTGTCGCATTTACATTCACTTGAAGTGTAGACAAGGAATACATGACACTTCGCAAATCATATTGTATCTTACCATGAAACATAGGAATGAGATGCGATATCGCGTTTTAAGTAGCATTAAATCTCTATTGCTGCGATACCTAGACATCTGCAGACGCTATTTCCTAGCAAGGAAGTGTCGCATTTACATTCATTTGAAGTGTAGACGAGGAATACATGACACTTCGCAAATCATATTATATCTTACCATGAAACATAGAAATGAGATGCGATATCGCGTTTTAAGAAGCATTAGAACTCTATTGCTACGATACCTAGACATCTGCAGACGCTATTTCCTTGCAAGGAAGTGTCGGATTTACATTCATTTGAATCGTATACGAGGAATGCATAACACTTCGCAATGAATATTATATTTTATCATGAAACATAGATATGAGATGCAATATATCGTTTTAAGAAGCATTTGAAATCTATTGATACGATACGTAGACATCTGCAAACGCTATTTCCTAGCGAGGAAGTGTCACATTCACATTCAATGGAAGTGTAGACGAGGAATACAAGACACTTCGCAAATCATATTATATCTTACCATGAAACATAGGAATGAGATGCGATATCGCGCTTTAAGAAGCATTAGAACTCTATTGCTTAGATAGGTAGACATCTGCAAACGCTATTTCCTTACTAGGAAGTGTCGCATTTACATTCACTTGAAGTGTAGACAAGGAATACATGACACTTCGCAAATCATATTGTATCTTACCATGAAACATAGGAATGAGATGCGATATCGCGTTTTAAGTAGCATTAAATCTCTATTGCAGCGATACCTAGACATCTGCAGACGCTATTTCCTAGCAAGGAAGTGTCGCATTTACATTCATTTGAAGTGTAGACGAGGAATACATGACACTTCGCAAATCATATTATATCTTACCATGAAACATAGAAATGAGATGCGATATCGCGTTTTAAGAAGCATCAGAAATCTATTGCTACGATACGTAGACATCTGCAAACGCCATTTCCTAGCGAGGAAGTGTCGCATTCACATTCATTTGAAGTGTAGACGAGGAATACATGACACTTCGCAAATCTTATTATATCTTACCGTGATACATAGAAATGAGATGCGATATCGCGTTTTAAGAAGCATTAGAACTCTATTGCTACGATACCTAGACATCTGCAGACGCTATTTCCTTGCAAGGAAGTGTCGCATTTACATTCATTTGAAGTGTAGACGAGGAATACATAGCACTTCGCAAATCATATTATATCTTACCATGAAACATGGAAATGAGATGCGATATCGCGTTTTAAGAATCATAAGAACTCTATTGCTACGATACGTAGACATCTATAAACGCTATTTCCTTGCAAGGATGTGTCGCGTTTACATTCATTTGAATCGTAGGCGAGGAATGCATAACACTTCGCAAATCATATTATATCTTACCACGAAACATAGAAATGTGATGCGATATCGCGTTTTAAAATGCAATAGAACTCTATTGCTACGATACGTAGACATCTGCAGACGCTATTTCCTAGCAAGGAAGTGTCGCATTTACATTCATTTGAAGTGTAGACGAGGAATACATGACACCTCGCAAAGCATATTATATCTTACCATGAAACATAGAAATGAGTTGCGATATCGCGTTTTAAGAAGCATTAGAAATCTATTGCTACGATGCGTAGACATCTGCAAACGCTATTTCCTATCGAGGAAGTGTCGCATTCACATTCATTTGAAGTGTAGACGAGGAATACATGACACTTCGCAAATCATATTATATCTTACCGTGATACATAGAAATGAGATGCGATATCGCGTTTTAAGAAGCATTAGAACTCTATTGCTACTATACCTAGACATCTGCAGACACCATTTCCTTGCAAGGAAGTGTCGCATTTACATTCATTTGAAGTGTAGACGAGGAATACATAGCACTTCGCAAATCATATTATATCTTACCATGAAACATAGAAATGAGATGCGATATCGCGTTTTAAGAAGCATTAGATCTCCATTGCTGCGATACCTAGACATCTGCAGACGCTATTTCCTAGCAAGTAAGTGTCGCATTTACATTCATTTGAAGTGTAGACGAGGAATACATGATACTTCGCAAATCATATTATATCTTACCATGAAACATAGAAATGAGATGCGATATAGCGTTTTAAGAAGCATTAGATATCTATTGCTACGATACGTAGACATCTGCAGACGCTATTTCCTAGCGAGGAAGTGTCGCATTCACATTCATTTGAAGTGTAGACGAGGAATACATAACACTTCGCAAATCATATTATATCTTACCATGAAACATAGAAATGAGATGCAATACCGCGATTTAAGAATCATAGGAAATCTATTACTACGATACGCAGACATCTGCAAACGCTATTTCCTTGCAAGGAAGTGTCGCATTTACATTCATTTGAATCGTAGACGAGGAATACATGATACTTCGCAAATCATATTATATCTTACCATGAAACATAGAAATGAGATGCGATATCGCGTTTTAAGAAGCATTAGAACTCTATTGCTACGATACCTAGACATCTGCAGACGCTATTTCCTAGCAAGGAAGTGTCGCATTTACATCCATTTGAAGTGTAGACGAGGAATACATGACACTTCGCAAATCATATTATATCTTACCATGAAACATAGAAATGAGATGCGATATCGCGTTTTAAGAAGCATTAGAACTCTATTGCTACGATACCTAGACATCTGCAGACGCTATTTCCTTGCAAGGAAGTGTCGGATTTACATTCATTTGAATCGTATACGAGGAATGCATAACACTTCGCAATGAATATTATATTTTATCATGAAACATAGATATGAGATGCAATATCTCGTTTTAAGAAGCTTTTGAACTCTATTGCTACGATACTTAGACATCTGCAAGCGCTATTTCCTTGCAAGTGAGTGTCGCATTTACATTCATTTGAATCGTAGACGAGGAATGCATAACACTTCGCAATGAATATTATATCTTGCCATGAAACATAGAAATGAGATGCGATATCGCGTTTTAAGAAGCATTAGAACTCTATTGCTACGATACCTAGACATCTGCAGACGCTATTTCCTTGCAAGGAAGTGTCGCATTTACATTCATTTGAAGTGTAGACGAGGAACACATAACACTTCGCAAATCATATTATATCTTACCATGAAACATAGAAATGAGATGCGATATCGCGTTTTAAGAAGCATTAGAAATCTATTGCTACGATGCGTAGATATCTGCAAACGCTATTTCCTAGCGAGGAAGTGTCGCATTCACATTCATTTGAAGTGTAGACGAGGAATACATGACACTTCGCAAATCATATTATATCTTACCATGAAAGATAGAAATGAGATGCGATATCGCGTTTTAAGAAGCATCAGAAATCTATTTTTACGATACGTGGACATCTGCTAACGCCATTTCCTAGCGAGGAAGTGTCGCATTCACATTCATTTGAAGTGTAGACGAGGAATACGTGACACTTCGCAAATCTTATTATATCTTACCGTGATACATAGAAATGAGATGCGATATCGCGTTTTAAGAAGCATTAGAACTCTATTGCTACGATACCTAGACATCTGCAGACGCTATTTCCCTGCAAGGAAGTGTCGCATTTACATTCATTTGAAGTGTAGACGAGGAATACATGATACTTCGCAAATCATATTATATCTTACCATGAAACATAGAAATGAGATGCGATATCGCGTTTTAAGAGGCATTAGAAATCTATTGCTACGATACGTAGACATCTGCAGACGCCATTTCCTAGCGAGGAAGTGTCGCATTCACATTCATTTGAAGTGTAGACGAGGAATACATAACACTTCGCAAATCATATTATATCTTACCATGAAACATAGAAATGAGATGCGATATCGCGTTTTAAAAAGCATTAGAACTCTATTGCTACGATACGTAGACATCTGCAAACGCTATTTCCTAGCGAGGAAGTGTCGGATTCACATTCATTTGAAGTGTAGACGAGGAATACATAACACTTCGCAAATCATATTTTATCTTACCATGAAACATAGAAATGAGATGCAATATTGCGATTTAAGAATCATAAGAACTCTATTGCTACGATACGCAGACATCTGCAAACGCTATTTCCTTGCAAGGAAGTGTCGCATTTACATTCATTTGAATCGTAGACGTGGAATGCATATCACTTCGCAATGAATATTATATCTTATCATGAAACATAGATATGAGATGCAATATCGCGTTTTAAGAAGCATTAGAACTCTATTGCTACGATACCTAGACATCTGCAGACGCTATTTCCTAGCAAGGAAGTGTCGCATTTACATTCATTTGAAGTGTAGACGAGGAATACATGATACTTCGCTAATCATATTATATCTTACCATGAAACATAGAAATGAGATGCGATATCGCGTTTTAAGAAGCATTAGAAATCTATTGCTACGATACGTAGACATCTGCAAACGCTATTTCCTAGCGAGGAAGTGTCGCATTCACATTCGTTTGAAGTGTAGACGGTGAATACATAACACTTCGCAAATCATATTATATCTTACCATGAAACATAGAAATGAGATGCAATATTGCGATTTAAGAATCATAAGAACTCTATTGCTACGATACGCAGACATCTGCAAACGCTATTTCCTTGCAAGGAAGTGTCGCATTTACATTCATTTGAATCGTAGACGAGGAATGCATATCACTTCGCAATGAATATTATATCTTATCGTGAAACATAGATATGAGATGCAATATCTCGTTTTACGAAGCATTTGAACTCTATTGCTACGATACGTAGACATTTGCAAGCGTTATCTCCTTGCAAGGGAGTGTGGAATTAACATTCATTTGAATCGTAGACGAGGAATGCATAACACTTCGCAATGAATATTGTATCTTGCCATGAAACATAGAAATGAGATGCGATATCGCGTTTTAAGAAGCATTAGAACTCTATTGCTACGATACCTAGACATCTGCAGACGCTATTTCCTAGCAAGGAAGTGTCGCATTTACATCCATTTGAAGTGTAGACGAGGAATACATGACACTTCGCAAATCATATTATATCTTACCATGAAACATAGAAATGAGATGCGATATCGCGTTTTAAGAAGCATTAGAACTCTACTGCTACGATACCTAGACATCTGCAGACGCTATTTCCTTGCAAGGAAGTGTCGCATTTACATTCATTTGAAGTGTAGACGAGGAATACATGACACCTCGCAAATCATATTATATCTTACCATGAAACATAGAAATGAGATGCGATATCGCGATTTAAGAGGCATTAGCAATCTATTGCTACGATACGTAGACATCTGCAGACGCCATTTCCTTGCAAGGAAGTGTCGCATTTACATTCATTTGAAGTGTAGACGAGGAATACATGACACTTCGCAAATCTTATTATATCTTACCGTGATACATAGAAATGAGATGCGATATCGCGTTTTAAGAAGCATTAGAACTCTATTGCTACGATACCTAGACATCTGCAGACGCTATTTCCTTGCAAGGAAGTGTCGCATTTACATTCATTTGAAGTGTAGACGAGGAATACATAGCACTTCGCAAATCATATTATATCTTACCATGAAACATAGAAATGAGATGCGATATCGCGTTTTAAGAAGCATTAGAAATCTATTGCTACGATGCGTAGACATCTGCAAACGCTATTTCCTAGAGAGGAAGTGTCGCATTCACATTCATTTGAAGTGTAGACGAGGAATACATGACACTTCGCAAATCATATTATATCTTACCGTGATACATAGAAATGAGATGCGATATCGCGTTTTAAGAAGCATTAGAACTCTATTGCTACGATACCTAGACATCTGCAGACGCCATTTCCTTGCAAGGAAGTGTCGCATTTACATTCATTTGAAGTGTAGACGAGGAATACATAGCACTTCGCAAATCATATTATATCTTACCATGAAACATAGAAATGAAATGCGATATCGCGTTTTAAGAAGCATTAGAAATCCATTGCTACGATACGTAGACATCTGCAAGCGCTATTTCCTTGCAAGGAAGTGTCGTATTTACATTCATTTGAAGTGTAGACGAGGAATACATAACACTTCGCAAATCATATTATATCCTACCATGAAACATAGAAATGAGATGCGATATCGCGTTTTAAGAAGCATTTGAACTCTATTGCTACGATACGTAGACATCTGCAAACGCTATTTCCTTGCAAGGAAGTGTCGCATTTACATTCATTTGAATCGTAGACGAGGAATGCATATCACTTCGCAATGAATATTATATCTTATCATGAAACATAGATATGAGATGCAATATCTCGTTTTAAGAAGCTTTTGAACTCTATTGCTACGATACTTAGACATCTGCAAGCGCTATTTCCTTGCAAGTGAGTGTCGCATTTACATTCATTTGAATCGTAGACGAGGAATGCATAACACTTCGCAATGAATATTATATCTTACCATGAAACATAGAAATGAGATGCGATATAGCGTTTTAAGAAGCATTAGATATCTATTGCTACGATACGTAGACATCTGCAGACGCTATTTCCTAGCGAGGAAGTGTCGCATTCACATTCATTTGAAGTGTAGACGAGGAATACATATCACTTCGCAAATCATATTATATCTTACCATGAAACATAGAAATGAGATGCAATACCGCGATTTAAGAATCATAGGAACTCTATTGCTACGATACGCAAACATCTGCAAACGCTATTTCCTTGCAAGGAAGTGTCGCATTTACATTCATTTGAATCGTAGACGAGGAATACATGATACTTCGCAAATCATATTATATCTTACCATGAAACATAGAAATGAGATGCGATATCGCGTTTTAAGAAGCATTAGAACTCTATTGCTACGATACCTAGACATCTGCAGACGCTATTTCCTAGCAAGGAAGTGTCGCATTTACATCCATTTGAAGTGTAGACGAGGAATACATGATACTTCGCAAATCATATTATATCTTACCATGAAACATAGAAATGAGATGCGATATCGCGTTTTAAGAAGCAGTAGAACTCTATTGCTACGATACCTAGACATCTGCAGACGCTATTTCCTAGCAAGGAAGTGTCGCATTTACATCCATTTGAAGTGTAGACGAGGAATACGTGACACTTCGCAAATCATATTATATCTTACCATGAAACATAGAAATGAGATGCGATATCGCGTTTTAAGAAGCATTAGAACTCTATTGCTACGATACCTAGACATCTGCAGACGCTATTTCCTTGCAAGGAAGTGTCGCATTTACATTCATTTGAATCGTATACGAGGAATGCATAACACTTCGCAATGAATATTATATTTTATCATGAAACATAGATATGAGATGCAATATATCGTTTTAAGAAGCATTTGAACTCTATTGATACGATACGTAGACACCTGCAAACGCTATTTCCTAGCGAGGAAGTGTCGCATTCACATTCAATGGAAGTGTAGACGAGGAATACAAGACACTTCGCAAATCATATTATATCTTACCATGAAACATAGGAATGAGATGCGATATCGCGCTTTAAGAAGCATTAGAACTCTATTGATTAGATAGGTAGACATCTGCAAACGCTATTTCCTTACTAGGAAGTGTCGCATTTACATTCACTTGAAGTGTAGACAAGGAATACATGACACTTCGCAAATCATATTGTATCTTACCATGAAACATAGGAATGAGATGCGATATCGCGTTTTAAGTAGCATTAAATCTCTATTGCTGCGATACCTAGACATCTGCAGACGCTATTTCCTAGCAAGGAAGTGTCGCATTTACATTCATTTGAAGTGTAGACGAGGAATACATGACACTTCGCAAATCATATTATATCTTACCATGAAACATAGAAATGAGATGCGATATCGCGTTTTAAGAAGCATTAGAAATCTATTGCTACGATACCTAGACATCTGCAGACGCTATTTCCTTGCAAGGAAGTGTCGGATTTACATTCATTTGAATCGTATACGAGGAATGCATAACACTTCGCAATGAATATTATATTTTATCATGAAACATAGATATGAGATGCAATATATCGTTTTAAGAAGCATTTGAAATCTATTGATACGATACGTAGACATCTGCAAACGCTATTTCCTAGCGAGGAAGTGTCACATTCACATTCAATGGAAGTGTAGACGAGGAATACAAGACACTTCGCAAATCATATTATATCTTACCATGAAACATAGGAATGAGATGCGATATCGCGCTTTAAGAAGCATTAGAACTCTATTGCTTAGATAGGTAGACATCTGCAAACGCTATTTCCTTACTAGGAAGTGTCGCATTTACATTCACTTGAAGTGTAGACAAGGAATACATGACACTTCGCAAATCATATTGTATCTTACCATGAAACATAGGAATGAGATGCGATATCGCGTTTTAAGTAGCATTAAATCTCTATTGCAGCGATACCTAGACATCTGCAGACGCTATTTCCTAGCAAGGAAGTGTCGCATTTACATTCATTTGAAGTGTAGACGAGGAATACATGACACTTCGCAAATCATATTATATCTTACCATGAAACATAGAAATGAGATGCGATATCGCGTTTTAAGAAGCATCAGAAATCTATTGCTACGATACGTAGACATCTGCAAACGCCATTTCCTAGCGAGGAAGTGTCGCATTCACATTCATTTGAAGTGTAGACGAGGAATACATGACACTTCGCAAATCTTATTATATCTTACCGTGATACATAGAAATGAGATGCGATATCGCGTTTTAAGAAGCATTAGAACTCTATTGCTACGATACCTAGACATCTGCAGACGCTATTTCCTTGCAAGGAAGTGTCGCATTTACATTCATTTGAAGTGTAGACGAGGAATACATAGCACTTCGCAAATCATATTATATCTTACCATGAAACATGGAAATGAGATGCGATATCGCGTTTTAAGAATCATAAGAACTCTATTGCTACGATACGTAGACATCTATAAACGCTATTTCCTTGCAAGGATGTGTCGCGTTTACATTCATTTGAATCGTAGGCGAGGAATGCATAACACTTCGCAAATCATATTATATCTTACCACGAAACATAGAAATGTGATGCGATATCGCGTTTTAAAATGCAATAGAACTCTATTGCTACGATACGTAGACATCTGCAGACGCTATTTCCTAGCAAGGAAGTGTCGCATTTACATTCATTTGAAGTGTAGACGAGGAATACATGACACCTCGCAAAGCATATTATATCTTACCATGAAACATAGAAATGAGTTGCGATATCGCGTTTTAAGAAGCATTAGAAATCTATTGCTACGATGCGTAGACATCTGCAAACGCTATTTCCTATCGAGGAAGTGTCGCATTCACATTCATTTGAAGTGTAGACGAGGAATACATGACACTTCGCAAATCTTATTATATCTTACCGTGATACATAGAAATGAGATGCGATATCGCGTTTTAAGAAGCATTAGAACTCTATTGCTACGATACCTAGACATCTGCAGACGCTATTTCCTTGCAAGGAAGTGTCGCATTTACATTCATTTGAAGTGTAGACGAGGAATACATAGCACTTCGCAAATCATATTATATCTTACCATGAAACATGGAAATGAGATGCGATATCGCGTTTTAAGAATCATAAGAACTCTATTGCTACGATACGTAGACATCTATAAACGCTATTTCCTTGCAAGGATGTGTCGCGTTTACATTCATTTGAATCGTAGGCGAGGAATGCATAACACTTCGCAAATCATATTATATCTTACCACGAAACATAGAAATGTGATGCGATATCGCGTTTTAAAATGCAATAGAACTCTATTGCTACGATACGTAGACATCTGCAGACGCTATTTCCTAGCAAGGAAGTGTCGCATTTACATTCATTTGAAGTGTAGACGAGGAATACATGACACCTCGCAAAGCATATTATATCTTACCATGAAACATAGAAATGAGTTGCGATATCGCGTTTTAAGAAGCATTAGAAATCTATTGCTACGATGCGTAGACATCTGCAAACGCTATTTCCTATCGAGGAAGTGTCGCATTCACATTCATTTGAAGTGTAGACGAGGAATACATGACACTTCGCAAATCATATTATATCTTACCGTGATACATAGAAATGAGATGCGATATCGCGTTTTAAGAAGCATTAGAACTCTATTGCTACTATACCTAGACATCTGCAGACACCATTTCCTTGCAAGGAAGTGTCGCATTTACATTCATTTGAAGTGTAGACGAGGAATACATAGCACTTCGCAAATCATATTATATCTTACCATGAAACATAGAAATGAGATGCGATATCGCGTTTTAAGAAGCATTAGATCTCCATTGCTGCGATACCTAGACATCTGCAGACGCTATTTCCTAGCAAGTAAGTGTCGCATTTACATTCATTTGAAGTGTAGACGAGGAATACATGATACTTCGCAAATCATATTATATCTTACCATGAAACATAGAAATGAGATGCGATATAGCGTTTTAAGAAGCATTAGATATCTATTGCTACGATACGTAGACATCTGCAGACGCTATTTCCTAGCGAGGAAGTGTCGCATTCACATTCGTTTGAAGTGTAGACGAGGAATACATAACACTTCGCAAATCATATTATATCTTACCATGAAACATATGAATGAGATGCAATACCGCGATTTAAGAATCATAGGAAATCTATTACTACGATACGCAGACATCTGCAAACGCTATTTCCTTGCAAGGAAGTGTCACATTTACATTCATTTGAATCGTAGACGAGGAATACATGATACTTCGCAAATCATATTATATCTTACCATGAAACATAGAAATGAGATGCGATATCGCGTTTTAAGAAGCATTAGAACTCTATTGCTACGATACCTAGACATCTGCAGACGCTATTTCCTAGCAAGGAAGTGTCGCATTTACATCCATTTGAAGTGTAGACGAGGAATACATGACACTTCGCAAATCATATTATATCTTACCATGAAACATAGAAATGAGATGCGATATCGCGTTTTAAGAAGCATTAGAACTCTATTGCTACGATACCTAGACATCTGCAGACGCTATTTCCTTGCAAGGAAGTGTCGGATTTACATTCATTTGAATCGTATACGAGGAATGCATAACACTTCGCAATGAATATTATATTTTATCATGAAACATAGATATGAGATGCAATATATCGTTTTAAGAAGCATTTGAAATCTATTGATACGATACGTAGACATCTGCAAACGCTATTTCCTAGCGAGGAAGTGTCGCATTCACATTCAGTGGAAGTGTAGACGAGGAATACAAGACACTTCGCAAATCATATTATATCTTACCATGAAACATAGGAATGAGATGCGATATCGCGCTTTAAGAAGCATTAGAACTCTATTGATTAGATAGGTAGACATCTGCAAACGCTATTTCCTTACTAGGAAGTGTCGCATTTACATTCACTTGAAGTGTAGACAAGGAATACATGACACTTCGCAAGTCATATTGTATCTTACCATGAAACATAAGAATGAGATGCGATATCGCGTTTTAAGTAGCATTAAATCTCTATTGCTGCGATACCTAGACATCTGCAGACGCTATTTCCTAGCAAGGAAGTGTCGCATTTACATTCATTTGAAGTGTAGACGAGGAATACATGACACTTCGCAAATCATATTATATCTTACCATGAAACATAGAAATGAGATGCGATATCGCGTTTTAAGAAGCATCAGAAATCTATTGCTACGATACGTAGACATCTGCAAACGCCATTTCCTAGCGAGGAAGTGTCGCATTCACATTCGTTTGAAGTGTAGACGAGGAATACATAACACTTCGCAAATCATATTATATCTTACCATGAAACATATGAATGAGATGCAATACCGCGATTTAAGAATCATAGGAAATCTATTACTACGATACGCAGACATCTGCAAACGCTATTTCCTTGCAAGGAAGTGTCACATTTACATTCATTTGAATCGTAGACGAGGAATACATGATACTTCGCAAATCATATTATATCTTACCATGAAACATAGAAATGAGATGCGATATCGCGTTTTAAGAAGCATTAGAACTCTATTGCTACGATACCTAGACATCTGCAGACGCTATTTCCTAGCAAGGAAGTGTCGCATTTACATCCATTTGAAGTGTAGACGAGGAATACATGACACTTCGCAAATCATATTATATCTTACCATGAAACATAGAAATGAGATGCGATATCGCGTTTTAAGAAGCATTAGAACTCTATTGCTACGATACCTAGACATCTGCAGACGCTATTTCCTAGCGAGGAAGTGTCGCATTCACATTCATTTGAAGTGTAGACGAGGAATACATAACACTTCGCAAATCATATTATATCTTACCATGAAACATAGAAATGAGATGCAATATCGCGACTTAAGAATCATAAGAAATCCATTGCTACGATACGTAGACATCTGCAAGCGCTATTTCCTTGCAAGGGAGTGTCGCATTTACATTCATTTGAATCGTAGACGAGGAATACATGACACTTCGCAAATCATATTATATTTTACCATGAAACATAGAAATGAGATGCGATATCGCGTTTTAAGAAGCATTAGATCTCCATTGCTGCGATACCTAGACATCTGCAGACGCTATTTCCTAGCAAGTAAGTGTCGCATTTACATTCATTTGAAGTGTAGACGAGGAATACATGATACTTCGCAAATCATATTATATCTTACCATGAAACATTGAAATGAGATGCGATATAGCGTTTTAAGAAGCATTAGATATCTATTGCTACGATACGTAGACATCTGCAGACGCTATTTCCTAGCGAGGAAGTGTCGCATTCACATTCATTTGAAGTGTAGACGAGGAATACATGACACTTCGCAAATCAGATTATATCTTACCGTGATACATAGAAATGAGATGCGATATCGCGTTTTAAGCAGCATTAGATCTCTATTGCTGCGATACCTAGACATCTGCAGACGCTATTTCCTAGCAAGGAAGTGTCGCATTTACATTCATTTGAAGTGTAGACGAGGAATACATGATACTTCGCAAATCATATTATATCTTACCATGAAACATAGAAATGAGATGCGATATTGCGTTTTAAGAAGCATTAGAAATCTATTGCTACGATACGTAGACATCTGCAGACGCTATTTCCTAGCGAGGAAGTGTCGCATTCACATTCATTTGAAGTGTAGACGAGGAATACATAACACTCCGCAAATCATATTATATCTTACCATGAAACATAGAAATGTGATGCGATATCGCGTTTTAAGAATCATAAGAACTCTATTGCTACGATACGTAGACATCTGCAAACGCTATTTCCTTGCAAAGAAATGTCGCATTTACATTCATTTGAAGTGTAGACGAGGAATACATAACACTTCGCAAATCATATTATATCTTACCATGAAACATAGAAATGAGATGCGACATCGCGTTCTAAGAAGCATTAGAACACTACTGCTACGATAGGTAGACATTTGCAAACGCTATTTCCTTGCAAGGAATTGTCGCATTTACATTCATTTGAAGTGTAGACGAGGAATACGTAACACTCCGCAAATCATATTATATCTTACCATGAATCATAGAAATGAGATGCGATATCGCGTTTTAAGAATCATAAGAACTCTATTGCTACGATACGTAGACATCTGCAAACGCTATTTCCTTGCAAGGAAGTGTCGCATTTACATTCATTTGAAGTGTAGACGAGGAATACATAACACTTCGCAAATCATATTATATCTTACCATGAAACATAGAAATGAGATGCGACATCGCGTTCTAAGAAGCATTAGAACACTACTGCTACGATAGGTAGACATTTGCAAACGCTATTTCCTTGCAAGGAATTGTCGCATTTACATTCATTTGAAGTGTAGACGAGGAATACGTAACACTCCGCAAATCATATTATATCTTACCATGAAACATAGAAATGAGATGCAATATCGCGTTTTAAGAATCATAAGAACTCTATTGCTACGATACGTAGACATCTGCAAACGCTATTTCCTTGCAAAGGAGTGTCGCATTTACATTCATTTGAAGTGTAGACGAGGAATACATAACACTTCGCAAATCATATTATATCTTACCATGAAACATAGAAATGAGATGCGACATCGCGTTCTAAGAAGCATTAGAACACTACTGCTACGATAGGTAGACATTTGCAAACGCTATTTCCTTGCAAGGAATTGTCGCATTTACATTCATTTGAAGTGTAGACGAGGAATACATAACACTCCGCAAATCATATTATATCTTACCATGAAACATAGAAATGAGATGCGATATCGCGTTTTAAGAAGCATTAGAAATCTATTGCTACGATACGTAGACATCTGCAAACGCTATTTCCTAGCGAGGAAGTGTCGCATTCACATTCATTTGAAGTGTAGACGAGGAATACATAACACTTCGCAAATCATATTATATCTTACCATGAAACATAGGAATGAGATGCGATATCGCGTTTTAAGAAGCATTAGATCTCCATTGCTGCGATACCTAGACATCTGCAGACGCTATTTCCTAGCAAGTAAGTGTCGCATTTACATTCATTTGAAGTGTAGACGAGGAATACATGATACTTCGCAAATCATATTATATCTTACCATGAAACATTGAAATGAGATGCGATATAGCGTTTTAAGAAGCATTAGATATCTATTGCTACGATACGTAGACATCTGCAGACGCTATTTCCTAGCGAGGAAGTGTCGCATTCACATTCATTTGAAGTGTAGACGAGGAATACATGACACTTCGCAAATCAGATTATATCTTACCGTGATACATAGAAATGAGATGCGATATCGCGTTTTAAGCAGCATTAGATCTCTATTGCTGCGATACCTAGACATCTGCAGACGCTATTTCCTAGCAAGGAAGTGTCGCATTTACATTCATTTGAAGTGTAGACGAGGAATACATGATACTTCGCAAATCATATTATATCTTACCATGAAACATAGAAATGAGATGCGATATTGCGTTTTAAGAAGCATTAGAAATCTATTGCTACGATACGTAGACATCTGCAGACGCTATTTCCTAGCGAGGAAGTGTCGCATTCACATTCATTTGAAGTGTAGACGAGGAATACATAACACTCCGCAAATCATATTATATCTTACCATGAAACATAGAAATGTGATGCGATATCGCGTTTTAAGAATCATAAGAACTCTATTGCTACGATACGTAGACATCTGCAAACGCTATTTCCTTGCAAAGAAATGTCGCATTTACATTCATTTGAAGTGTAGACGAGGAATACATAACACTTCGCAAATCATATTATATCTTACCATGAAACATAGAAATGAGATGCGACATCGCGTTCTAAGAAGCATTAGGACACTACTGCTACGATAGGTAGACATTTGCAAACGCTATTTCCTTGCAAGGAATTGTCGCATTTACATTCATTTGAAGTGTAGACGAGGAATACGTAACACTCCGCAAATCATATTATATCTTACCATGAATCATAGAAATGAGATGCGATATCGCGTTTTAAGAATCATAAGAACTCTATTGCTACGATACGTAGACATCTGCAAACGCTATTTCCTTGCAAGGAAGTGTCGCATTTACATTCATTTGAAGTGTAGACGAGGAATACATAACACTTCGCAAATCATATTATATCTTACCATGAAACATAGAAATGAGATGCGACATCGCGTTCTAAGAAGCATTAGAACACTACTGCTACGATAGGTAGACATTTGCAAACGCTATTTCCTTGCAAGGAATTGTCGCATTTACATTCATTTGAAGTGTAGACGAGGAATACAAAACACTCCGCAAATCATATTATATCTTACCATGAAACATAGAAATGAGATGCGATATCGCGTTTTAAGAAGCATTAGAAATCTATTGCTACGATACGTAGACATCTGCAAACGCTATTTCCTTGCAAGGAAGTGTCGCATTTACATTCATTTGAAGTGTAGACGAGGAATACATAACACTTCGCAAATCATATTATATCTTACCATGAAACATAGAAATGAGATGCGCCATCGCGTTCTAAGAAGCATTAGAACACTACTGCTACGATAGGTAGACATTTGCAAACGCTATTTCCTTGCAAGGAATTGTCGCATTTACATTCATTTGAAGTGTAGACGAGGAATACATAACACTCCGCAAATCATATTATATCTTACCATGAAACATAGAAATGAGATGCGATATCGCGTTTTAAGAATCATAAGAACTCTATTGCTACGATACGTAGACATCTGCAAACGCTATTTCCTTGCAAGGAAGTGTCGCATTCACATTCATTTGAATCGTATACGAGGAATGCATAACACTTCGCAATGAATATTATATCTTATCTTGAAACATAGATATGAGATGCAATATCTCGTTTTAAGAAGCATTTGAACTCTATTGCTACGATACGTAGACATCTGCAAACGCTATTTCGTAGCGAGGAAGTGTCGCATTCACATTCATTTGAAGTGTAGACGAGGAGTACAAGACACTTCGCAAATCATATTATATCTTACCATGAAACATAGAAATGAGATGCGATATCGCGTTTTAAAAAGCATTAGAACTCTATTGCTACGATAAGTAGACATCTGCAAACGCTATTTCCTAGCGAGGAAGTGTCGCATTCACATTCATTTGAAGTGTAGACGAGGAATACATGACACTTCGCAAATCAGATTATATCTTACCGTGATACATAGAAATGAGATGCGATATCGCGTTTTAAGAAGCATTAGATCTCTATTGCTGCGATACCTAGACATCTGCAGACGCTATTTCCTAGCAAGGAAGTGTCGCGTTTACATTCATTTGAAGTGTAGACGAGGAATACATGATACTTCGCAAATCATATTATATCTTACCATGAAACATAGAAATGAGATGCGATATTGCGTTTTAAGAAGCATTAGAAATCTATTGCTACGATACGTAGACATCTGCAGACGCCATTTCCTAGCGAGGAAGTGTCGCATTCACATTCATTTGAAGTGTAGACGAGGAATACATGACACTTCGCAAATCATATTATATCTTACCATGAAACATAGAAATGAGATGCGATATCGCGTTTAAGGAGCATTAGAAATCTATTGCTACGATACGTAGAAATCTGCAAACGCTATTTCCTAGCGAGGAAGTGTCGCATTCACATTCATTTGAAGTGTAGACGAGGAATACATAACACTCCGCAAATCATATTATATCTTACCATGAAACATAGAAATGTGATGCGATATCGCGTTTAAGAATCATAAGAACTCTATTGCTACGATACGTAGACATCTGCAAACGCTATTTCCTAGCGAGGAAGTGTCGCATTCACATTCATTTGAAGTTTAGACGAGGAATACATGATACTTCGCAAATTATATTATACCTTACCATGAAACATAGAAATGCGATGCGATAATCGCGATTTAAGAATCATAAGAACTCTATTGCTACGATACGTAGACATCTGCAAACGCTATTTCCTTGATAGGAAGTGTCGCATTTACATCATTTGAATCGTAGACGAGGAATGCTTTTTCACTTCGCATTGAATATTATATCTTATCATGAAACATAGATATGAGATGCAATATCTTGTCTTAAGAAGCATTTGAACTCTATTGCTACGATACGTGGACATCTGCAAGCGCTATTTCCTTGCAAGGGAGTGTCGGCATTTACATTCATTTGAATCGTAGACGAGGAATGCATAACACTTCGCAATGAATATTATATCTTGCCATGAAACATAGAAATGAGATGCGATATCGCGTTTTAAGAAGCATTAGAACTCTATTGCTACGACACCTAGACATCTGCAGACGCTATTTCCTAGCAAGGAAGTGTCGCATTTACATTCATTTGAAGTGTAGACGAGGAATACATGATACTTCGCTAATCATATTATACCTTACCATGAAACATAGAAATGAGATGCGATATCGCGTTTTAAGAATCATAAGAACTCTATTGCTACGATACGTAGACATATGCAAACGCTATTTCCTTGCAAGGAAGTGTCGCATTTACATTCATTTGATGTGTAGACGAGGAATACATAACACTTCGCAAATCATATTATATCTTACCATGAAACATAGAAATGAGATGCCATATCGCGTTCTAAGAAGCATTAGAACTCTACTGCTACGATACGTAGACATCTGCAAACGCTATTTCCTAGCGAGGAAGTGTCGCATTCACATTCATTTGAAGTGTAGACGAGGAATACATAACACTTCGCAAATCATATTATATCTTACCATGAAACATAGAAATGAGATGCGACATCGCGTTCTAAGAAGCATTAGAACACTACTGCTACGATAGGTAGACATTTGCAAACGCTATTTCCTTGCAAGGAATTGCCGCATTTACATTCATTTGAAGTGTAGACGAGGAATACGTAACACTCCGCAAATCATATTATATCTTACCATGAAACATAGAAATGAGATGCGACATCGCGTTCTAAGAAGCATTAGAACACTACTGCTACGATA
Organism: Xylocopa sonorina; assembly: GCF_050948175.1. Lineage (NCBI taxonomy): Eukaryota > Metazoa > Arthropoda > Insecta > Hymenoptera > Apidae > Xylocopa > Xylocopa sonorina. The sequence goes on along the minus strand of NW_027490192.1, from coordinate 108,216 downwards.
GGTAGACATTTGCAAACGCTATTTCCTTGCAAGGAATTGTCGCATTTACATTCATTTGAAGTGTAGACGAGGAATACATAACACTCCGCAAATCATATTATATCTTACACGAAACATAGAAATGAGATGCGATATCGCGTTTTAAGAATCATAAGAACTCTATTGCTACGATACGTAGACATCTGCAAACGCTATTTCCTTGCAAGGAAGTGTCGCATTCACATTCATTTGAAGTGTAGACGAGGAATACATAATACTTCGCAAATCATATTATATCTTACCATGAAACATGGAAATGAGATGCAATATTGCGATTTAAGAATCATAAGAACTCTATTGCTACGATACGCAGACATCTGCAAACGCTATTTCCTTGCAAGGAAGTGTCGCATTTACATTCATTTGAATCGTAGACGAGGAATGCATATCACTTCGCAATGAATATTATATATTATCATGAATCGAAGATATGAGATGCAATATCTCGTTTTAAGAAGCATTTGAACTCTATTGCTACGATACGTAGACATCTGCAAGCGCTATTTCCTTCCAAGGGAGTGTCGCATTTACATTCATTTGAATCGTAGACGAGGAATACATGACACTTCGCAAATCATATTATATTTTACCATGAAACATAGAAATGAGATGCGATATCGCGTTTTAAGAAGCATTAGAACTCTATTGCTACGATAGGTAGACATCTGCAAACGCTATTTCCTTACAGGGAAGTGTCGCATTTACATTCATTTGAAGTGTAGACGAGGAATACATGACACTTCGCCAATCATATTGTATCTTACCATGAAACATAGGAATGAGATGCGATATCGCGTTTTAAGAAGCATTAGATCTCTATTGCTGCGATACCTAGACATCTGCAGACGCTATTACCTAGCAAGGAAGTGTCGCATTTACATTCATTTGAAGTGTAGACGAGGAATACATGATACTTCGCAAATCATATTATATCTTACCATGAAACATAGAAATGAGATGCGATATCGCGTTTTAAGAAGCATTAGAAATCTATTGCTACGAGACGTAGACATCTGCAGACGCTATTTCCTAGCGAGGAAGTGTCGCATTCACATTCATTTGAAGTGTAGACGAGGAATACATAACACTTCGCAAATCATATTATATCTTACCATGAAACATAGAAATGAGATGCAATATCGCGACTTAAGAATCATAAGAAATCCATTGCTACGATACGTAGACATCTGCAAGCGCTATTTCCTTGCAAGGGAGTGTCGCATTTACATTCATTTGAATCGTAGACGAGGAATACATGACACTTCGCAAATCATATTATATTTTACCATGAAACATAGAAATGAGATGCGATATCGCGTTTTAGGAAGCATTAGATCTCCATTGCTGCGATACCTAGACATCTGCAGACGCTATTTCCTAGCAAGTAAGTGTCGCATTTACATTCATTTGAAGTGTAGACGAGGAATACATGATACTTCGCAAATCATATTATATCTTACCATGAAACATAGAAATGAGATGCGATATTGCGTTTTAAGAAGCATTAGAAATCTATTGCTACGATACGTAGGCATCTGCAGACGCTATTTCCTAGCGAGGAAGTGTCGCATTCACATTCATTTGAAGTGTAGACGAGGAATACATAACACTCCGCAAATCATATTATATCTTACCATGAAACATAGAAATGTGATGCGATATCGCGTTTTAAGAATCATAAGAACTCTATTGCTACGATACGTAGACATCTGCAAACGCTATTTCCTTGCAAAGAAATGTCGCATTTACATTCATTTGAAGTGTAGACGAGGAATACATAACACTTCGCAAATCATATTATATCTTACCATGAAACATAGAAATGAGATGCGACATCGCGTTCTAAGAAGCATTAGAACACTACTGCTACGATAGGTAGACATTTGCAAACGCTATTTCCTTGCAAGGAATTGTCGCATTTACATTCATTTGAAGTGTAGACGAGGAATACGTAACACTCCGCAAATCATATTATATCTTACCATGAATCATAGAAATGAGATGCGATATCGCGTTTTAAGAATCATAAGAACTCTATTGCTACGATACGTAGACATCTGCAAACGCTATTTCCTTGCAAGGAAGTGTCGCATTTACATTCATTTGAAGTGTAGACGAGGAATACATAACACTTCGCAAATCATATTATATCTTACCATGAAACATAGAAATGAGATGCGACATCGCGTTCTAAGAAGCATTAGAACACTACTGCTACGATAGGTAGACATTTGCAAACGCTATTTCCTTGCAAGGAATTGTCGCATTTACATTCATTTGAAGTGTAGACGAGGAATACATAACACTCCGCAAATCATATTATATCTTACCATGAAACATAGAAATGAGATGCGATATCGCGTTTTAAGAATCATAAGAACTCTATTGCTACGATACCTAGACATCTGCAAACGCCATTTCCTTGCAAGGAAGTGTCGCATTTACATTCATTTGAAGTGTAGACGAGGAATACATAGCACTTCGCAAATCATATTATATCTTACCATGAAACATAGAAATGAGATGCGATATCGCGTTTTAAGAAGCATTAGAAATCTATTGCTACGATACGTAGACATCTGCAAACGCTATTTCCTAGCGAGGAAGTGTCGCATTCACATTCATTTGAAGTGTAGACGAGGAATACATAACACTTCGCAAATCATATTATATCTTACCATGAAACATAGGAATGAGATGCGATATCGCGTTTTAAGAAGCATTAGATCTCCATTGCTGCGATACCTAGACATCTGCAGACGCTATTTCCTAGCAAGTAAGTGTCGCATTTACATTCATTTGAAGTGTAGACGAGGAATACATGATACTTCGCAAATCATATTATATCTTACCATGAAACATTGAAATGAGATGCGATATAGCGTTTTAAGAAGCATTAGATATCTATTGCTACGATACGTAGACATCTGCAGACGCTATTTCCTAGCGAGGAAGTGTCGCATTCACATTCATTTGAAGTGTAGACGAGGAATACATGACACTTCGCAAATCAGATTATATCTTACCGTGATACATAGAAATGAGATGCGATATCGCGTTTTAAGCAGCATTAGATCTCTATTGCTGCGATACCTAGACATCTGCAGACGCTATTTCCTAGCAAGGAAGTGTCGCATTTACATTCATTTGAAGTGTAGACGAGGAATACATGATACTTCGCAAATCATATTATATCTTACCATGAAACATAGAAATGAGATGCGATATTGCGTTTTAAGAAGCATTAGAAATCTATTGCTACGATACGTAGACATCTGCAGACGCTATTTCCTAGCGAGGAAGTGTCGCATTCACATTCATTTGAAGTGTAGACGAGGAATACATAACACTCCGCAAATCATATTATATCTTACCATGAAACATAGAAATGTGATGCGATATCGCGTTTTAAGAATCATAAGAACTCTATTGCTACGATACGTAGACATCTGCAAACGCTATTTCCTTGCAAAGAAATGTCGCATTTACATTCATTTGAAGTGTAGACGAGGAATACATAACACTTCGCAAATCATATTATATCTTACCATGAAACATAGAAATGAGATGCGACATCGCGTTCTAAGAAGCATTAGAACACTACTGCTACGATAGGTAGACATTTGCAAACGCTATTTCCTTGCAAGGAATTGTCGCATTTACATTCATTTGAAGTGTAGACGAGGAATACGTAACACTCCGCAAATCATATTATATCTTACCATGAATCATAGAAATGAGATGCGATATCGCGTTTTAAGAATCATAAGAACTCTATTGCTACGATACGTAGACATCTGCAAACGCTATTTCCTTGCAAGGAAGTGTCGCATTTACATTCATTTGAAGTGTAGACGAGGAATACATAACACTTCGCAAATCATATTATATCTTACCATGAAACATAGAAATGAGATGCGACATCGCGTTCTAAGAAGCATTAGAACACTACTGCTACGATAGGTAGACATTTGCAAACGCTATTTCCTTGCAAGGAATTGTCGCATTTACATTCATTTGAAGTGTAGACGAGGAATACAAAACACTCCGCAAATCATATTATATCTTACCATGAAACATAGAAATGAGATGCGATATCGCGTTTTAAGAAGCATTAGAAATCTATTGCTACGATACGTAGACATCTGCAAACGCTATTTCCTTGCAAGGAAGTGTCGCATTCACATTCATTTGAATCGTATACGAGGAATGCATAACACTTCGCAATGAATATTATATCTTATCTTGAAACATAGATATGAGATGCAATATCTCGTTTTAAGAAGCATTTGAACTCTATTGCTACGATACGTAGACATCTGCAAACGCTATTTCGTAGCGAGGAAGTGTCGCATTCACATTCATTTGAAGTGTAGACGAGGAGTACAAGACACTTCGCAAATCATATTATATCTTACCATGAAACATAGAAATGAGATGCGATATCGCGTTTTAAAAAGCATTAGAACTCTATTGCTACGATAAGTAGACATCTGCAAACGCTATTTCCTAGCGAGGAAGTGTCGCATTCACATTCATTTGAAGTGTAGACGAGGAATACATGACACTTCGCAAATCAGATTATATCTTACCGTGATACATAGAAATGAGATGCGATATCGCGTTTTAAGAAGCATTAGATCTCTATTGCTGCGATACCTAGACATCTGCAGACGCTATTTCCTAGCAAGGAAGTGTCGCGTTTACATTCATTTGAAGTGTAGACGAGGAATACATGATACTTCGCAAATCATATTATATCTTACCATGAAACATAGAAATGAGATGCGATATTGCGTTTTAAGAAGCATTAGAAATCTATTGCTACGATACGTAGACATCTGCAGACGCCATTTCCTAGCGAGGAAGTGTCGCATTCACATTCATTTGAAGTGTAGACGAGGAATACATGACACTTCGCAAATCATATTATATCTTACCATGAAACATAGAAATGAGATGCGATATCGCGTTTTAAGGAGCATTAGAAATCTATTGCTACGATACGTAGAAATCTGCAAACGCTATTTCCTAGCGAGGAAGTGTCGCATTCACATTCATTTGAAGTGTAGACGAGGAATACATAACACTCCGCAAATCATATTATATCTTACCATGAAACATAGAAATGTGATGCGATATCGCGTTTTAAGAATCATAAGAACTCTATTGCTACGATACGTAGACATCTGCAAACGCTATTTCCTAGCGAGGAAGTGTCGCATTCACATTCATTTGAAGTTTAGACGAGGAATATATGATACTTCGCAAATTATATTATACCTTACCATGAAACATAGAAATGCGATGCGATATCGCGATTTAAGAATCATAAGAACTCTATTGCTACGATACGTAGACATCTGCAAACGCTATTTCCTTGATAGGAAGTGTCGCATTTACATTCATTTGAATCGTAGACGAGGAATGCTTTTCACTTCGCATTGAATATTATATCTTATCATGAAACATAGATATGAGATGCAATATCTTGTCTTAAGAAGCATTTGAACTCTATTGCTACGATACGTGGACATCTGCAAGCGCTATTTCCTTGCAAGGGAGTGTCGCATTTACATTCATTTGAATCGTAGACGAGGAATGCATAACACTTCGCAATGAATATTATATCTTGCCATGAAACATAGAAATGAGATGCGATATCGCGTTTTAAGAAGCATTAGAACTCTATTGCTACGACACCTAGACATCTGCAGACGCTATTTCCTAGCAAGGAAGTGTCGCATTTACATTCATTTGAAGTGCAGACGAGGAATACATGATACTTCGCTAATCATATTATACCTTACCATGAAACATAGAAATGAGATGCGATATCGCGTTTTAAGAATCATAAGAACTCTATTGCTACGATACGTAGACATATGCAAACGCTATTTCCTTGCAAGGAAGTGTCGCATTTACATTCATTTGATGTGTAGACGAGGAATACATAACACTTCGCAAATCATATTATATCTTACCATGAAACATAGAAATGAGATGCGATATCGCGTTCTAAGAAGCATTAGAACTCTACTGCTACGATACGTAGACATCTGCAAACGCTATTTCCTAGCGAGGAAGTGTCGCATTCACATTCATTTGAAGTGTAGACGAGGAATACATAACACTTCGCAAATCATATTATATCTTACCATGAAACATAGAAATGAGATGCGACATCGCGTTCTAAGAAGCATTAGAACACTACTGCTACGATAGGTAGACATTTGCAAACGCTATTTCCTTGCAAGGAATTGCCGCATTTACATTCATTTGAAGTGTAGACGAGGAATACGTAACACTCCGCAAATCATATTATATCTTACCATGAAACATAGAAATGAGATGCGACATCGCGTTCTAAGAAGCATTAGAACACTACTGCTACGATAGGTAGACATTTGCAAACGCTATTTCCTTGCAAGGAATTGTCGCATTTACATTCATTTGAAGTGTAGACGAGGAATACATAACACTCCGCAAATCATATTATATCTTACCACGAAACATAGAAATGAGATGCGATATCGCGTTTTAAGAATCATAAGAACTCTATTGTTACGATACGTAGACATCTGCAAACGCTATTTCCTTGCAAAGAAGTGTCGCATTTACATTCATTTGAAGTGTAGACGAGGAATACATAACACTTCGCAAATCATATTATATCTTACCATGAAACATAGAAATGAGATGCGACATCGCGTTCTAAGAAGCATTAGAACACTACTGCTACAATAGGTAGACATTTGCAAACGCTATTTCCTTGCAAGGAATTGTCGTATTTACATTCATTTGAAGTGTAGACGAGGAATACAAAACACTCCGCAAATCATATTATATCTTACCATGAAACATAGAAATGAAATGCGATATCGCGTTTTAAGAAGCATTAGAAATCTATTGCTACGATACGTAGACATCTGCAAACGCTATTTCCTTGCAAGGAAGTGTCGCATTCACATTCATTTGAAGTGTAGACGAGGAATACATAATACTTCGCAAATCATATTATATCTTACCATGAAACATGGAAATGAGATGCAATATTGCGATTTAAGAATCATAAGAACTCTATTGCTACGATACGCAGACATCTGCAAACGCTATTTCCTTGCAAGGAAGTGTCGCATTTACATTCATTTGAATCGTAGACGAGGAATGCATATCACTTCGCAATGAATATTATATATTATCATGAAACAAAGATATGAGATGCAATATCTCGTTTTAAGAAGCATTTGAACTCTATTGCTACGATACGTAGACATCTGCAAGCGCTATTTCCTTCCAAGGGAGTGTCGCATTTACATTCATTTGAATCGTAGACGAGGAATACATGACACTTCGCAAATCATATTATATTTTACCATGAAACATAGAAATGAGATGCGATATCGCGTTTTAAGAAGCATTAGAACTCTATTGCTACGATAGGTAGACATCTGCAAACGCTATTTCCTTACAGGGAAGTGTCGCATTTACATTCATTTGAAGTGTAGACGAGGAATACATGACACTTCGCCAATCATATTGTATCTTACCATGAAACATAGGAATGAGATGCGATATCGCGTTTTAAGAAGCATTAGATCTCTATTGCTGCGATACCTAGACATCTGCAGACGCTATTACCTAGCAAGGAAGTGTCGCATTTACATTCATTTGAAGTGTAGACGAGGAATACATGATACTTCGCAAATCATATTATATCTTACCATGAAACATAGAAATGAGATGCGATATCGCGTTTTAAGAAGCATTAGAAATCTATTGCTACGAGACGTAGACATCTGCAGACGCTATTTCCTAGCGAGGAAGTGTCGCATTCACATTCATTTGAAGTGTAGACGAGGAATACATAACACTTCGCAAATCATATTATATCTTACCATGAAACATAGAAATGAGATGCAATATCGCGACTTAAGAATCATAAGAAATCCATTGCTACGATACGTAGACATCTGCAAGCGCTATTTCCTTGCAAGGGAGTGTCGCATTTACATTCATTTGAATCGTAGACGAGGAATACATGACACTTCGCAAATCATATTATATTTTACCATGAAACATAGAAATGAGATGCGATATCGCGTTTTAAGAAGCATTAGAACTCTATTGCTACGATAGGTAGACATCTGCAAACGCTATTTCCTTACAAGGAAGTGTCGCATTTACATTCATTTGAAGTGTAGACGAGGAATACATGACACTTCGCCAATCATATTGTATCTTACCATGAAACATAGAAATGGGATGCGATATCGCGTTTTAGGAAGCACTAGAAAGCTATTGCTACGATACGTAGACATCTGCAAACGCTATTTCCTAGCGAGGAAGTATCGCATTCACATTCATTTCAAGTGTAGACGAGGAATACATAACACTTCGCAAATCATGTTATACCTTACCATGAAACATAGAAATGAGATGCGATATCGCGTTTTAAGAAGCATTAGATCTCTATTGCTGCGATACCTAGACATCTGCAGACGCTATTACCTAGCAAGGAAGTGTCGCATTTACATTCATTTGAAGTGTAGACGAGGAATACATGATACTTCGCAAATCATATTATATCTTACCTTGAAACATAGAAATGAGATGCGATATCGCGTTTTAAGAAGCATTAGAATTCTATTGCTACGAGACGTAGACATCTGCAGACGCTATTTCCTAGCGAGGAAGTGTCGCATTCACATTCATTTGAAGTGTAGACGAGGAATACATAACACTTCGCAAATCATATTATATCTTACCATGAAACATAGAAATGAGATGCAATATCGCGATTTAAGACACACAAGAAATCCATTGCTACGATACGTAGACATCTGGAAACGCTATTTCCTTGCAAGGAAGTGTCGCATTTACATTCATTTGAAGTGTAGACGAGGAATACATGATACTTCGCTAATCATATTCTATCTTACCATGAAACATAGAAATGAGATGCGATATCGCGTTTTAAGTAGCATTAGAAATCTATTGCTACGATACGTAGACATCTGCAAACGCTATTTCCTAGCTTGGAAGTGTCGCATTCACATTCATTTGAAGTGTAGACGAGGAATACATAACACTTCGCAAATCATATTATATCTTACCATGAAACATAGAAATGAGATGCAATGTTGCGATTTAAGAATCATAAGAACTCTATTGCTACGATATGCAGACATCTGCAAACGCTATTTCCTTGCAAGGAAGTGTCGCATTTACATTCATTTGAATCGTAGACGAGGAATGCATATCACTTCGCAATGAATACTATATCTTATCATGAAACATAGATATGAGATGCAATATCTCGTTTTAAGAAGCATTTGAACTCTATTGCTACGATACGTAGATATCTGCAAGCGCTATTTCCTTGCAAGGGAGTGTCGCATTTACATTCATTTGAAGTGTAGACGAGGAATACATAACACTTCGCAAATCATATTATATCTTACCATGAAACATAGAAATGGGATGCGATATCGCGTTTTAGGAAGCACTAGAAAGCTATTGCTACGATACGTAGACATCTGCAAACGCTATTTCCTAGCGAGGAAGTATCGCATTCACATTCATTTCAAGTGTAGACGAGGAATACATAACACTTCGCAAATCATGTTATACCTTACCATGAAACATAGAAATGAGATGCGATATCGCGTTTTAAGAATCATAAGAACTCTATTGCTACGATACGTAGACATCTGCAAACGCTATTTCCTTGCAAGGAAGTGTCGCATTTACATTCATATGATGTGTAGACGAGGAATACATAACACATCGCAACTCATATTATATCTTACCATGAAACATAGAAATGAGATGCGATATCGCGCTTTAAGAATCATAAGAACTCTATTGCTACGATACGTAGACATCTGCAAACGCTATTTCCTTGCAATGAAGTGTCGCATTTACATTCATTTGAATCGTAGACGAGGAATGCATAACACTTCGCAATGAATATTATACCTTATCATGAAACATAGATATGAGATACAATATCTCGTTTTAAGAAGCATTAGAACTCTATTGCTACGATACATAGACATCTGCAGACGCTATTTCCTAGCAAGGAAGTGTCGCATTTACATTCATTTGAAGTGTAGACGAGGAATACATAACACTTCGCAAATCATATTATATCTTACCATGAAACATAGAAATGGGATGTGATATCGCGTTTTAAGAAGCACTAGAAAGCTACAACTACGATACGTAGACATCTGCAAACGCTATTTCCTAGCGAGGAAGTATCGCATTCACATTCATTTCAAGTGTAGACGAGGAATACATAACACTTCGCAAATCATGTTGTACCTTTCCATGAAACATAGAAATGAGATGCGATATCGCGTTTTAAGAATCATAAGAACTCTATTGCTACGATACGTAGACATCTGCGAACGCTATTTCCTTGCAAGGAAGTGTCGCATTTACATTCATTTGAATCGTAGGCGAGGGATGCATAACACTTCGCAAATCATATTACATCTTACCATGAAACATAAAAATGAGATGCGATATCGAGTTTTAAGAAGCATTAGAACACCATTGCTACGATACCTAGACTTCTGCAGACGCTATTTCCTAGCAAGGAAGTGTCGCATTTACATTCATTTGAAGTGTAGACGAGGAATACATGACCACTTCGCAAATCATATTATATCTTACCATGAAACATAGAAATGAGATGCCATATCGCGATTTAAGAATCATAAGAACTCTATTGCTACGATACGCAGACATCTGCAAACGCCATTTCCTTGCAAGATAGTGTCGCATTTACATTCATTTGAAGTGTAGACGTGGAATACATGACACTTCGCAAATCATATTATATCTTACCATGAAACATAGAAATGAGATGCGATATCGCGTTTTAAGAAGCATTAGAAATCCATTGCTACGATACGTAGACATCTGCAAACTCTATTTCCTTGCAAGGAAGTGTCGCATTTACATTCAGTTGATGTGTAGACGAGGAATACATAACACTTCGCAAATCATATTATATCTTACCATGAAACATAGAAATGAGATGCGATATCGCGTTTTAAGAAGCATTAGAACTCTATTGCTACGATACGTAGACATCTGCAAACGCTATTTCCTTGCAAGGAAGTGTCGCATTTACATTCATTTGAAGTGTAGACGAGGAATACATGATACTTCGCAAATCATATTATATCTTACCTTGAAACATAGAAATGAGATGCGATATCGCGTTTTAAGAAGCATTAGAATTCTATTGCTACGAGACGTAGACATCTGCAGACGCTATTTCCTAGCGAGGAAGTGTCGCATTCACATTCATTTGAAGTGTAGACGAGGAATACATAACACTTCGCAAATCATATTATATCTTACCATGAAACATAGAAATGAGATGCAATATCGCGATTTAAGACACACAAGAAATCCATTGCTACGATACGTAGACATCTGGAAACGCTATTTCCTTGCAAGGAAGTGTCGCATTTACATTCATTTGAAGTGTAGACGAGGAATACATGATACTTCGCTAATCATATTCTATCTTACCATGAAACATAGAAATGAGATGCGATATCGCGTTTTAAGTAGCATTAGAAATCTATTGCTACGATACGTAGACATCTGCAAACGCTATTTCCTAGCTTGGAAGTGTCGCATTCACATTCATTTGAAGTGTAGACGAGGAATACATAACACTTCGCAAATCATATTATATCTTACCATGAAACATAGAAATGAGATGCAATGTTGCGATTTAAGAATCATAAGAACTCTATTGCTACGATATGCAGACATCTGCAAACGCTATTTCCTTGCAAGGAAGTGTCGCATTTACATTCATTTGAATCGTAGACGAGGAATGCATATCACTTCGCAATGAATACTATATCTTATCATGAAACATAGATATGAGATGCAATATCTCGTTTTAAGAAGCATTTGAACTCTATTGCTACGATACGTAGATATCTGCAAGCGCTATTTCCTTGCAAGGGAGTGTCGCATTTACATTCATTTGAAGTGTAGACGAGGAATACATAACACTTCGCAAATCATATTATATCTTACCATGAAACATAGAAATGGGATGCGATATCGCGTTTTAGGAAGCACTAGAAAGCTATTGCTACGATACGTAGACATCTGCAAACGCTATTTCCTAGCGAGGAAGTATCGCATTCACATTCATTTCAAGTGTAGACGAGGAATACATAACACTTCGCAAATCATGTTATACCTTACCATGAAACATAGAAATGAGATGCGATATCGCGTTTTAAGAATCATAAGAACTCTATTGCTACGATACGTAGACATCTGCAAACGCTATTTCCTTGCAAGGAAGTGTCGCATTTACATTCATATGATGTGTAGACGAGGAATACATAACACATCGCAACTCATATTATATCTTACCATGAAACATAGAAATGAGATGCGATATCGCGCTTTAAGAATCATAAGAACTCTATTGCTACGATACGTAGACATCTGCAAACGCTATTTCCTTGCAATGAAGTGTCGCATTTACATTCATTTGAATCGTAGACGAGGAATGCATAACACTTCGCAATGAATATTATACCTTATCATGAAACATAGATATGAGATACAATATCTCGTTTTAAGAAGCATTAGAACTCTATTGCTACGATACATAGACATCTGCAGACGCTATTTCCTAGCAAGGAAGTGTCGCATTTACATTCATTTGAAGTGTAGACGAGGAATACATAACACTTCGCAAATCATATTATATCTTACCATGAAACATAGAAATGGGATGTGATATCGCGTTTTAAGAAGCACTAGAAAGCTACAACTACGATACGTAGACATCTGCAAACGCTATTTCCTAGCGAGGAAGTATCGCATTCACATTCATTTCAAGTGTAGACGAGGAATACATAACACTTCGCAAATCATGTTGTACCTTTCCATGAAACATAGAAATGAGATGCGATATCGCGTTTTAAGAATCATAAGAACTCTATTGCTACGATACGTAGACATCTGCGAACGCTATTTCCTTGCAAGGAAGTGTCGCATTTACATTCATTTGAATCGTAGGCGAGGGATGCATAACACTTCGCAAATCATATTACATCTTACCATGAAACATAAAAATGAGATGCGATATCGAGTTTTAAGAAGCATTAGAACACCATTGCTACGATACCTAGACTTCTGCAGACGCTATTTCCTAGCAAGGAAGTGTCGCATTTACATTCATTTGAAGTGTAGACGAGGAATACATGACCACTTCGCAAATCATATTATATCTTACCATGAAACATAGAAATGAGATGCCATATCGCGATTTAAGAATCATAAGAACTCTATTGCTACGATACGCAGACATCTGCAAACGCCATTTCCTTGCAAGATAGTGTCGCATTTACATTCATTTGAAGTGTAGACGTGGAATACATGACACTTCGCAAATCATATTATATCTTACCATGAAACATAGAAATGAGATGCGATATCGCGTTTTAAGAAGCATTAGAAATCCATTGCTACGATACGTAGACATCTGCAAACTCTATTTCCTTGCAAGGAAGTGTCGCATTTACATTCAGTTGATGTGTAGACGAGGAATACATAACACTTCGCAAATCATATTATATCTTACCATGAAACATAGAAATGAGATGCGATATCGCGTTTTAAGAAGCATTAGAACTCTATTGCTACGATACGTAGACATCTGCAAACGCTATTTCCTTGCAAGGAAGTGTCGCATTTACATTCATTTGAATTGTAGACGAGGAATACATGATACTTCGCTAATCATATTATATCTTACCATGAGACATAGAAATGAGATGCGATATCCCGTTTTAAGAAGCATTAGAAATCTATTGCTACGATACGTAGACATCTGCAAACGCTATTTCCTAGCGAGGAAGTGTCGCATTCACATTCATTTGAAGTGTAGACGAGGAATACATAACACTTCGCAAATCATATTATATCTTACCATGAAACATAGAAATGAGATGCAATATTGCGATTTAAGAATCATAAGAACTCTATTGCTACGATACGCAGACATCTGCAAACGCTATTTCCTTGCAAGGAAGTGTCGCATTTACATTCATTTGAATCGTAGACGAGGAATGCATATCACTTCGCAATGGATATAATATCTTATCATGAAACATAGATATGAGATGCAATATCTCGTTTTAAGAAGCATTTGAACTCTATAGCTACGATACGTAGACATCTGCAGGCGCTATTTCCTTGCAAGGGAGTGTCGCATTTACATTCATTTGAATCGTAGACGAGGAATGCATAACACTACGCAATGAATATTATATCTTGCCATGAAACATAGAAATGAGATGCGATATCGCGTTTTAAGAAGCATTAGATCTCTATTGCTACGATACCTAGACATCTGCAGACGCTATTTCCTAGCAAGGAAGTGTCGCATTTACATTCATTTGAAGTGTAGACGAAGAATACATGATACTTCGCTAATCATATTATATCTTACCACGAAACATAGAAATGAGATGCGATATCGCGTTTTAAGAAGCATTAGAAATCTATTGCTACGATACGTAGACATCTGCAAACGCTATTTCCTAGCGAGGAAGTGTCGCATTCACATTCATTTGAAGTGTAGACGGGGAATACATAACACTTCGCAAATCATATTATATCTTACCATGAAACATAGAAATGAGATGCAATATTGCGATTTAAGAATCATAAGAACTCTATTGCTACGATACGTAGACATCTGCAAACGCTATTTCCTTGCAAGGAAGTGTCGCATTTACATTCATTTGATGTGAGGACGAGGAATACATAACACTTCGCAAATCATATTATATCTTACCATGAAACATAGAAATGAGATGCGATATCGCGTTTTAAGAATCATAAGAACTCTATTGCTACGATTCGTAGACATCTGCAAACGCTATTTCCTTGCAAGGAAGTGTCACATTTACATTCATTTGAAGTGTAGTCGAGGAATGCATAACACTTCGCAAATCATATTATATCTTACCATGCAGCATAGGAATGAGATGCGATATCGCGTTTTAAGAAGCATTAGATCTCTATTGCTACGATACCTAGACATCTGCAGACGCTATTTCCTAGCAAGGAAGTGTCGCATTTACATTCATTTGATGTTTAGACATGGAATGCATGATATTTCCCTAATCATACTATATCTTACCATGAAACATAGAAATGAGATGCGATATCGCGTTTTAAGAAGAATTAGAAATCTATTGCTACGATACGTAGACATCTGCAAACGCTATTTCCTAGCGAGGAAGTGTCGCATTTACATTCATTTGAATCGTAGACGAGGAATGCATATCACTTCGCAATGAATATTATATCTTATCATGAAACATAGATATGAGATGCAATATCTCGTTTTAAGAAGCATTTGAACTCTATTGCTACGATACGTAGACATCTGCAGGCGCTATTTCCTTGCAAGAGAGGGTCGCATTTACATTCATTTGAATCGTAGACGAGGAATGCATAACACTTCGCAATGAATATTATATCTTGCCATGAAACATAGAAATGAGATGCGATATCGCGTTTTAAGAAGCATTAGAACTCTATTGCTACGATACCTAGACATCTGCAGAAGCTATTTCCTAGCAAGGAAGAGTAGCATTTACATCCATTTGAAGTGTAGACGAGGAATACGTGACACTTCGCAAATCATATTATATCTTACCATGAAGCATAGGAATGAGATGCGATATCGCGTTTTAAGAAGCATTAGATCTCTATTGCTACGATACCTAGACATCTGCAGACGCTATTTCCTAGCAAGGAAGTGTCGCATTTACATTCATTTGATGTGTAGACGAGGAATACATGATACTTCCCTAATCATACTATACCTTACCATGAAACATAGAAATGAGATGCGATATCGCGTTTTAAGAAGAATTAGAAATCTATTGCTACGATACGTAGACATCTGCAAACGCTATTTCCTAGCGAGAAAGTGTCGCATTTACATTCATTTGAATCGTAGACGAGGAATGCATATCACTTCGCAATGAATATTATATCTTATCATGAAACAAAGATATGAGATGCAATATCTCGTTTTAAGAAGCATTTGAATTCTATTGCTACGATACGTAGACATCTGCAGGCGCTATTTCCTTGCAAGGGAGTGTCGCATTTACATTCATTTGAATCGTAGACGAGGAATGCATAACACTTCGCAATGAATATTATATCTTGCCATGAAACATAGAAATGAGATGCGATATCGCGTTTTAAGAAGCATTAGAACTCTATTGCTACGATACCTAGACATCTGCAGAAGCTATTTCCTAGCAAGGAAGAGTAGCATTTACATCCATTTGAAGTGTAGACGAGGAATACGTGACACTTCGCAAATCATATTATATCTTACCATGAAGCATAGGAATGAGATGCGATATCGCGTTTTAAGAAGCATTAGATCTCTATTGCTACGATACCTAGACATCTGCAGACGCTATTTCCTTGCAAGGAATTGTCGCATTTACATTCATTTGAAGTGTAGACGAGGAATACATAACACTCCGCAAATCATATTATATCTTACCATGAAACATAGAAACGAGATGCGATATCGCGTTTGAAGAATCATAAGAACTCTATTGCTACGATACGTAGACATCTGCAAACGCTATTTCCTTGCAAAGAAGTGTCACATTTACATTCATTTGAAGTGTAGACGAGGAATACATAACACTTCGCAAATCATATTATATCTTACCATGAAACATAGAAATCAGATGCGATATCGCGTTTTAAGAATCATAAGAACTCTATTGCTACGATTCGTAGACATCTGCAAACGCTATTTCCTTGCAAAGAATTGTCGCATTTACATTCATTTGAAGTGTAGAAGAGGAATACATAACACTTCGCAAATCATATTATATCTTACCATGAAACATAGAAATGAGATGCGATATCGCGTTTTAAGAAATATTAGAAATCTATTGCTACGACACGTAGACATCTGCAAACGCTATTTCCTAGCGAGGAAGTGTCGCATTCACATTCATTTGAAGTGTAGACGAGGAATACATAACACTTCGCAAATCATATTATATCTTACCATGAAACATAGAAATGAGATGCAATATTGCGATTTAAGAATCATAAGAACTCTATTGCTACGATACGTAGACATCTGCAAACGCTATTTCCTTGCAAGGAAGTGTCGCATTTACATTCATTTGATGTGTAGACGAGGAATACATAACACTTCGCAAATCACATTATATCTTACCATGAAAAATAGAAATGAGATGCGATATCGCGTTTTAAGAAGCATTAGAACTCTACTGCTACGATACGTAGACATCTGTAAACGCTATTTCCTAGCGAGAAAGTGTCGCATTCACATTCATTTGAAGTGTAGACGAGGAATACATAACACTCCGCAAATCATATTATATCTTACCATGAAACATAGAAATGTGATGTGATATCGCGTTTTAAGAATCATAAGAACTCTATTGCTACGATACGTAGACATCTGCAAACGCTATTTCCTTGCAAAGAATTGTCGCATTTACATTCATTTGAAGTGTAGAAGAGGAATACATAACACTTCGCAAATCATATTATATCTTACCATGAAACATAGAAATGAGATGCGACATCGCGTTCTAAGAAGCATTAGAACACTACTGCTACGATAGGTAGACATTTGCGAACGCTATTTCCTTGCAAGGAATTATCGCATTTACATTCATTTGAAGTGTAGACGAGGAATACATAACACTCCGCAAATCATATTATATCTTACCATGAAACATAGAAACGAGATGCGATATCGCGTTTTAAGAATCATAAGAACTATATTGCTACGATACGTAGACATCTGCAAACGCTATTTCCTTGCAAAGAAGTGTCACATTTACATTCATTTGAAGTGTAGACGAGGAATACATAACAATTCGCAAATCATATTATATCTTACCATGAAACATAGAAATGAGATGCGATACCGCGTTTTAAGAATCATAAGAACTCTATTGCTACGATTCGTAGACATCTGCAAACGCTATTTCCTTGCAAGGAACTGTCACATTTACATTCATTTGAAGTGTAGGCGAGGAATACATAACACTTCGCAAATCATATTATATTTTACCATGAAGCATAGGAATGAGATGCGATATCGCGTTTTAAGAAGCATTAGATCTCTATTGCTACGATACCTAGACATCTGCAGACGCTATTTCCTAGCAAGGAAGTGTCGCATTTACATTCATTTGATGTTTAGACGTGGAATACATGATACTTCCCTAATCATACTATATCTTACCACGAAACATAGAAATGAGATGCGATATCGCGTTTTAAGAAGAATAAGAAATCTATTGCTACGATACGTAGACATCTGCAAACGCTATTTCCTAGCGAGGAAGTGTCGCATTTACATTCATTTGAATCGTAGACGAGGAATGCATATCACTTCGCAATGAATATTATATCTTATCATGAAACATAGATATGAGATGCAATATCTCGTTTTAAGAAGCATTTGAACTCTATTGCTACGATACGTAGACATCTGCAAACACTATTTCCTAGCGAGGAAGTGTCGCATTCACATTTATTTGAAGTGTAGACGAGGAATACATAACACTTCGCAAATCATATTATATCTTACCATGAAACATAGAAATGAGATGCAATATTGCGATTTAAGAATCATAAGAACTCTATTGCTACGATACGTAGACATCTGCTAACGCTATTTCCTTGCAAGGAAGTGTCGCATTTACATTCATTTGATGTGTAGACGAGGAATACATAACACTTCGCAAATCATATTATATCTTACCATGAAACATAGAAATGAGATGCGATATCGCGTTTTAAGAAGCATTAGGACTGTACTGCTACGATACGTAGATATCTGCAAACGCTATTTCCTAGCGAGGAAGTGTCGCATTCACATTCATTTGAAGTGTAGACGAGGAATACATGACACTCCGCAAATCATATTATATCTTACCATGAAACATAGAAATGTGATGCGATATCGCGTTTTAAGAATCATAAGAACTCTATTGCTACGATACGTAGACATCTGCAAACGCTATGTCCTTGCAAAGAATTGTCGCATTTACAATCATTTGAAGTGTAGAAGAGGAATACATAACACTTCGCAAATCATATTATATCTTACCATGAAACATATAAATGAGAAGCGACATCGCGTTCTAAGAAGCATTAGAACACTACTGCTACGATAGGTAGACATTTGCAAACGCTATTTCCTTGCAAGGAATTGTCGCATTTACATTCATTTGAAGTGTAGACGAGGAATACATAACACTCCGCAAATCATATTATATCTTACCATGAAACATAGAAACGAGATGCGATATCGCGTTTGAAGAATCATAAGTACTCTATTGCTACGATACGTAGACATCTGCAAACGCTATTTCCTTGCAATGAAGTGTCACATTTACATTCATTTGAAGTGTAGACGAGGAATACATAACACTTCGCAAATCATATTATATCTTACCATGAAACATAGAAATGAGATGCGATATCGCGTTTTAAGAATCATAAGAACTCTATTGCTACGATTCGTAGACATCTGCAAACGCTATTTCCTTGCAAAGTATTGTCGCATTTACATTCATTTGAAGTGTAGAAGAGGAATACATAACACTTCGCAAATCATATTATATCTTACCCTGAAACATAGAAATGAGATGCGATTTCGCGTTTTAAGAAGCATTAGAAATCTATTGCTACGACACGTAGACATCTGCAAACGCTATTTCCTAGCGAGGAAGTGTCGCATTCACATTCATTTGAAGTGTAGACGAGGAATACATAACACTTCGCAAATCATATTATATCTTACCATGAAACACAGAAATGAGATGCAATATAGCGATTTAAGAATCATAAGAACTCTATTGCTACGATACGTAGACATCTGCAAACGCTATTTCCTTGCAAGGAAGTGTCGCATTTACATTCATTTGATGTGTAGACGAGGAATACATAACACTTCGCTAATCATATTATATCTTACCATGAAACATAGAAATGAGATGCGATATCGCGTTTTAAGAAGCATTAGAACACTACCGCTACGATACGTAGACATCTGCATACGCTATTTCCTAGCGAGGAAGTGTCGCATTCACATTCATTTGAAGTGTAGACGAGGAATACATAACACTCCGCAAATCATATTATATCTTACCATGAAACATAGAAATGTGATGCGATATCGCGTTTTAAGAATCATAAGAACTCTATTGCTACGATACGTAGACATCTGCAAACGCTATTTCCTTGCAAAGAATTGTCGCATTTACATTCATTTGAAGTGTAGAAGAGGAATACATAACACTTCGCAAATCATATTATATCTTACCATGAAACATAGAAATGAGATGCGACATCGCGTTCTAAGAAGCATTAGAACACTACTGCTACGATAGGTAGACATCTGCAGACGCTATTTCCTAGCAAGGAAGTGTCGCATTTACTTTCATTTGAAGTGTAGACGAGGAATACATGATACTTCGCTAATCATATTGTATCTTACCATGAAACATAGAAATGAGATGCGATATCGCGTTTTAAGAAGCATTAGAAATCTATTGCTACGATACGTAGACATCTGCAAACGCTATTTCCTAGCGAGGAAGTGTCGCATTTACATTCATTTGAATCGTAGACGAGGAATGCATATCACTTCGCAATGAATATTATATCTTATCATGAAACAAAGATATGAGATGCAATATCTCGTTTTAAGAAGCATTTGAATTCTATTGCTACGATACGTAGACATCTGCAGGCGCTATTTCCTTGCAAGGGAGTGTCGCATTTACATTCATTTGAATCGTAGACGAGGAATGCATAACACTTCGCAATGAATATTATATCTTGCCATGAAACATAGAAATGAGATGCGATATCGCGTTTTAAGAAGCATTAGAACTCTATTGCTACGATACCTAGACATCTGCAGAAGCTATTTCCTAGCAAGGAAGAGTAGCATTTACATCCATTTGAAGTGTAGACGAGGAATACGTGACACTTCGCAAATCATATTATATCTTACCATGAAGCATAGGAATGAGATGCGATATCGCGTTTTAAGAAGCATTAGATCTCTATTGCTACGATACCTAGACATCTGCAGACGCTATTTCCTAGCGAGGAAGTGTCGCATTCACATTCATTTGAAGTGTAGACGAGGAATACATAACACTTCGCAAATCATATTATATCTTACCATGAAACATAGAAATGAGATGCAATATTGCGATTTAAGAATCATAAGAACTCTATTGCTACGATACGTAGACATCTGCAAACGCTATTTCCTTGCAAGGAAGTGTCGCATTTACATTCATTTGATGTGTAGACGAGGAATACATAACACTTCGCAAATCATATTATATCTTACCATGAAACATAGAAATGAGATGCAATATTGCGATTTAAGAATCATAAGAACTCTATTGCTACGATACGTAGACATCTGCAAACGCTATTTCCTTGCAAAGAATTGTCGCATTTACATTCATTTGAAGTGTAGAAGAGGAATACATAACACTTCGCAAATCATATTATATCTTACCATGAAACATAGAAATGAGATGCGACATCGCGTTCTAAGAAGCATTAGAACACTACTGCTACGATAGGTAGACATTTGCAAACGCTATTTCCTTGCAAGGAATTGTCGCATTTACATTCATTTGAAGTGTAGACGAGGAATACATAACACTCCGCAAATCATATTATATCTTACCATGAAACATAGAAACGAGATGCGATATCGCGTTTGAAGAATCATAAGAACTCTATTGCTACGATACGTAGACATCTGCAAACGCTATTTCCTTGCAAAGAAGTGTCACATTTACATTCATTTAAAGTGTAGACGAGGAATACATAACACTTCGCAAATCATATTATATCTTACCATGAAACATAGAAATCAGATGCGATATCGCGTTTTAAGAATCATAAGAACTCTATTGCTACGATTCGTAGACATCTGCAAACGCTATTTCCTTGCAAAGAATTGTCGCATTTACATTCATTTGAAGTGTAGAAGAGGAATACATAACACTTCGCAAATCATATTATATCTTACCATGAAACATAGAAATGAGATGCGATATCGCGTTTTAAGAAATATTAGAAATCTATTGCTACGACACGTAGACATCTGCAAACGCTATTTCCTAGCGAGGAAGTGTCGCATTCACATTCATTTGAAGTGTAGACGAGGAATACATAACACTTCGCAAATCATATTATATCTTACCATGAAACATAGAAATGAGATGCAATATTGCGATTTAAGAATCATAAGAACTCTATTGCTACGATACGTAGACATCTGCTAACGCTATTTCCTTGCAAGGAAGTGTCGCATTTACATTCATTTGATGTGTAGACGAGGAATACATAACACTTCGCAAATCACATTATATCTTACCATGAAAAATAGAAATGAGATGCGATATCGCGTTTAAGAAGCATTAGAACTCTATTGCTACGATTCGTAGACATCTGCAAACGCTATTTCCTTGCAAGGAAGTGTCACATTTACATTCATTTGAAGTGTAGGCGAGGAATACATAACACTTCGCAAATCATATTATATTTTACCATGAAGCATAGGAATGAGATGCGATATCGCGTTTTAAGAAGCATTAGATCTCTATTGCTACGATACCTAGACATCTGCAGACGCTATTTCCTAGCAAGGAAGTGTCGCATTTACATTCATTTGATGTTTAGACGTGGAATACATGATACTTCCCTAATCATACTATATCTTA
The DNA here is from genome assembly GCF_050948175.1 of Xylocopa sonorina. NCBI lineage: Eukaryota > Metazoa > Arthropoda > Insecta > Hymenoptera > Apidae > Xylocopa > Xylocopa sonorina. Next base: position 85,315 of record NW_027490192.1, on the reverse strand, counting down.
CCATGAAACATAGAAATGAGATGCGATATCGCGTTTTAAGGAGAATAAGAAATCTATTGCTACGATACGTAGACATTTGCAAACGCTATTTCCTAGCGAGGAAGTGTCGCATTTACATTTATTTGAATCGTAGACGAGGAATGCATATCACTTCGCAACGAATATTATATCTTATCATGAAACATAGATATGAGATGCAATATCTCGTTTTAAGAAGCATTTGAACTCTATTGCTACGATACGTAGACATCTGCAAACGCTATTTCCTAGCGAGGAAGTGTCGCATTTACATTCATTTGATGTGTAGACGAGGAATACATAACACTTCGCAAATCATATTATATCTTACCATGAAACATAGAAATGGGATGCGATATCGCGTTTGAGAATCATAAGAACTCTATTGCTACGATTCGTAGACATCTGCAAACGCTATTTCCTTGCAAAGTATTGTCGCATTTACATTCATTTGAAGTGTAGAAGAGGAATACATAACACTTCGCAAATCATATTATATCTTACCATGAAACATAGAAATGAGATGCAATATTGCGATTTAAGAATCATAAGAACTCTATTGCTACGATACGTAGACATCTGCAAACGCTATGTCCTTGCAAAGAATTGTCGCATTTACAATCATTTGAAGTGTAGAAGAGGAATACATAACACTTCGCAAATCATATTATATCTTACCATGAAACATAGAAATGGGATGCGATATCGCGTTTTAAGAATCATAAGAACTCTATTGCTACGATTCGTAGACATCTGCAAACGCTATTTCCTTGCAAAGTATTGTCGCATTTTCATTCATTTGAAGTGTAGAAGAGGAATACATAACACTTCGCAAATCATATTATATCTTACCATGAAACATAGAAATGAGATGCAATATTGCGATTTAAGAATCATAAGAACTCTATTGCTACGATACGTAGACATCTGCAAACGCTATGTCCTTGCAAAGAATTGTCGCATTTACAATCATTTGAAGTGTAGAAGAGGAATACATAACACTTCGCAAATCATATTATATCTTACCATGAAACATAGAAATGAGATGCGATATCGCGTTTTAAGAAGCATTAGAACTCTATTGCTACGATACGTAGACATCTGCAAACGCTATTTCCTTGCAATGAAGTGTCACATTTACATTCATTTGAAGTGTAGACGAGGAATACATAACACTTCGCAAATCATATTATATCTTACCATGAAACATAGAAATGAGATGCGATATCGCGTTTTAAGAATCATAAGAACTCTATTGCTACGATTCGTAGACATCTGCAAACGCTATTTCCTTGCAAAGTATTGTCGCATTTACATTCATTTGAAGTGTAGAAGAGGAATACATAACACTTCGCAAATCATATTATATCTTACCATGAAACATAGAAATGAGATGCGATTTCGCGTTTTAAGAAGCATTAGAAATCTATTGCTACGACACGTAGACATCTGCAAACGCTATTTCCTAGCGAGGAAGTGTCGCATTCACATTCATTTGAAGTGTAGACGAGGAATACATAACACTTCGCAAATCATATTATATCTTACCATGAAACACAGAAATGAGATGCAATATAGCGATTTAAGAATCATAAGAACTCTATTGCTACGATACGTAGACATCTGCAAACGCTATTTCCTTGCAAGGAAGTGTCGCATTTACATTCATTTGACGTGTAGACGAGGAATACATAACACTTCGCTAATCATATTATATCTTACCATGAAACATAGAAATGAGATGCGATATCGCGTTTTAAGAAGCATTAGAACTCTACCGCTACGATACGTAGACATCTGCATACGCTATTTCCTAGCGAGGAAGTGTCGCATTCACATTCATTTGAAGTGTAGACGAGGAATACATAACACTCCGCAAATCATATTATATCTTACCATGAAACATAGAAATGTGATGCGATATCGCGTTTTAAGAAGCATTAGAACTCTATTGCTACGATACCTAGATATCTGCAGAAGCTATTTCCTAGCAAGGAAGAGTAGCATTTACATCCATTTGAAGTGTAGACGAGGAATACGTGACACTTCGCAAATCATATTATATCTTACCATGAAGCATAGGAATGAGATGCGATATCGCGTTTTAAGAAGCATTAGATCTCTATTGCTACGATACCTAGACATCTGCAGACGCTATTTCCTAGCGAGGAAGTGTCGCATTCACATTCATTTGAAGTGTAGACGAGGAATACATAACACTTCGCAAATCATATTATATCTTACCATGAAACATAGAAATGAGATGCGACATCGCGTTCTAAGAAGCATTAGAACACTACTGCTACGATAGGTAGACATTTGCAAACGCTATTTCCTTGCAAGGAATTGTCGCATTTACATTCATTTGAAGTGTAGACGAGGAATACATAACACTCCGCAAATCATATTATATCTTACCATGAAACATAGAAACGAGATGCGATATCGCGTTTGAAGAATCATAAGAACTCTATTGCTACGATACGTAGACATCTGCAAACGCTATTTCCTTGCAAAGAAGTTTCACATTTACATTCATTTGAAGTGTAGACGAGGAATACATAACACTTCGCAAATCATATTATATCTTACCATGAAACATAGAAATCAGATGCGATATCGCGTTTTAAGAGTCATAAGAACTCTATTGCTACGATTCGTAGACATCTGCAAACGCTATTTCCTTGCAAAGAATTGTCGCATTTACATTCATTTGAAGTGTAGAAGAGGAATACATAACACTTCGCAAATCATATTATATCTTACCATGAAACATAGAAATGAGATGCGATATCGCGTTTTAAGAAATATTAGAAATCTATTGCTACGACACGTAGACATCTGCAAACGCTATTTCCTAGCGAGGAAGTGTCGCATTCACATTCATTTGAAGTGTAGACGAGGAATACATAACACTTCGCAAATCATATTATATCTTACCATGAAACATAGAAATGAGATGCAATATTGCGATTTAAGAATCATAAGAACTCTATTGCTACGATACGTAGACATCTGCAAACGCTATGTCCTTGCAAAGAATTGTCGCATTTACAATCATTTGAAGTGTAGAAGAGGAATACATAACACTTCGCAAATCATATTATATCTTAGCATGAAACATATAAATGAGATGCGACATCGCGTTCTAAGAAGCATTAGAACACTACTGCTACGATAGGTAGACATTTGCAAACGCTAGTTCCTTGCAAGGAATTGTCGCATTTACATTCATTTGAAGTGTAGACGAGGAATACATAACACTCCGCAAATCATATTTTATCTTACCATGAAACATAGAAACGAGATGCGATATCGCGTTTGAAGAATCATAAGAACTCTATTGCTACGATACGTAGACATCTGCAAACGCTATTTCCTTGCAAAGAAGTGTCACATTTACATTCATTTGAAGTGTAGACGAGGAATACATAACACTTCGCAAATCATATTATATCTTACCATGAAACATAGAAATGAGATGCGATTTCGCGTTTTAAGAAGCATCAGAAATCTATTGCTACGACACGTAGACATCTGCAAACGCTATTTCCTAGCGAGGAAGTGTCGCATTCACATTCATTTGAAATGTAGACGAGGAATACATAACACTTCGCAAATCATATTATATCTTACCATGAAACACAGAAATGAGATGCAATATTGCGATTTAAGAATCATAAGAACTCTATTGCTACGATACGTAGACATCTGCAAACGCTATTTCCTTGCAAGGAAGTGTCGCATTTACATTCATTTGATGTGTAGACGAGGAATACATAACACTTCGCAAATCATATTATATCTTACCATGAAACATAGAAATGAGATGCGATATCGCGTTTTAAGAAGCATTAGAACTCTACCGCTACGATACGTAGACATCTGCATACGCTATTTCCTAGCGAGGAAGTGTCGCATTCACATTCATTTGAAGTGTAGACGAGGAATACATAACACTCCGCAAATCATATTATATCTTACCATGAAACATAGAAATGTGATGCGATATCGCGTTTTAAGAAGCATTAGAACTCTATTGCTACGATACCTAGATATCTGCAGAAGCTATTTCCTAGCAAGGAAGAGTAGCATTTACATCCATTTGAAGTGTAGACGAGGAATACGTGACACTTCGCAAATCATATTATATCTTACCATGAAGCATAGGAATGAGATGCGATATCGCGTTTTAAGAAGCATTAGATCTCTATTGCTACGATACCTAGACATCTGCAGACGCTATTTCCTAGCGAGGAAGTGTCGCATTCACATTCATTTGAAGTGTAGACGAGGAATACATAACACTTCGCAAATCATATTATATCTTACCATGAAACATAGAAATGAGATGCAATATTGCGATTTAAGAATCATAAGAACTCTATTGCTACGATACGTAGACATCTGCAAACGCTATTTCCTTGCAAGGAAGTGTCGCATTTACATTCATTTGATGTGTAGACGAGGAATACATAACACTTCGCAAATCATATTATATCTTACCATGAAACATAGAAATGAGATGCAATATTGCGATTTAAGAATCATAAGAACTCTATTGCTACGATACGTAGACATCTGCAAACGCTATTTCCTTGCAAAGAATTGTCGCATTTACATTCATTTGAAGTGTAGAAGAGGAATACATAACACTTCGCAAATCATATTATATCTTACCATGAAACATAGAAATGAGATGCGACATCGCGTTCTAAGAAGCATTAGAACACTACTGCTACGATAGGTAGACATTTGCAAACGCTATTTCCTTGCAAGGAATTGTCGCATTTACATTCATTTGAAGTGTAGACGAGGAATACATAACACTCCGCAAATCATATTATATCTTACCATGAAACATAGAAACGAGATGCGATATCGCGTTTGAAGAATCATAAGAACTCTATTGCTACGATACGTAGACATCTGCAAACGCTATTTCCTTGCAAAGAAGTGTCACATTTACATTCATTTGAAGTGTAGACGAGGAATACATAACACTTCGCAAATCATATTATATCTTACCATGAAACATAGAAATCAGATGCGATATCGCGTTTTAAGAGTCATAAGAACTCTACTGCTACGATTCGTAGACATCTGCAAACGCTATTTCCTTGCAAAGAATTGTCGCATTTACATTCATTTGAAGTGTAGAAGAGGAATACATAACACTTCGCAAATCATATTATATCTTACCATGAAACATAGAAATGAGATGCGATATCGCGTTTTAAGAAATATTAGAAATCTATTGCTACGACACGTAGACATCTGCAAACGCTATTTCCTAGCGAGGAAGTGTCGCATTCACATTCATTTGAAGTGTAGACGAGGAATACATAACACTTCGCAAATCATATTATATCTTACCATGAAACATAGAAATGAGATGCAATATTGCGATTTAAGAATCATAAGAACTCTATTGCTACGATACGTAGACATCTGCAAACGCTATGTCCTTGCAAAGAATTGTCGCATTTACAATCATTTGAAGTGTAGAAGAGGAATACATAACACTTCGCAAATCATATTATATCTTAGCATGAAACATATAAATGAGATGCGACATCGCGTTCTAAGAAGCATTAGAACACTACTGCTACGATAGGTAGACATTTGCAAACGCTAGTTCCTTGCAAGGAATTGTCGCATTTACATTCATTTGAAGTGTAGACGAGGAATACATAACACTCCGCAAATCATATTTTATCTTACCATGAAACATAGAAACGAGATGCGATATCGCGTTTGAAGAATCATAAGAACTCTATTGCTACGATACGTAGACATCTGCAAACGCTATTTCCTTGCAAAGAAGTGTCACATTTACATTCATTTGAAGTGTAGACGAGGAATACATAACACTTCGCAAATCATATTATATCTTACCATGAAACATAGAAATGAGATGCGATTTCGCGTTTTAAGAAGCATCAGAAATCTATTGCTACGACACGTAGACATCTGCAAACGCTATTTCCTAGCGAGGAAGTGTCGCATTCACATTCATTTGAAATGTAGACGAGGAATACATAACACTTCGCAAATCATATTATATCTTACCATGAAACACAGAAATGAGATGCAATATTGCGATTTAAGAATCATAAGAACTCTATTGCTACGATACGTAGACATCTGCAAACGCTATTTCCTTGCAAGGAAGTGTCGCATTTACATTCATTTGATGTGTAGACGAGGAATACATAACACTTCGCAAATCATATTATATCTTACCATGAAACATAGAAATGAGATGCGATATCGCGTTTTAAGAAGCATTAGAACTCTACCGCTACGATACGTAGACATCTGCATACGCTATTTCCTAGCGAGGAAGTGTCGCATTCACATTCATTTGAAGTGTAGACGAGGACTACATAACACTCCGCAAATCATATTATATCTTACCATGAAACATAGAAATGTGATGCGATATCGCGTTTTAAGAATCATAAGAACTCTATTGCTACGATACGTAGACATCTGCAAACGCTATTTCCTTGCAAAGAATTGTCGCATTTACATTCATTTGAAGTGTAGACGAGGAATACATAACACTCCGCAAATCATATTATATCTTACCATGAAACATAGAAACGAGATGCGATATCGCGTTTGAAGAATCATAAGAACTCTATTGCTACGATACGTAGACATCTGCAAACGCTATTTCCTTGCAAAGAAGTGTCACATTTACATTCATTTGAAGTGTAGACGAGGAATACATAACACTTCGCAAATCATATTATATCTTACCATGAAACATAGAAATCAGATGCGATATCGCGTTTTAAGAATCATAAGAACTCTATTGCTACGATTCGTAGACATCTGCAAACGCTATTTCCTTGCAAAGAATTGTCGCATTTACATTCATTTGAAGTGTAGAAGAGGAATACATAACACTTCGCAAATCATATTATATCTTACCATGAAACATAGAAATGAGATGCGACATCGCGTTCTAAGAAGCATTAGAACACTACTGCTACGATAGGTAGACATCTGCAGACGCTATTTCCTAGCAAGGAAGTGTCGCATTTACTTTCATTTGAAGTGTAGACGAGGAATACATGATACTTCGCTAATCATATTATATCTTACCATGAAACATAGAAATGAGATGCGATATCGCGTTTTAAGAAGCATTAGAAATCTATTGCTATGATACGTAGACATCTGCAAACGCTATTTCCTAGCGAGGAAGTGTCGCATTTACATTCATTTGAATCGTAGACGAGGAATGCATATCACGTCGCAATGAATATTATATCTTATCATGAAACAAAGATATGAGATGCAATATCTCGTTTTAAGAAGCATTTGAATTCTATTACTACGATACGTAGACATCTGCAGGCGCTATTTCCTTGCAAGGGAGTGTCGCATTTACATTCAGTTGAATCGTAGACGAGGAATGCATAACACTTCGCAATGAATATTATATCTTGCCATGAAACATAGAAATGAGATGCGATATCGCGTTTTAAGAAGCATTAGAACTCTATTGCTACGATACCTAGACATCTGCAGAAGCTATTTCCTAGCAAGGAAGAGTAGCATTTACATCCATTTGAAGTGTAGACGAGGAATACGTGACACTTCGCAAATCATATTATATCTTACCATGAAGCATAGGAATGAGATGCGATATCGCGTTTTAAGAAGCATTAGATCTCTATTGCTACGATACCTAGACATCTGCAGACGCTATTTCCTAGCGAGGAAGTGTCGCATTCACATTCATTTGAAGTGTAGACGAGGAATACATAACACTTCGCAAATCATATTATATCTTACCATGAAACATAGAAATGAGATGCAATATTGCGATTTAAGAATCATAAGAACTCTATTGCTACGATACGTAGACATCTGCAAACGCTATTTCCTTGCAAAGTATTGTCGCATTTACATTCATTTGAAGTGTAGAAGAGGAATACATAACACTTCGCAAATCATATTATATCTTACCATGAAACATAGAAATGAGATGCAATATTGCGATTTAAGAATCATAAGAACTCTATTGCTACGATACGTAGACATCTGCTAACGCTATTTCCTTGCAAGGAAGTGTCGCATTTACATTCATTTGATGTGTAGACGAGGAATACATAACACTTCGCAAATCACATTATATCTTACCATGAAAAATAGAAATGAGATGCGATATCGCGTTTTAAGAAGCATTAGAACTCTATTGCTACGATTCGTAGACATCTGCAAACGCTATTTCCTTGCAAGGAAGTGTCACATTTACATTCATTTGAAGTGTAGGCGAGGAATACATAACACTTCGCAAATCATATTATATTTTACCATGAAGCATAGGAATGAGATGCGATATCGCGTTTTAAGAAGCATTAGATCTCTATTGCTACGATACCTAGACATCTGCAGACGCTATTTCCTAGCAAGGAAGTGTCGCATTTACATTCATTTGATGTTTAGACGTGGAATACATGATACTTCCCTAATCATACTATATCTTACCATGAAACATAGAAATGAGATGCGATATCGCGTTTTAAGGAGAATAAGAAATCTATTGCTACGATACGTAGACATTTGCAAACGCTATTTCCTAGCGAGGAAGTGTCGCATTTACATTTATTTGAATCGTAGACGAGGAATGCATATCACTTCGCAACGAATATTATATCTTATCATGAAACATAGATATGAGATGCAATATCTCGTTTTAAGAAGCATTTGAACTCTATTGCTACGATACGTAGACATCTGCAAACGCTATTTCCTAGCGAGGAAGTGTCGCATTTACATTCATTTGATGTGTAGACGAGGAATACATAACACTTCGCAAATCATATTATATCTTACCATGAAACATAGAAATGGGATGCGATATCGCGTTTTAAGAATCATAAGAACTCTATTGCTACGATTCGTAGACATCTGCAAACGCTATTTCCTTGCAAAGTATTGTCGCATTTACATTCATTTGAAGTGTAGAAGAGGAATACATAACACTTCGCAAATCATATTATATCTTACCATGAAACATAGAAATGAGATGCAATATTGCGATTTAAGAATCATAAGAACTCTATTGCTACGATACGTAGACATCTGCAAACGCTATGTCCTTGCAAAGAATTGTCGCATTTACAATCATTTGAAGTGTAGAAGAGGAATACATAACACTTCGCAAATCATATTATATCTTAGCATGAAACATATAAATGAGATGCGACATCGCGTTCTAAGAAGCATTAGAACACTACTGCTACGATAGGTAGACATTTGCAAACGCTAGTTCCTTGCAAGGAATTGTCGCATTTACATTCATTTGAAGTGTAGACGAGGAATACATAACACTCCGCAAATCATATTATATCTTACCATGAAACATAGAAACGAGATGCGATATCGCGTTTGAAGAATCATAAGAACTCTATTGCTACGATACGTAGACATCTGCAAACGCTATTTCCTTGCAAAGAAGTGTCACATTTACATTCATTTGAAGTGTAGACGAGGAATACATAACACTTCGCAAATCATATTATATCTTACCATGAAACATAGAAATGAGATGCGATTTCGCGTTTTAAGAAGCATCAGAAATCTATTGCTACGACACGTAGACATCTGCAAACGCTATTTCCTAGCGAGGAAGTGTCGCATTCACATTCATTTGAAATGTAGACGAGGAATACATAACACTTCGCAAATCATATTATATCTTACCATGAAACACAGAAATGAGATGCAATATTGCGATTTAAGAATCATAAGAACTCTATTGCTACGATACGTAGACATCTGCAAACGCTATTTCCTTGCAAGGAAGTGTCGCATTTACATTCATTTGATGTGTAGACGAGGAATACATAACACTTCGCAAATCATATTATATCTTACCATGAAACATAGAAATGAGATGCGATATCGCGTTTTAAGAAGCATTAGAACTCTACCGCTACGATACGTAGACATCTGCATACGCTATTTCCTAGCGAGGAAGTGTCGCATTCACATTCATTTGAAGTGTAGACGAGGACTACATAACACTCCGCAAATCATATTATATCTTACCATGAAACATAGAAATGTGATGCGATATCGCGTTTTAAGAATCATAAGAACTCTATTGCTACGATACGTAGACATCTGCAAACGCTATTTCCTTGCAAAGAATTGTCGCATTTACATTCATTTGAAGTGTAGAAGAGGAATACATAACACTCCGCAAATCATATTATATCTTGCCATGAAACATTGAAATGAGATGCGATATCGCGTTTTAAGAAGCATTAGATCTCTATTGCTACGATACCTAGACATCTGCAGACGCTATTTCCTAGCGAGGAAGTGTCGCATTCACATTCATTTGAAGTGTAGACGAGGAATACATAACACTTCGCAAATCATATTATATCTTACCATGAAACATAGAAATGAGATGCAATATTGCGATTTAAGAATCATAAGAACTCTATTGCTACGATACGTAGACATCTGCAAACGCTATTTCCTTGCAAGGAAGTGTCGCATTTACATTCATTTGATGTGTAGACGAGGAATACATAACACTTCGCAAATCATATTATATCTTACCATGAAACATAGAAATGAGATGCAATATTGCGATTTAACAATCATAAGAACTCTATTGCTACGATACGTAGACATCTGCAAACGCTATTTCCTTGCAAAGAATTGTCGCATTTACATTCATTTGAAGTGTAGAAGAGGAATACATAACACTTCGCAAATCATATTATATCTTACCATGAAACATAGAAATGAGATGCGACATCGCGTTCTAAGAAGCATTAGAACGCTACTGCTACGATAGGTAGACATTTGCAAACGCTATTTCCTTGCAAGGAATTGTCGCATTTACATTCATTTGAAGTGTAGACGAGGAATACATAACACTCCGCAAATCATATTATATCTTACCATGAAACATAGAAACGAGATGCGATATCGCGTTTGAAGAATCATAAGAACTCTATTGCTACGATACGTAGACATCTGCAAACGCTATTTCCTTGCAAAGAAGTGTCACATTTACATTCATTTGAAGTGTAGACGAGGAATACATAACACTTCGCAAATCATATTATATCTTACCATGAAACATAGAAATCAGATGCGATATCGCGTTTTAAGAATCATAAGAACTCTATTGCTACGATTCGTAGACATCTGCAAACGCTATTTCCTTGCAAAGAATTGTCGCATTTACATTCATTTGAAGTGTAGAAGAGGAATACATAACACTTCGCAAATCATATTATATCTTACCATGAAACATAGAAATGAGATGCGACATCGCGTTCTAAGAAGCATTAGAACACTACTGCTACGATAGGTAGACATCTGCAGACGCTATTTCCTAGCAAGGAAGTGTCGCATTTACTTTCATTTGAAGTGTAGACGAGGAATACATGATACTTCGCTAATCATATTATATCTTACCATGAAACATAGAAATGAGATGCGATATCGCGTTTTAAGAAGCATTAGAAATCTATTGCTATGATACGTAGACATCTGCAAACGCTATTTCCTAGCGAGGAAGTGTCGCATTTACATTCATTTGAATCGTAGACGAGGAATGCATATCACTTCGCAATGAATATTATATCTTATCATGAAACAAAGATATGAGATGCAATATCTCGTTTTAAGAAGCATTTGAATTCTATTACTACGATACGTAGACATCTGCAGGCGCTATTTCCTTGCAAGGGAGTGTCGCATTTACATTCAGTTGAATCGTAGACGAGGAATGCATAACACTTCGCAATGAATATTATATCTTGCCATGAAACATAGAAATGAGATGCGATATCGCGTTTTAAGAAGCATTAGAACTCTATTGCTACGATACCTAGACATCTGCAGAAGCTATTTCCTAGCAAGGAAGAGTAGCATTTACATCCATTTGAAGTGTAGACGAGGAATACGTGACACTTCGCAAATCATATTATATCTTACCATGAAGCATAGGAATGAGATGCGATATCGCGTTTTAAGAAGCATTAGATCTCTATTGCTACGATACCTAGACATCTGCAGACGCTATTTCCTAGCGAGGAAGTGTCGCATTCACATTCATTTGAAGTGTAGACGAGGAATACATAACACTTCGCAAATCATATTATATCTTACCATGAAACATAGAAATGAGATGCAATATTGCGATTTAAGAATCATAAGAACTCTATTGCTACGATACGTAGACATCTGCAAACGCTATTTCCTTGCAAGGAAGTGTCGCATTTACATTCATTTGACGTGTAGACGAGGAATACATAACACTTCGCAAATCATATTATATCTTACCATGAAACATAGAAATGAGATGCAATATTGCGATTTAAGAATCATAAGAACTCTATTGCTACGATACGTAGACATCTGCAAACGCTATTTCCTTGCAAAGTATTGTCGCATTTACATTCATTTGAAGTGTAGAAGAGGAATACATAACACTTCGCAAATCATATTATATCTTACCATGAAACATAGAAATGAGATGCAATATTGCGATTTAAGAATCATAAGAACTCTATTGCTACGATACGTAGACATCTGCAAACGCTATTTCCTTGCAAGGAAGTGTCGCATTTACATTCATTTGATGTGTAGACGAGGAATACATAACACTTCGCAAATCATATTATATCTTACCATGAAACATAGAAATGAGATGCGATATCGCGTTTTAAGAAGCATTAGAACTCTACTGCTACGATACGTAGGCATCTGCATACGCTATTTCCTAGCGAGGAAGTGTCGCATTCACATTCATTTGAAGTGTAGACGAGGAATACATAACACTCCGCAAATCATATTATATCTTACCATGAAACATAGAAATGTGATGCGATATCGCGTTTTAAGAATCATAAGAACTCTATTGCTACGATACGTAGACATCTGCAAACGCTATTTCCTTGCAAAGAATGGTCGCATTTACATTCATTTGAAGTGTAGAAGAGGAATACATAACACTTCGCAAATCATATTATATCTTACCATGAAACATAGAAATGAGATGCGACATCGCGTTCTAAGAAGCATTAGAACACTACTGCTACGATAGGTAGACATTTGCAAACGCTATTTCCTTGCAAGGAATTGTCGCATTTACATTCATTTGAAGTGTAGACGAGGAATACATAACACTCCGCAAATCATATTATATCTTACCATGAAACATAGAAATGAGATGCGATATCGCGTTTTAAGAAGCATTAGAGCTCTATTGCTGCGATACCTAGACATCTGCAGAAGCTATTTCCTAGCAAGGAAGAGTAGCATTTACATCCATTTGAAGTGTAGACGAGGAATACGTGACACTTCGCAAATCATATTATATCTTACCATGAAGCATAGGAATGAGATGCGATATCGCGTTTTAAGAAGCATTAGATCTCTATTGCTACGATACCTAGACATCTGCAGACGCTATTTCCTAGCAAGGAAGTGTCGCATTTACTTTCATTTGAAGTGTAGACGAGGAATACATGATACTTCGCTAATCATATTATATCTTACCATGAAACATAGAAATGAGATGCGATATCGCGTTTTAAGAATCATAAAAACTCTATTGCTACGATACGCAGACATCTGCAAACGCTATTTCCTTGCAAAGAAGTGTCACATTTACATTCATTTGAAGTGTAGACGAGGAATACATAACACTTCGCAAATCATATTATATCTTACCATGAAACATAGAAATGAGATGCGATATCGCGTTTTAAGAATCATAAGAACTCTATTGCTACGATTCGTAGACATCTGCAAACGCTATTTCCTTGCAAGGAAGTGTCACATTTACATTCATTTGAAGTGTAGACGAGGAATACATAACACTTCGCAAATCATATTATATCTTACCATGAAGCATAGGAATGAGATGCGATATCGCGTTTTAAGAAGCATTAGAGCTCTATTGCTGCGATACCTAGACATCTGCAGAAGCTATTTCCTAGCAAGGAAGAGTAGCATTTACATCCATTTGAAGTGTAGACGAGGAATACGTGACACTTCGCAAATCATATTATATCTTACCATGAAGCATAGGAATGAGATGCGATATCGCGTTTTAAGAAGCATTAGATCTCTATTGCTACGATACCTAGACATCTGCAGACGCTATTTCCTAGCAAGGAAGTGTCGCATTTACTTTCATTTGAAGTGTAGACGAGGAATACATGATACTTCGCTAATCATATTATATCTTACCATGAAACATAGAAATGAGATGCGATATCGCGTTTTAAGAATCATAAGAACTCTATTGCTACGATACGTAGACGTCTGCAAACGCTATTTCCTTGCAAGGAAGTGTCGCATTTACATTCATTTGATGTGTAGACGAGGAATACATAACACTTCGCAAATCATATTATATCTTACCATGAAACATAGAAATGAGATGCGATATCGCGTTTTAAGAAGCATTAGATCTCTATTGCTACGATACCTAGACATCTGCAGACGCTATTTCCTAGCAAGGAAGTGTCGCATTTACATTCATTTGATGTTTAGACGTGGAATACATGATACTTCCCTAATCATACTATATCTTACCATGAAACATAGAAATGAGATGCGATATCGCGTTTTAAGGAGAATAAGAAATCTATTGCTACGATACGTAGACATTTGCAAACGCTATTTCCTAGCGAGGAAGTGTCGCATTTACATTCATTTGAATCGTAGACGAGGAATGCATATCACTTCGCAACGAATATTATATCTTATCATGAAACATAGATATGAGATGCAATATCTCGTTTTAAGAAGCATTTGAACTCTATTGCTACGATTCGTAGACATCTGCAAACGCTATTTCCTTGCAAAGTATTGTCGCATTTACATTCATTTGAAGTGTAGAAGAGGAATACATAACACTTCGCAAATCATATTATATCTTACCATGAAACATAGAAATGAGATGCAATATTGCGATTTAAGAATCATAAGAACTCTATTGCTACGATACGTAGACATCTGCAAACGCTATTTCCTTGCAAGGAAGTGTCGCATTTACATTCATTTGATGTGTAGACGAGGAATACATAACACTTCGCAAATCATATTATATCTTACCATGAAATATAGAAATGAGATGCGATATCACGTTTTAAGAAGCATTAGAACTCTACTGCTACGATACGTAGACATCTGCATACGCTATTTCCTAACGAGGAAGTGTCGCATTCACATTCATTTGAAGTGTAGACGAGGAATACATAACACTCCGCAAATCATATTATATCTTACCATGAAACATAGAAATGAGATGCGACATCGCGTTCTAAGAAGCATTAGAACACTACTGCTACGATAGGTAGACATTTGCAAACGCTATTTCCTTGCAAGGAATTGTCGCATTTACATTCATTTGAAGTGTAGACGAGGAATACATAACACTCCGCAGATCATATTATATCTTACCATGAAACATAGAAATGAGATGCGATATCGCGTTTTAAGAATCATAAGAACACTATTGCTACGATACGCAGACATCTGCAAACGCTATTTCCTTGCAAAGAAGTGTCACATTTACATTCATTTGAAGTGTAGACGAGGAATACATAACACTTCGCAAATCATATTATATCTTACCATGAAACATAGAAATGAGATGCGATATCGCGTTTTAAGAATCATAAGAACTCTATTGCTACGATTCGTAGACATCTGCAAACGCTATTTCCTTGCAAGGAAGTGTCACATTTACATTCATTTGAAGTGTAGACGAGGAATACATAACACTTCGCAAATCATATTATATCTTACCATGAAGCATAGGAATGAGATGCGATATCGCGTTTTAAGAAGCATTAGAGCTCTATTGCTGCGATACCTAGACATCTGCAGAAGCTATTTCCTAGCAAGGAGGAGTAGCATTTACATCCATTTGAAGTGTAGACGAGGAATACGTGACACTTCGCAAATCATATTATATCTTACCATGAAGCATAGGAATGAGATGCGATATCGCGTTTTAAGAAGCATTAGATCTCTATTGCTACGATACCTAGACATCTGCAGACGCTATTTCCTAGCAAGGAAGTGTCGCATTTACTTTCATTTGAAGTGTAGACGAGGAATACATGATACTTCGCTAATCATATTATATCTTACCATGAAACATAGAAATGAGATGCGATATCGCGTTTTAAGAATCATAAGAACTCTATTGCTACGATACGTAGACGTCTGCAAACGCTATTTCCTTGCAAGGAAGTGTCGCATTTACATTCATTTGATGTGTAGACGAGGAATACATAACACTTCGCAAATCATATTATATCTTACCATGAAACATAGAAATGTGATGCGATATCGCGTTTTAAGAATCATAAGAACTCTATTGCTACGATACGTAGACATCTGCAAACGCTATTTCCTTGCAAAGAATTGTCGCATTTACATTCATTTGAAGTGTAGAAGAGGAATACATAACACTTCGCAAATCATATTATATCTTACCATGAAACATAGAAATGAGATGCGATATCGCGTTTTAATAAGCATTAGATCTCTATTACCACGATGCGTAGACATCTGAAAGCATTATTTCCTTGCAAGGGAGTGTCGCATTTACATTCATTTGATGTGTAGACGAGGAATACATAGCACTTCACAAATCATATTATATCTTACCATGAAACATAGAAATGAGATGCGATATCGCGTTTTAAGAATCATAAGAACTCTATTGCTACGATACGTAGACATCTGCAAACGCTATTTCCATGCAAAGAAGTGTCACATTTACATTCATTGGAAGTGTAGACGAGGAATACATAACACTTCGCAAATCATATTATATCTTACCATGAAACATAGAAATGAGATGCGATATCGCGTTTTAAGAAGCATTAGAACTCTACTGCTACGATACGTAGATATCTGCAAACGCTATTTCCTAGCGAGGAAGTGTCGCATTCACATTCATTTGAAGTGTAGACGAGGAATACATAACACTCCGCAAATCATATTATATCTTACCATGAAACATATAAATGTGATGCGATATCGCGTTTTAAGAATCATAAGAACTCTATTGCTAGGATTCGTAGACATCTGCAAACGCTATTTCCTTGCAAGGAATTGTCGCATTTACATTCATTTGAAGTGTAGAAGAGGAATACATAACACTTCGCAAATCATATTTTATCTTACCATGAAACATAGAAATGAGATGCGATATCGCGTTTTAAGAAGCATTAGAAATCTATTGCTACGACACGTAGACATCTGCAAACGCTATTTCCTAGCGAGGAAGTGTCGCATTCACATTCATTTGAAGTGTAGACGAGGAATACATAACACTCCGCAAATCATATTATATCTTACCATGAAACATAGAAATGAGGTGCGATATCGCGTTTTAAGAATCATAAGAACTCTACTGCTACGATACGTAGACATCTGCAAACGCTATTTCCTTGCAAAGAAGTGTCACATTTACATTCATTTGAAGTGTAGACGAGGAATACATAACACTTCGCAAATCATATTATATCTTACCATGAAACATAGAAATGAGATGCGATATCGCGTTTTAAGAATCATAAGAACTCTATTGCTACGATTCGTAGACATCTGCAAACGCTATTTCCTTGCAAGGAAGTGTCACATTTACATTCATTTGAAGTGAAGACGAGGAATACATAACACTTCGCAAATCATATTATATCTTACCATGAAGCATAGGAATGAGATGCGATATCGCGTTTTAAGAAGCATTAGATCTCTATTGCTACGATACCTAGACATCTGCAGACGCTATTTCCTAGCAAGGAAGTGTCGCATTTACATTCATTTGATGTTTAGACGTGGAATACATGATACTTCCCTAATCATACTATATCTTACCATGAAACATAGAAATGAGATGCGATATCGCGTTTTAAGAAGCATTAGAAATCTATTGCTACGATACGTAGACATCTGCAAACGCTATTTCCTAGCGAGGAAGTGTCGCATTTACATTCATTTGAAGTGTAGACGAGGAATACATGACACTTCGCAAATCATATTATATCTTACCATGAAACATAGAAATGAGATGCGATATCGCGTTTTAAGAAGCATAAGAACTCTATTGCTACGATGCGTAGACATCTGAAAGCACTATTTCCTTGCAAGGGTGTGTCGCATTTACATTCATTTGAAGTGTAGACGAGGAATACATAGCACTTCACAAATCATATTATACCTTACCATGAAACATAGAAATGTGATGCGATATCGCGTTTTAAGAATCATAAGAACTCTACTGCTACGATACGTAGACATCTGCAAACGCTATTTCCTTGCAAAGAAGTGTCACATTTACATTCATTTGAAGTGTAGACGAGGAATACATAACACTTCGCAAATCATATTATATCTTACCATGAAACATAGAAATGAGATGCGATATCGCGTTTTAAGAATCATAAGAACTCTATTGCTACGATTCGTAGACATCTGCAAACGCTATTTCCTTGCAAGGAAGTGTCACATTTACATTCATTTGAAGTGAAGACGAGGAATACATAACACTTCGCAAATCATATTATATCTTACCATGAAGCATAGGAATGAGATGCGATATCGCGTTTTAAGAAGCATTAGATCTCTATTGCTACGATACCTAGACATCTGCAGACGCTATTTCCTAGCAAGGAAGTGTCGCACTTACATTCATTTGAAGTGTAGAAGAGGAATACATAACACTTCGCAAATCATATTATATCTTACCATGAAACATAGAAATGAGATGCGACATCGCGTTCTAAGAAGCATTAGAACACTACTGCTACGATAGGTAGACATTTGCAAACGCTATTTCCTTGCAAGGAATTGTCGCATTTACATTCATTTGAAGTGTAGACGAGGAATACGTGACACTTCGCAAATCATATTATATCTTACCATGAAGCATAGGAATGAGATGCGATATCGCGTTTTAAGAAGCATTAGATCTCTATTGCTACGATACCTAGACATCTGCAGACGCTATTTCCTAGCAAGGAAGTGTCGCATTTACTTTCATTTGAAGTGTAGACGAGGAATACATGATACTTCGCTAATCATATTATATCTTACCATGAAACATGGAAATGAGATGCGATATCGCGTTTTAAGAATCATAAGAACTCTATTGCTACGATACGTAGACGTCTGCAAACGCTATTTCCTTGCAAGGAAGTGTCGCATTTACATTCATTTGATGTGTAGACGAGGAATACATAACACTTCGCAAATCATATTATATCTTACCATGAAACATAGAAATGAGATGCGATATCGCGTTTTAAGAAGCATTAGATCTCTATTGCTACGATACCTAGACATCTGCAGACGCTATTTCCTAGCAAGGAAGTGTCGCATTTACATTCATTTGATGTTTAGACGTGGAATACATGATACTTCCCTAATCATACTATATCTTACCATGAAACATAGAAATGAGATGCCATATCGCGTTTTAAGGAGAATAAGAAATCTATTGCTACGATACGTAGACATTTGCAAACGCTATTTCCTAGCGAGGAAGTGTCGCATTTACATTCATTTGAATCGTAGACGAGGAATGCATATCACTTCGCAACGAATATTATATCTTATCATGAAACATAGATATGAGATGCAATATCTCGTTTTAAGAAGCATTTGAACTCTATTGCTACGATTCGTAGACATCTGCAAACGCTATTTCCTTGCAAAGTATTGTCGCATTTACATTCATTTGAAGTGTAGAAGAGGAATACATAACACTTCGCAAATCATATTATATCTTACCATGAAACATAGAAATGAGATGCAATATTGCGATTTAAGAATCATAAGAACTCTATTGCTACGATACGTAGACATCTGAAAACGCTATTTCCTTGCAAGGAAGTGTCGCATTTACATTCATTTGATGTGTAGACGAGGAATACATAACACTTCGCAAATCATATTATATCTTACCATGAAATATAGAAATGAGATGCGATATCACGTTTTAAGAAGCATTAGAACTCTACTGCTACGATACGTAGACATCTGCATACGCTATTTCCTAACGAGGAAGTGTCGCATTCACATTCATTTGAAGTGTAGACGAGGAATACATAACACTCCGCAAATCATATTATATCTTACCATGAAACATAGAAATGTGATGCGATATCGCGTTTTAAGAATCATAAGAACTCTATTGCTACGATACGTTGACATCTGCAAACGCTATTTCCTTGCAAAGAATGGTCGCATTTACATTCATTTGAAGTGTAGAAGAGGAATACATAACACTTCGCAAATCATATTATATCTTACCATGAAACATAGAAATGAGATGCGACATCGCGTTCTAAGAAGCATTAGAACACTACTGCTACGATAGGTAGACATTTGCAAACGCTATTTCCTTGCAAGGAATTGTCGCATTTACATTCATTTGAAGTGTAGACGAGGAATACATAACACTCCGCAGATCATATTATATCTTACCATGAAACATAGAAATGAGATGCGATATCGCGTTTTAAGAATCATAAGAACTCTATTGCTACGATACGCAGACATCTGCAAACGCTATTTCCTTGCAAAGAAGTGTCACATTTACATTCATTTGAAGTGTAGACGAGGAATACATAACACTTCGCAAATCATATTATATCTTACCATGAAACATAGAAATGAGATGCGATATCGCGTTTTAAGAATCATAAGAACTCTATTGCTACGATTCGTAGACATCTGCAAACGCTATTTCCTTGCAAGGAAGTGTCACATTTACATTCATTTGAAGTGTAGACGAGGAATACATAACACTTCGCAAATCATATTATATCTTACCATGAAGCATAGGAATGAGATGCGATATCGCGTTTTAAGAAGCATTAGAGCTCTATTGCTGCGATACCTAGACATCTGCAGAAGCTATTTCCTAGCAAGGAGGAGTAGCATTTACATCCATTTGAAGTGTAGACGAGGAATACGTGACACTTCGCAAATCATATTATATCTTACCATGAAGCATAGGAATGAGATGCGATATCGCGTTTTAAGAAGCATTAGATCTCTATTGCTACGATACCTAGACATCTGCAGACGCTATTTCCTAGCAAGGAAGTGTCGCATTTACTTTCATTTGAAGTGTAGACGAGGAATACATGATACTTCGCTAATCATATTATATCTTACCATGAAACATAGAAATGAGATGCGATATCGCGTTTTAAGAATCATAAGAACTCTATTGCTACGATACGTAGACGTCTGCAAACGCTATTTCCTTGCAAGGAAGTGTCGCATTTACATTCATTTGATGTGTAGACGAGGAATACATAACACTTCGCAAATCATATTATATCTTACCATGAAACATAGAAATGTGATGCGATATCGCGTTTTAAGAATCATAAGAACTCTATTGCTACGATACGTAGACATCTGCAAACGCTATTTCCTTGCAAAGAATTGTCGCATTTACATTCATTTGAAGTGTAGAAGAGGAATACATAACACTTCGCAAATCATATTATATCTTACCATGAAACATAGAAATGTGATGCGATATCGCGTTTTAAGAATCATAAGAACTCTATTGCTACGATACGTAGACATCTGCAAACGCTATTTCCTTGCAAAGAAGTGTCACATTTACATTCATTGGAAGTGTAGACGAGGAATACATAACACTTCGCAAATCATATTATATCTTACCATGAAACATAGAAATGAGATGCGATATCGCGTTTTAAGAAGCATTAGAACTCTACTGCTACGATACGTAGATATCTGCAAACGCTATTTCCTAGCGAGGAAGTGTCGCATTCACATTCATTTGAAGTGTAGACGAGGAATACATAACACTCCGCAAATCATATTATATCTTACCATGAAACATATAAATGTGATGCGATATCGCGTTTTAAGAATCATAAGAACTCTATTGCTAGGATTCGTAGACATCTGCAAACGCTATTTCCTTGCAAGGAATTGTCGCATTTACATTCATTTGATGTGTAGACGAGGAATACATGATACTTCGCTAATCATATTATATCTTACCATGAAACATAGAAATGAGATGCGATATCGCGTTTTAAGAAGAATTAGAAACCTATTGCTACGATACGTAGACATCTGCAAACGCTATTTCCTAGCGAGGAAGTGTCGCATTCACATTCATTTGAAGTGTAGACGAGGAATACATAACACTCCGCAAATCATATTATATCTTACCATGAAACATAGAAATGAGGTGCGATATCGCGTTTTAAGAATCATAAGAACTCTACTGCTACGATACGTAGACATCTGCAAACGCTATTTCCTTGCAAAGAAGTGTCACATTTACATTCATTTGAAGTGTAGACGAGGAATACATAACACTTCGCAAATCATATTATATCTTACCATGAAACATAGAAATGAGATGCGATATCGCGTTTTAAGAATCATAAGAACTCTATTGCTACGATTCGTAGACATCTGCAAACGCTATTTCCTTGCAAGGAAGTGTCACATTTACATTCATTTGAAGTGAAGACGAGGAATACATAACACTTCGCAAATCATATTATATCTTACCATGAAGCATAGGAATGAGATGCGATATCGCGTTTTAAGAAGCATTAGATCTCTATTGCTACGATACCTAGACATCTGCAGACGCTATTTCCTAGCAAGGAAGTGTCGCATTTACATTCATTTGATGTTTAGACGTGGAATACATGATACTTCCCTAATCATACTATATCTTACCATGAAACATAGAAATGAGATGCGATATCGCGTTTTAAGAAGCATTAGAAATCTATTGCTACGATACGTAGACATCTGCAAACGCTATTTCCTAGCGAGGAAGTGTCGCATTTACATTCATTTGAAGTGTAGTCGAGGAATACATGACACTTCGCAAATCATATTATATCTTACCATGAAACATAGAAATGAGATGCGATATCGCGTTTTAAGAAGCATAAGAACTCTATTGCTACGATGCGTAGACATCTGAAAGCACTATTTCCTTGCAAGGGTGTGTCGCATTTACATTCATTTGAAGTGTAGACGAGGAATACATAGCACTTCACAAATCATATTATACCTTACCATGAAACATAGAAATGAGATGCGATATCGCGTTTTAAGAATCATAAGAACTCTATTGCTACGATACGTAGACATCTGCAAACGCTATTTCCTTGCAATGAAGTGTCGCATTTACATTCATTTGAAGTGTAGACGAGGAATACATAACACTTCGCAAATCATATTGTATCTTACCATGAAACATAGGAATGAGATGCGATATCGCGATTTAAGAAGCATTAGATCTCTATTGCTGCGATACCTAGACATCTGCAGACGCTATTTCCTAGCGAAGAAGTGTCGCATTCACATTCATTTGAAGTGTAGACGAGGAATACATGACACTTCGCAAATCATATTATATCTTACCATGAAACATAGAAATGAGACGCGATATCGCGTTTTAAGAAGCATCAGAACTCTATTGCTACGATGCGTAGACATCTGAAAGCACTATTTCCTTGCAAGGGAGTGTCGCATTTACATTCATTTGAAGTGTAGACGAGGAATACATAGCACTTCACAAATCATATTATATCTTACCATGAAACATAGAAATGAGATGGGATATCGCGTTTTAAGAATCATAAGAACTCTATTGCTACGATACGTAGACATCTGCAAACGCTATTTCCTTGCAAGGAAGTGTCGCATTTACATTCATTTGAAGTGCAGACGAGGAATACATAACACCTCGCAAATCATATTGTATCTTACCATGAAACATAGGAATGAGATGCGATATCGCGATTTAAGAAGCATTAGATCTCTATTGCTGCGATACGTAGACATCTGCAGACGCTATTTCCTAGCGAGGAAGTGTCGCATTCACATTCATTTGAAGTGTAGACGAGGAATACATGACACTTCGCAAATCATATTATATCTTAACATGAAACAGAAATGAGAGGCGATATCGCGTTTTAAGAAGCATCAGAACTCTACTGCTACGATGCGTAGACATCTGAAAGCACTATTTCCTTGCAAGGGAGTGTCGCATTTACATTCATTTGAAGTGTAGACGAGGAATACATAGCACTTCACAAATCATATTATATCTTACCATGAAACATAGAAATGAGATGCGATATCGCGTTTTAAGAATCATAAGAACTCTATTGCTACGATTCGTAGACATCTGCAGACGCTATTTCCTAGCAAGGAAGTGTCGCATTTACATTCATTTGATGTGTAGACGAGGAGTACATGATACTTCGCTAATCATATTATATCTTACCATGAAACATAGAAATGAGATGCGATATCGCGTTTTAAGAAGAATTAGAAATCTATTGCTACGATACGTAGACATCTGCAAACGCTATTTCCTAGCGAGGAAGTGACGCATTTACATTCATTTGAAGTGTACACGAGGAATACATGACACTTCACAAATCATATTATATCTTACCATGAAACATAGAAATGAGATGCGATATCGCGTTTTAAGAAGCATCGGAACTCTATTGCTACGATGCGTAGACATCTGAAAGCACTATTTCCTTGCAAGGGTGTGTCGCATTTACATTCATTTGAAGTGTAGACGAGGAATACATAGCACTCACAAATCATATTATACCTTACCATGAAACATAGAAATGAGATGCGATATCGCGTTTTAAGAATCATAAGAACTCTATTGCTACGATACGTAGACATCTGCAAACGCTATTTCCTTGCAATGAAGTGTCGCATTTACATTCATTTGAAGTGTAGACGAGGAATACATAACACTTCGCAAATCATATTGTATCTTACCATGAAACATAGGAATGAGATGTGTCACGTCGCGAGGGTGGAAAATTTCCGTTTTATTCGCGGATGACACGCAGCCGGAAAACGGACTCGGCACGCTTAATTGCGACGGGTTCCGGGTTCCTTTCGTGGGACAACGAACACTTTCAAAACGCGATCGCGGTAAATAGGAAAGATCCTACCCTTGCTGTCTTGAATCGTTGTTAATTTAGTATCCCTTCCTGAGATACTGTTGCTGTCGAGGATCGCTTTCCGGAATCGTCCCTGCGTAAGGGCTGCGAGGCTGGATCGTAAGAGGGATGAGTCTCCAACGTAGCGGGTTTCCTGTGCTGATCGGCTTGCCTTGGCCGGAAGAAGGCGACGGAGCAGGTTGTTGAAGAGCCACTGGAACGGTGGTGTTCGAACGAAGAGACGAAAGGGCTTCGATGCCCAAGTAATCGCGCATAAGTCGGCGTAGGTAATTCTTCCGTCCCGCACGTCGAGCTTTACGTTTCGGATTGAGACACATTCGCGTCTAGTTCCAGCAATCCGGATACGAATCGGATAAGCGGCGGTCCGCTCTAACCTATCGGTCCAGAAGGGTGAAACGTCGACTATATCCGCACGTAGTTTCCGCTGTGGATCGGCGAAGTTAAGCGGCGGTCCGCTCTAACCAGCCGGTTACCAAGGTCAACTAGCGATTGGATTCGAATGATGGATATCCACGCGATAGCTCGTGGAAGAATTCGTAGATAATAATGAAATTAGAGGATAATAATCAAATTTAAACTTGTACGTGTAAGGTAAAATAAAATATATTCTAATATAAACCTAAGCTTACACTGACTTCCCTAAGGCTAAGTTAAAGATAGACTTAACGTTTAGAATTGGAATGAATTGACTTGAACTAGAATTGAAGTAGAATTAGAAACACCTCCGATTGAGGCATTGAGAGCGAGATTGGAACTCCTCGGTTCGAAGGACTGATCGGAACTGATCTTCAGCTCGCGTGTCCGCGACCTCCTCGAGTCGCGTGGCGTGCGAGTCGCTGGACCCCGGAGTGGGGTGGCCGCTCGGCCCGCGAAGTGGGGCGGCCGGTCGGAGTGGGGCGCGGCTCGCGTTAAGCGTGAGCCGCGCGCGTCGGACGGTTGCTTGGGCGTATCGAAACTTATGACTATGAGAATTCGCAGATATATTAGGAACTATGTGTGTGTTGTTTGCGTATGTACATTAGTTGTGTCGTGTACTTAATTCTAGGACGTTCTTATGAATACACATTATCAAAATAAGAATAATGGGAGGATGGCGTAGGCGAATCGGTGAGATGCTCGGTGATCTGTTCGTGCGGCTGAAGGCTGCATGTCTCCCAACTCTGGCGATAGCGCGCATCGTCGCGCGGTCGTACGGTCGATCTCCTGGGTGCTCGTGGATATCTGGCTGCCTTAGCTCGGCGTTCGGTCTGCTTTCCCGTGTATGAAGGCGCTCTTTCCACGCATTTGGATGCGGCTGGCGGTAGATGCGTCGCTGCCGGATGCTGTGGGCGGCGCTGGGGGGTGGAAGGCGGCACGCCGGACGTTACACCTCCCCCCATACAAAAGGAATCTTGGCAATGCCAAGATCTCCTGTCTGGTACGTGCGGATTGTTTGAGGGTTGCAGATTCGTCGTCCTGCCGGTTGGCTGCCGATGTACATAGGAGTGCCGGCCGGATGAACTATGGCGGGCTCGCTTCACCTCTGCGGAATAACCTTCCAAATGATGTTTGATGCCACTAGATTCACCGGCACTTAAACTTTCACTGTTTTCACTTGAGTTTGTGGAAGTTGTCTCACTTTGCACTATTTTGCATTCAGTCTTTGTTTCTCTCACTCCACTCATCCTTTTACATAACTTTAACTTATTACTATGAACTATTTTATAACGATCCTTAATTGCTAACTTGACATTATTATTACTCAAAATTTCGACGATCCTGTATGGGCCTACGTATTGGGACTCAAACTTATGTCTGTTGGGTTCCCTAAGTAGGAAGACCCATTGCCCAGCTTCGAATTTTTGAGTATTGGTCTTTTTATCGTAATAATATTTTGCTCGACGTTTCGCATTGTCGAGGTTTTCTCGCGCAATTCGCTGGGATCTGGTGATTTTCTCGTTTAACATGATTAAGTAGTCGGAATATGTTTCGTTTTCGGTACTGTCTTGGAACGGTGTTTCGGATGGTGTCCTAGCTATTCGACCGAAGACGAGTTCGTGCGGTGTGTAAAGGGTGCCTTCGTGTACACTGGTGTTGTAAGAAAACATGGCATAAGGAAGCCATCTTTTCCAATCGCCACTGGTGTCGATGTAATGTTTTAAATACTCAGCAAGAACATGGTGTGATCTCTCCACCGAACCATTCGTTTGTGGGTGGAAGGCTGTGGATTTGTATTGTTTTATTCTGAATTTAACGGCTATGGCTTTAATAAGACTATTGATGAAATTCGACCCCTGGTCGGTCAAGATGCCTTTCGGACATCCAAATTTACAAATAAATTCTGTGATGAGTGCATCTGCTATATCGACGGCTGTAGTTTGTTTGAGAGGAATAGCGACGGAATATTTAGTTAGAAGGTCCTGGATAGTGAGGATATGTGTATATTCATCCGGGGTTATTGGAAGGGGGCCCATGACGTCCATTGAGATCTTATCAAAAGCGCATCCTGGTGTGTCTGTTAAAGTCAATGGTTGTCGTGTTTTTACTCTAACTAATTTTTCGCGTTGGCAACTCCTACATTTGCTTATATAATTTTGGATTTCGGTTTTCATGTTAGGCCAGAAGTATTTTTCCCGAATGCGAGAGTATGTCTTGTTTACTCCCTTGTGGCCTCCTATTGGTGTATCGTGATTTTCTTGAATTATTTTTGTTCTATGTTCTACCGGTGGAATGTGAATAAGTCCTTGACAGACAGTAATTTGAATTGGCATTTCATAAAATAAATCTTGTAAAGCTTTTTGTATTTGTGACCATGGAATTGAATCTAAGGCTGTCTGTGCGATACTAATTGTTTGCAACTGCAGTTCACTGACTACGTCGAATAATGATCGTAAAGATTCTATTACGATTTGATAGTCAATAGCGCGGCTTTCATGTTCAATTATTGGAAGTTGAACTTGATAGAAATCGTCGATTTTAATGACTCTGGCTTTAGTGAGAACTACGTCATTTTTACTGAAGAAAAATTTTCCGGCTTTTTCCATTTCCTTCGCGCCTGCGTCATAGGAATGACCTGATTTTGTAATGAAAATAACGTTGTTATCTCGTCTGGTTGCTATCGTGTCCCTTGTGAACTTAAATAATGGCTCTAACCTGACATGTTCGTTTGGTAATGGTGTATAAATTTCTTCTTTATCGGTCGCTGTACGTGGTGTCGGTAACGTCGGTAATGTCGGTAATTTTAATGTTTCGCGTGGTAACGTTTCTGGTGCGCCATGGTCGTCTGAGCTAGGTGAAGGCGGAGGTGGAGGTGGAACAACGGATTTCTTTTGTTGACGGGATTTAGGATACGGTTCAAAAATATTTTCATCGGATGAGGACGACTGTGTGATTGGAAGAACTTTGACTGGATTCCGTGATAGGGCATCTGCATTAAGATTGGTTTTTCCCGTTTTATAAATCATTTCGTAATTGTATTCCGCGAGCTTCAGCCTCCACCGCACAAGACGGCTGGATGGATCTTTAACGGAATTCATCCACACCAGTGGACGGTGGTCTGTGACTAACTTGAACTGATTACCATATATATAAGGCCTAAAGTGATGCACCGCGTACACGATAGCTAGACATTCTTTCTCGATAGTCGAATAGTTTCGTTCTGCAGAATTCAAGAGTCTTGATGTGTAAGCAATTGGTAAGTCGCGGCCTATCGGGCCCTGACTGAGCACCGCACCTATGGCATCCGCTGATGCGTCTGTAGTTATTATAAAAGGCAGCTTAAAGTTAGGATACTGGAGTATCGGTGCTTCACATAAGGCGTCTCGTAGCTTCACAAAGGCGTTCTGTTGCTCATTACGCCACACGAACGGAGTGTCCTTTTTCAAGAGGTTTGTTAATGGCTTAGCGACGTTGGAGAAATTTGAGATAAACCGTCTGTAATAACCTGCGAGTCCCAGGAACTGCTTGATCTGTTTACAATTTGTCGGGCGAGGAAATTCTCGAACGGCTCTGACTTTCGACGGATCGGGTTTCACCCCGCTTTCGCTGATAATGTGCCCGAGGTAGCTTACTTCGCGTCTTAAAAATTCACATTTGTCAGGCTGGAGTACCAAATTAGCCTCTCTCAGTCTGCGCGTTAATTTCTCATATTTTATGGCGTGCTCTTGAAGAGAGCTAGCGTATAAAACTATATCATCAAGATATACGAAGAGCTCGTTACCTTGAAGCCCCGCGAGCACACTATCCATCAGTCGCTGAAACGTTGCGGGCGCGTTTTTTAAACCAAAAGGCATTCGGGTAAATTCATAATGTCCATTCGGCGTGGAAAAAGCTGTTTTATGTGCATCAGCGGGTTCCATCGGAATCTGATGGAAACCGCTGGCTAAGTCAAATGTGCTAAAATATTTAGCGCTGCCTAACTGATCCAGGATTTCCGTGATGCATGGCAAAGGATAAGCGTCGGCGATTGATTTCTCGTTCAAGGCTCTATAATCAATAACCACTCGCCAACGCTTGTTCCCTTGCGAATCAGCTTTCTTCGGAACAACCCATAACGGTGAGTTGTAGGGCGATTTAGAATCGCGGATAATGCCGTTTTGTAAAAGTTTTTCGATTTGGTCCCGAATCTCCTCTTTGTGTATGGGAGGGAATCTATATTGTTTTACATTAATAGGTCTGTCGTCGACCGTAGGGATCTTGTGTGTAGCCGCGCTTGTATGACCTAGAGTATCGCCTTCTACATAAAATAAATCTTGAGTTTTATCTACCAATTTTAAAACGTGCTGCTTTTCTTCTTGGTTGAGGTGATCTAATCGTAACATTTCTATTACTTTTTCGAGGCGAGATTTCGGCGCATTTACGGAGGGTTGTGTTGACCTGGGTTTTACAACTGAACTGGCTACCTGAGCGTATGTCGGTTTCGTCCTGACACTAAGAGGAGTTTCGTACATAGAATTTGCATTTGAACGCGAAACTGAATTAATTGATTTCCCATCTTTGGATATGCCGGTCGGAGCGGCGGAAACGTTTACGGATTCTGACCGTGATTTTGGATTTGAACTGGATTCGTCGGATTTAGTAAAAACTGTGAAGAGCGCGGGGCTGTCTTCTACGGATTTGAATGAATTTTTCGCTACTGGTTCGAGCTTCACTTGTGGCAGAGCTATTTCGACCGTCTTGTCGGTCGAGTTGATTACTCGAGTAATCGCTATCCCTTCGTTAACTCTAACCAGTGCATTGCCGAAAAATATTCCGGGCGCGATGTCTAATCTGGGGATTATTCCCTGGGATATTCCAGAATTAATTATTCTGACTTTAACCCCGATGTTCATGCGCGGCGGAATAGAGACCCTTTCATCGGTCTTTAGAAAATCGTTCACAGGTATATCGACCTTTCCCGAGGTCTTCGGCTTTTGTTTCTGCGGCTTGCTCGTCGTCGGATTGACCTTGTCGAATGTTATAGAAGGATTGCCTTTAGGCGGAATAACTTGATCGGTTTCGATATTTGAAATTTCGCGACGAAATGGAATTGTTTTCCCGTGCCACTTGATCTGGCATTTCGGGAACGATATTTCGGCATCCGCGCAAAATCCGGATCCTAGAATCCCATCCGGACCGAGGGGAAAATTATCGTTTACCACGTTGAATGGTACCACGCGATCGAATAAAACTATATTCACGGTACCGACGGTCGACGTTTTCCCATTGGTTACACCCGTTATAACGACTGTTTCGGCGGTGTCGATTCGTGCGACGGAAGATAACGCGGAGCGTTTAATTATATTTATTTCGGCGCCCGTGTCTATCATAAACTCGGTAGGTTGAATTAACGCGACCGATTCTAATACGACACTAGGCGTGTTGGTTTTGCCGGTTAAGTTTACTGCGGCATCGTATCGTCGATTTCCGCGGTTTGGTCGTTCAGTGCGAGAGATCGAATTTGCTGGTTGGCCTCGCGTCCTGTCTCGCGGCGCGGAAGGAGGCCACTCCCGTTTCCCGATGCCCGAATATTATTGTAGTATTGCCGTTTTCGGCATTCCTCGATTTCGTGACCCGGCGTTTTGCAATACCGACAATATTTTTCACGGGGTGTGGTCGGGCGCGGTTGATCGTATGCGGCCCTGGGAGCCGGAGTGTCGCGTGAAATAACGGGACGGTGCAAATTAGGCGCTTGTCGTGGCGGAATTGACCTGCGGCAATCCCTCGCGTAATGGCTTGTGTTATGGCAATTCGAGCAAACTATTTCGTTTCGCCTTGCACGAATTTCAGTTGTAGGTCGAGAATTTACTAAACGTTCGCGATCTAACTCGTATCTCTTGTATAGGTCCCTAGCGCGTGCGAATGCCTCTTGATGCGAATGAATCGTGTGAACGGGAATTTGGACGCGTATTTCCGGGATAAGCCCGTCCGTGAAACAACGTAATGTTAATTCATCTACGTTAGACGTCCCGCGTTCGGAAGCGTAAGGCGTTAATCTTTCGCAATCTATGATCGCTGTTCGTAAATCCTTTACACGGCTGATGTAGTCGAGGATGTGTTCTCCCGACTTCATGTAGATATTAGTGAGCTCCCCGCGATAATGGTCCGCGGATCTAATTGCACCGAAAGAGCTTCGTAATATATCCGTCAATTCTAATATAGATTGACACGGTTCGTCTTCTAAGGCTAAGTACGCGCGGCCCTTCAATTTGCTCTTGATTAATCGCGTGAAAGTGCGTTCACAACCGTTTGGGATCAATTCGTAAGCACGCTTACATGCACGAGTGAATTGCAATACGGGCATGTTCTGCCCATCGTAATGCGGTACTGCCTCCAATGCTTGTTTCAATGATAACTCGTCATGCTGCGAGTTTGCGATTTCCGTGTTCGAATTTTGTAGCGGCGATACGTTTCGTTGTGCGAAATCTAAAGGAACGGTATCGGATCTAGTAGCGTCTTGTGATCGTCGAAGTGATTCTAATTCGCGGCGCATTTCCTCTATCTGCTGCATTAATTGAACGGTATTGTCGGCCGGTCTACTAATATCTACGGTTTCAGCGGTTCGCGGAACTGGATCGGCAAGAGCGTCCTGGTAATCGATATTCCTAACGGCTCTCTTATCGCGGTCCGCGTCGGTACCTGCGGCGGCGGCTCGGATCGGTTGATGACGCGTTTTGGTAGGCGTTCGTGTCGCCATGGCTGGTCGCGTTTCTTCGTAGCCGAATTTCTAGAATTAACGCGAATCTATCCCACCGCTGTCACCAAATTTCGTGTCACGTCGCGAGGGTGGAAAATTTCCGTTTTATTCGCGGATGACACGCAGCCAGAAAACGGACTCGGCACGCTTAATTGCGACGGGTTCCGGGTTCCTTTCGTGGGACAACGAACACTTTCAAAACGCGATCGCGGTAAATAGGAAAGATCCTACCCTTGCTGTCTTGAATCGTTGTTAATTTAGTATCCCTTCCTGAGATACTGTTGCTGTCGAGGATCGCTTTCCGGAATCGTCCCTGCGTAAGGGCTGCGAGGCTGGATCGTAAGAGGGATGAGTCTCCAACGTAGCGGGTTTCCTGTGCTGATCGGCTTGCCTTGGCCGGAAGAAGGCGACGGAGCAGGTTGTTGAAGAGCCACTGGAACGGTGGTGTTCGAACGAAGAGACGAAAGGGCTTCGATGCCCAAGTAATCGCGCATAAGTCGGCGTAGGTAATTCTTCCGTCCCGCACGTCGAGCTTTACGTTTCGGATTGAGACACATTCGCGTCTAGTTCCAGCAATCCGGATACGAATCGGATAAGCGGCGGTCCGCTCTAACCTATCGGTCCAGAAGGGTGAAACGTCGACTATATCCGCACGTAGTTTCCGCTGTGGATCGGCGAAGTTAAGCGGCGGTCCGCTCTAACCAGCCGGTTACCAAGGTCAACTAGCGATTGGATTCGAATGATGGATATCCACGCGATAGCTCGTGGAAGAATTCGTAGATAATAATGAAATTAGAGGATAATAATCAAATTTAAACTTGTACGTGTAAGGTAAAATAAAATATATTCTAATATAAACCTAAGCTTACACTGACTTCCCTAAGGCTAAGTTAAAGATAGACTTAACGTTTAGAATTGGAATGAATTGACTTGAACTAGAATTGAAGTAGAATTAGAAACACCTCCGATTGAGGCATTGAGAGCGAGATTGGAACTCCTCGGTTCGAAGGACTGATCGGAACTGATCTTCAGCTCGCGTGTCCGCGACCTCCTCGAGTCGCGTGGCGTGCGAGTCGCTGGACCCCGGAGTGGGGTGGCCGCTCGGCCCGCGAAGTGGGGCGGCCGGTCGGAGTGGGGCGCGGCTCGCGTTAAGCGTGAGCCGCGCGCGTCGGACGGTTGCTTGGGCGTATCGAAACTTATGACTATGAGAATTCGCAGATATATTAGGAACTATGTGTGTGTTGTTTGCGTATGTACATTAGTTGTGTCGTGTACTTAATTCTAGGACGTTCTTATGAATACACATTATCAAAATAAGAATAATGGGAGGATGGCGTAGGCGAATCGGTGAGATGCTCGGTGATCTGTTCGTGCGGCTGAAGGCTGCATGTCTCCCAACTCTGGCGATAGCGCGCATCGTCGCGCGGTCGTACGGTCGATCTCCTGGGTGCTCGTGGATATCTGGCTGCCTTAGCTCGGCGTTCGGTCTGCTTTCCCGTGTATGAAGGCGCTCTTTCCACGCATTTGGATGCGGCTGGCGGTAGATGCGTCGCTGCCGGATACTGTGGGCGGCGCTGGGGGGTGGAAGGCGGCACGCCGGACGTTACAATGTAAATGCGACACTTCCTTGCAAGAAAATAGCGTTTGCAAACGTCTACCTATCGTAGCAATAGAGGTCTAATGCTTCTTAAAACGCGATATCGCATCTCATTTCTATGTTTCATGGTAAGATATAATATGATTTGCGAAGTGTTATGTATTCCTCGTCTACGCTTCAAATGAATGTAAATGCGACACTTCCATGCAAGGAAATAGCGTTTGCCGATGTCTACGTATCGTAGCAATAGAGTTCTAATGCTACTTAAATCGCGATATCGCATCTTATTTCTATGCATCGTGATAAGATGTTATATTCATTGCGAAGTGTCATGTATACCTCGTATTCACTTCAAAAGAATGTAAATGAGACTCTTCCTTGCAAGGAAATAGCGTTTGCAGATGCCTACATATCGTAGCAATAGAATTCCAATGCTTCTTAGATCGCGATATCGCACCTCATTTCTATGTTTTCGTGATAAGTTATAATATTCATTCCGAAGAGTCATGTACACCTCGAATTCACTTCAAAAGAATGTAAATGCGACATTTCCATGCTAGGAAATAGCGTTTGCAGATATCTTCGCATCGAGGAAATAGGGTTCTAATGCTTCTTAAAACGCGATGTCGCATCTCACCTCTATGTTACATGATAAGATATAATGTTCATTGCGAAGCGTCATGTATACCTCGTATTCGCTTCAAAAGAATGTAAGTGCGACACCTCCATGCTAGGAAATAGCGTTTGTAGATGTCTCCGCATCGAGGCCATAGAGTTCTAATGCTTCTGAAAACGCGATATTGCATCTCTCTTCTATGTTTCATGATAAGATATAATATTCATTGCAAAGTGTTATGTATACCTCGTATTCACTCCAAACGAATGTAAATGCGACACTTCCTTGCTCGGAAATAGCGTACTCAGATGTCTACGTATCGTAGCAATAGAGTTCTAATGCTACTTAAATCGCGATATCGCATCTCATTTCTATGTTTCGTGATAAGATGTAATATTCATTGCGAACTGTCATGTACTCCTCGTATTCACTTCAAAAGAATGTAAATGCGACACTTCCATGCTAGGAAATAGCGTCTGCAGATGTCTACGCGTCGAGGCAATAGAGTGTTAAAGCTTCTTAAAATGCGATATCGCATCTCACTTCTATGTTTCATGATAAGATACAATATTCATTGCGAAGTGTCATGTATACCTCGTATTCGCTTCAAAAGAATGCAAATGCGACTATTGCTTGCTAGGAAATAGCGTTTGCAGATGCCTACGTATCGCAGCAATAGAGTTGTCGTGCTTCTCAAAACGCGATATCGCATCACATTTCTATGCTTCATGATAAGATATAATATTCATTGCAAAGTGTTATGTATACCTCGTATTCACTCCAAACGAATGTAAATGCGACACTTCCTTGCTCGGAAATACCGTAATCAGATGTCTACGTATCGTAGCAATAGAGTTCTAATGCTACTTAAATCGCGATATCGAATCTCATTTCTATGTTTCGTGATAAGATGTTATATTCATTGCGAGGTGTCATGTACACTTCGTATTCACTTCAAAAGAATGTAAATGCGACTATTCCTTGCTAGGAAATAGCGTTTGCAGATGCCTACGTATCGTAGCAATAGAGTTCTAATGCTGCTTAGATCGCGATATCGCATCTCATTTCTATGTTTCGTGATAAGTTATAATATTCATTCCGAAGTGTCATGTATACCTCGAATTCACTTCAAAAGAATCTAAATGCGTCATTTCCATGCTAAGAAATAGCCCTCGCTGATATCTCCGCATTGAGGCAATAGAGTCCTAATGCTTCTTAAAACGAGATGTCGCATTTCATTTCTATGTTTCGTGATAAGATATAATATTCATTGCGAAGTGTCATGTATACCTCGAATTCACTTCAAAAGAATGTAAGTGCGACACTTCCATGCTAGGAAATAGAGTTTGCAGATATCTCCGCATCGAGGCAATTGGGTTCAAATGCTTCTTAAAACACGATATCGCATCTCACTTCTATGTTACATGATAAGATATAATGTTCATTGCGAAGTGTCATGTATACCTCGTATTCACTTCAAAAGAAAGTAAATGCGAATCTTCCTTGCTAGGAAATAGCGTTTGCAGATGTCTACGTATCGTAGCAATAGAGTTCTAATGCTACTTAAATCGCGATATCGCATCTCATTTCTATGCTTCGTGATAAGATGTAATATTCATTCCGAAGTGTCATGTATACCTCGAATTCACTTCAAAAGAATGTAAATGCGACATTTCCATGCTAGGAAATAGCGTTTGCAGATATCTCCGCATCGAGGAAATAGGGTTCTAATGATTCTTAAAACGCGATATCGCATCTCACCTCTATGCTACATGATAAGATATAATGTTCATTGCGAAGTGTCATGTATACCTCGTATTCACTTCAAAAGAATGTAAATACGAAACCTCCTTGCTAGGAAATAGCGTTTGCAGATGTCTACGTATCGTAGCAATAGAGTTCTAATGCTACACAAATCGCGATTCCGCATCTCATTTCTATGTTTCGTGATAAGATATAATATTCATTGCGCAGTGTCATGTATACCTCGCATTCACTTCAGAAGAATGTAAGCGCGACACTTCCATGCTAGGAAATAGCGTCTGCAGATGTCTCCGCATCGAGGCCATAGAGTTCTAATGCTTCTTTAAACGCGATATCGCATCTCTATCCTATGTTGCATGATAAGATATAATATTCATTACGAAGTGTCATGTATACCTTGTATTCACTTCAAAAGAATGTAAATGCGACTATTCCTTCCTAGGAAATAGCGTTTGCAGATGTCAACGTATCGTAGCAATTGAGTTCTAATGCTACTTAAATCGCGGTATCGCATCACACTTCTGTGTATCGTGACAAGATGTAATATTCATTGCGAAGTGTCATGTACACCTCGTATTCTCTTCAAAAGAATGTAAATGCGACACTTCCTTGCTAGGAAATAGCGTCTGCAGATGTCTAGGTATCGTAACAATAGCGTTCTAATGCTTCTTAAAACGCGATATCGCATCTCATTTCTATGTTTCATGGTAAGGTATAATATGATTTGCGAAGTGTTATGTATTCCTCGTCTACACTTCAAATGAATGTAAATGCGACACTTCTTTGTAAGGAAATAGCGTTTGCAGATGTCTACCTATCGTAGCAATAGAGTTCTAATGCTTCTTAAAACGCGATATCGCATCTCATTTCTATGTTTCATGGTAAGATATAATATGATTTGCGAAGTGTCATGTATTCCTCGTCTACACTTCAAATGAATGTAAATGCGACACTTCCTTGTAAGGAAATAGCGTTTGCAGATGTCTACCTATCGTAGCAATAGAGTTCTAATGCTTCTTAAAACGCGATATCGCATCTCATTTCTATGTTTCATGGTGAGATATAATATGATTTGCGAAGTGTCATGTATTCCTCGTCTACACTTCAAATGAATGTAAATGCGACACTTCCTTGTAAGGAAATAGCGTTTGCAGATGTCTACCTATCGTAGCAATAGAGTTCTAATGCTTCTTAAAACGCGATATCGCATCTCATTTCTATATTTCATGGTAAGATATAATATGATTTGCGAAGTGTTATGTATTCCTCGTCTACACTTCAAATGAATGTAAATGCGACACTTCCTTGCAAGGAAATAGCGTTTGCAGATGTCTATGTATCGTAGCAATAGAGTTCTTATGATTCTTAAAACGCGATATCGCATCTCATTTCTATGTTTCATGGTAAGATATAATATGATTTGCGAAGTGTTATGTATTCCTCGTCTACACTTCAAATGAATGTAAATGCGACACATACTTGCAAGCAAATAGCGTTTGCAAACGTCTACCTATCGTAGCAATAGAGTTCTAATGCTTCTTAAAACGCGATATCGCATCTCATTTCTATATTTCATGGTAAGATATAATATGATTTGCGAAGTGTTATGTATTCCTCGCCTACACTTCAAATGAATGTAAATGCGACACTTCCTTGCAAGCAAATAGCGTTTGCAGATGTCTACGTGTCGTAGCAATAGAGTTCTAATGCTTCTTAAAACGCGATATCGCATCTCATTTCTATATTTCATGGTAAGATATAATATGATTTGCGAAGTGTTATGTATTCCTCGTCTACACTTCAAATGAATGTAAATGCGACACTTCCTTGCAAGGAAATAGCGTTTGCAGATGTCTATGTATCGTAGCAATAGAGTTCTTATGATTCTTAAAACGCGATATCGCATCTCATTTCTATGTATCATGGTAAGATATAATATGATTTGCGACGTGTTATGTATTCCTCGTCTACACTTCAAATGAATGTAAATGCGACACTTCCTTGTAAGGAAATAGCGTTTGCAGACGTCTACCTATCGTAGCAATAGAGTTCTAATGCTTCTTAGAACGCGATATCGCATCTCACTCCTATGTTTCATGATAGGATATAATATTCATTGCGAAGTGTCATGTATACCTCGTATTCACTTCAAAAGAATGTAAATGAGACTCTTCCTTGCAAGGAAATAGCGTTTGCAGATGCCTACATATCGTAGCAATAGAATTCCAATGCTTCTTAGATCGCGATATCGCACCTCACTTCTATGTTTGCGTGATAAGTTATAATATTCATTCCGAAGTGTCATGTATACCTCGAATTCACTTCAAAAGAATGTAAATGCGACATTTCCATGCTAGGAAATAGCGTTTGCAGATATCTTCGCATCGAGGAAATAGGGTTCTAATGCTTCTTAAAACGCGATGTCGCATCTCACCTCTATGTTACATGATAAGATATAATGTTCATTGCGAAGCGTCATGTATACCTCGTATTCGCTTCAAAAGAATGTAAGTGCGACACCTCCATGCTAGGAAATAGCGTTTGTAGATGTCTCCGCATCGAGGCCATAGAGTTCTAATGCTTCTGAAAACGCGATATTGCATCTCTCTTCTATGTTTCATGATAAGATATAATATTCATTACGTAGTGTCATGTGTACCTTGTATTCACTTCAAAAGAATGCAAATGCGACTATTGCTTGCTAGGAAATAGCGTTTGCAGATGCCTACGTATCGCAGCAATAGAGTTGTCGTGCTTCTCAAAACGCGATATCGCATCTCATTTCTATGCTTCATGATAAGATATAATATTCATTGCAAAGTGTTATGTATACCTCGTATTCACTCCAA
Organism: Xylocopa sonorina; assembly: GCF_050948175.1. Lineage (NCBI taxonomy): Eukaryota > Metazoa > Arthropoda > Insecta > Hymenoptera > Apidae > Xylocopa > Xylocopa sonorina. The sequence goes on along the minus strand of NW_027490192.1, from coordinate 46,269 downwards.
ACGAATGTAAATGCGACACTTCCTTGCTCGGAAATAGCGTACTCAGATGTCTACGTATCGTAGCAATAGAGATCTAATGCTACTTAAATCGCGATATCGCATCTCATTTCTATGTTTCGTGATAAGATGTAATATTCATTGCCAACTGTCATGTACTCCTCGTATTCACTTCAAAAGAATGTAAATGCGACACTTCCATGCTAGGAAATAGCGTCTGCAGATGTCTACGCGTCGAGGCAATAGAGTGTTAAAGCTTCTTAAAATGCGATATCGCATCTCACTTCTATGTTTCATGATAAGATACAATATTCATTGCGAAGTGTCATGTATACCTCGTATTCGCTTCAAAAGAATGCAAATGCGACTATTGCTTGCTAGGAAATAGCGTTTGCAGATGCCTACGTATCGTAGCAATAGAGTTCTAATGCTGCTTAGATCGCGATATCACATCTCATTTCTATGTTTCGTGATAAGTTATAATATTCATTCCGAAGTGTCATGTATACCTCGAATTCACTTCAAAAGAATCTAAATGCGTCATTTCCATGCTAAGAAATAGCCCTCGCTGATATCTCCGCATTGAGGCAATAGAGTCCTAATGCTTCTTAAAACGAGATGTCGCATTTCATTTCTATGTTTCGTGATAAGATATAATATTCATTGCGAAGTGTCATGCATACCTCCTATTCACTCCAAACGAATGTAAATGCGACACTTCCATGCTAGGAAATAGCGTCTGCAGATGTCTACGCGTCGAGGCAATAAGGTTCTAATGCTTCTTAAAACGCGATATCTCACCTCATTTATATGTTTCGTGATAAGATATAATTATTCATGCGAAGTGTCATGTATACCTCGTATTCACTTCAGAAGAATGTAAGTGCGACACTTCCATGCTAGGAAATAGCGTTTGCAGATGTCTCCGCATCGAGGCCATTGTCACGTCGCGAGGGTGGAAAATTTCCGTTTTATTCGCGGATGACACGCAGCCAGAAAACGGACTCGGCACGCTTAATTGCGACGGGTTCCGGGTTCCTTTCGTGGGACAACGAACACTTTCAAAACGCGATCGCGGTAAATAGGAAAGATCCTACCCTTGCTGTCTTGAATCGTTGTTAATTTAGTATCCCTTCCTGAGATACTGTTGCTGTCGAGGATCGCTTTCCGGAATCGTCCCTGCGTAAGGGCTGCGAGGCTGGATCGTAAGAGGGATGAGTCTCCAACGTAGCGGGTTTCCTGTGCTGATCGGCTTGCCTTGGCCGGAAGAAGGCGACGGAGCAGGTTGTTGAAGAGCCACTGGAACGGTGGTGTTCGAACGAAGAGACGAAAGGGCTTCGATGCCCAAGTAATCGCGCATAAGTCGGCGTAGGTAATTCTTCCGTCCCGCACGTCGAGCTTTACGTTTCGGATTGAGACACATTCGCGTCTAGTTCCAGCAATCCGGATACGAATCGGATAAGCGGCGGTCCGCTCTAACCTATCGGTCCAGAAGGGTGAAACGTCGACTATATCCGCACGTAGTTTCCGCTGTGGATCGGCGAAGTTAAGCGGCGGTCCGCTCTAACCAGCCGGTTACCAAGGTCAACTAGCGATTGGATTCGAATGATGGATATCCACGCGATAGCTCGTGGAAGAATTCGTAGATAATAATGAAATTAGAGGATAATAATCAAATTTAAACTTGTACGTGTAAGGTAAAATAAAATATATTCTAATATAAACCTAAGCTTACACTGACTTCCCTAAGGCTAAGTTAAAGATAGACTTAACGTTTAGAATTGGAATGAATTGACTTGAACTAGAATTGAAGTAGAATTAGAAACACCTCCGATTGAGGCATTGAGAGCGAGATTGGAACTCCTCGGTTCGAAGGACTGATCGGAACTGATCTTCAGCTCGCGTGTCCGCGACCTCCTCGAGTCGCGTGGCGTGCGAGTCGCTGGACCCCGGAGTGGGGTGGCCGCTCGGCCCGCGAAGTGGGGCGGCCGGTCGGAGTGGGGCGCGGCTCGCGTTAAGCGTGAGCCGCGCGCGTCGGACGGTTGCTTGGGCGTATCGAAACTTATGACTATGAGAATTCGCAGATATATTAGGAACTATGTGTGTGTTGTTTGCGTATGTACATTAGTTGTGTCGTGTACTTAATTCTAGGACGTTCTTATGAATACACATTATCAAAATAAGAATAATGGGAGGATGGCGTAGGCGAATCGGTGAGATGCTCGGTGATCTGTTCGTGCGGCTGAAGGCTGCATGTCTCCCAACTCTGGCGATAGCGCGCATCGTCGCGCGGTCGTACGGTCGATCTCCTGGGTGCTCGTGGATATCTGGCTGCCTTAGCTCGGCGTTCGGTCTGCTTTCCCGTGTATGAAGGCGCTCTTTCCACGCATTTGGATGCGGCTGGCGGTAGATGCGTCGCTGCCGGATGCTGTGGGCGGCGCTGGGGGGTGGAAGGCGGCACGCCGGACGTTACACCTCCCCCCATACAAAAGGAATCTTGGCAATGCCAAGATCTCCTGTCTGGTACGTGCGGATTGTTTGAGGGTTGCAGATTCGTCGTCCTGCCGGTTGGCTGCCGATGTACATAGGAGTGCCGGCCGGATGAACTATGGCGGGCTCGCTTCACCTCTGCGGAATAACCTTCCAAATGATGTTTGATGCCACTAGATTCACCGGCACTTAAACTTTCACTGTTTTCACTTGAGTTTGTGGAAGTTGTCTCACTTTGCACTATTTTGCATTCAGTCTTTGTTTCTCTCACTCCACTCATCCTTTTACATAACTTTAACTTATTACTATGAACTATTTTATAACGATCCTTAATTGCTAACTTGACATTATTATTACTCAAAATTTCGACGATCCTGTATGGGCCTACGTATTGGGACTCAAACTTATGTCTGTTGGGTTCCCTAAGTAGGAAGACCCATTGCCCAGCTTCGAATTTTTGAGTATTGGTCTTTTTATCGTAATAATATTTTGCTCGACGTTTCGCATTGTCGAGGTTTTCTCGCGCAATTCGCTGGGATCTGGTGATTTTCTCGTTTAACATGATTAAGTAGTCGGAATATGTTTCGTTTTCGGTACTGTCTTGGAACGGTGTTTCGGATGGTGTCCTAGCTATTCGACCGAAGACGAGTTCGTGCGGTGTGTAAAGGGTGCCTTCGTGTACACTGGTGTTGTAAGAAAACATGGCATAAGGAAGCCATCTTTTCCAATCGCCACTGGTGTCGATGTAATGTTTTAAATACTCAGCAAGAACATGGTGTGATCTCTCCACCGAACCATTCGTTTGTGGGTGGAAGGCTGTGGATTTGTATTGTTTTATTCTGAATTTAACGGCTATGGCTTTAATAAGACTATTGATGAAATTCGACCCCTGGTCGGTCAAGATGCCTTTCGGACATCCAAATTTACAAATAAATTCTGTGATGAGTGCATCTGCTATATCGACGGCTGTAGTTTGTTTGAGAGGAATAGCGACGGAATATTTAGTTAGAAGGTCCTGGATAGTGAGGATATGTGTATATTCATCCGGGGTTATTGGAAGGGGGCCCATGACGTCCATTGAGATCTTATCAAAAGCGCATCCTGGTGTGTCTGTTAAAGTCAATGGTTGTCGTGTTTTTACTCTAACTAATTTTTCGCGTTGGCAACTCCTACATTTGCTTATATAATTTTGGATTTCGGTTTTCATGTTAGGCCAGAAGTATTTTTCCCGAATGCGAGAGTATGTCTTGTTTACTCCCTTGTGGCCTCCTATTGGTGTATCGTGATTTTCTTGAATTATTTTTGTTCTATGTTCTACCGGTGGAATGTGAATAAGTCCTTGACAGACAGTAATTTGAATTGGCATTTCATAAAATAAATCTTGTAAAGCTTTTTGTATTTGTGACCATGGAATTGAATCTAAGGCTGTCTGTGCGATACTAATTGTTTGCAACTGCAGTTCACTGACTACGTCGAATAATGATCGTAAAGATTCTATTACGATTTGATAGTCAATAGCGCGGCTTTCATGTTCAATTATTGGAAGTTGAACTTGATAGAAATCGTCGATTTTAATGACTCTGGCTTTAGTGAGAACTACGTCATTTTTACTGAAGAAAAATTTTCCGGCTTTTTCCATTTCCTTCGCGCCTGCGTCATAGGAATGACCTGATTTTGTAATGAAAATAACGTTGTTATCTCGTCTGGTTGCTATCGTGTCCCTTGTGAACTTAAATAATGGCTCTAACCTGACATGTTCGTTTGGTAATGGTGTATAAATTTCTTCTTTATCGGTCGCTGTACGTGGTGTCGGTAACGTCGGTAATGTCGGTAATTTTAATGTTTCGCGTGGTAACGTTTCTGGTGCGCCATGGTCGTCTGAGCTAGGTGAAGGCGGAGGTGGAGGTGGAACAACGGATTTCTTTTGTTGACGGGATTTAGGATACGGTTCAAAAATATTTTCATCGGATGAGGACGACTGTGTGATTGGAAGAACTTTGACTGGATTCCGTGATAGGGCATCTGCATTAAGATTGGTTTTTCCCGTTTTATAAATCATTTCGTAATTGTATTCCGCGAGCTTCAGCCTCCACCGCACAAGACGGCTGGATGGATCTTTAACGGAATTCATCCACACCAGTGGACGGTGGTCTGTGACTAACTTGAACTGATTACCATATATATAAGGCCTAAAGTGATGCACCGCGTACACGATAGCTAGACATTCTTTCTCGATAGTCGAATAGTTTCGTTCTGCAGAATTCAAGAGTCTTGATGTGTAAGCAATTGGTAAGTCGCGGCCTATCGGGCCCTGACTGAGCACCGCACCTATGGCATCCGCTGATGCGTCTGTAGTTATTATAAAAGGCAGCTTAAAGTTAGGATACTGGAGTATCGGTGCTTCACATAAGGCGTCTCGTAGCTTCACAAAGGCGTTCTGTTGCTCATTACGCCACACGAACGGAGTGTCCTTTTTCAAGAGGTTTGTTAATGGCTTAGCGACGTTGGAGAAATTTGAGATAAACCGTCTGTAATAACCTGCGAGTCCCAGGAACTGCTTGATCTGTTTACAATTTGTCGGGCGAGGAAATTCTCGAACGGCTCTGACTTTCGACGGATCGGGTTTCACCCCGCTTTCGCTGATAATGTGCCCGAGGTAGCTTACTTCGCGTCTTAAAAATTCACATTTGTCAGGCTGGAGTACCAAATTAGCCTCTCTCAGTCTGCGCGTTAATTTCTCATATTTTATGGCGTGCTCTTGAAGAGAGCTAGCGTATAAAACTATATCATCAAGATATACGAAGAGCTCGTTACCTTGAAGCCCCGCGAGCACACTATCCATCAGTCGCTGAAACGTTGCGGGCGCGTTTTTTAAACCAAAAGGCATTCGGGTAAATTCATAATGTCCATTCGGCGTGGAAAAAGCTGTTTTATGTGCATCAGCGGGTTCCATCGGAATCTGATGGAAACCGCTGGCTAAGTCAAATGTGCTAAAATATTTAGCGCTGCCTAACTGATCCAGGATTTCCGTGATGCATGGCAAAGGATAAGCGTCGGCGATTGATTTCTCGTTCAAGGCTCTATAATCAATAACCACTCGCCAACGCTTGTTCCCTTGCGAATCAGCTTTCTTCGGAACAACCCATAACGGTGAGTTGTAGGGCGATTTAGAATCGCGGATAATGCCGTTTTGTAAAAGTTTTTCGATTTGGTCCCGAATCTCCTCTTTGTGTATGGGAGGGAATCTATATTGTTTTACATTAATAGGTCTGTCGTCGACCGTAGGGATCTTGTGTGTAGCCGCGCTTGTATGACCTAGAGTATCGCCTTCTACATAAAATAAATCTTGAGTTTTATCTACCAATTTTAAAACGTGCTGCTTTTCTTCTTGGTTGAGGTGATCTAATCGTAACATTTCTATTACTTTTTCGAGGCGAGATTTCGGCGCATTTACGGAGGGTTGTGTTGACCTGGGTTTTACAACTGAACTGGCTACCTGAGCGTATGTCGGTTTCGTCCTGACACTAAGAGGAGTTTCGTACATAGAATTTGCATTTGAACGCGAAACTGAATTAATTGATTTCCCATCTTTGGATATGCCGGTCGGAGCGGCGGAAACGTTTACGGATTCTGACCGTGATTTTGGATTTGAACTGGATTCGTCGGATTTAGTAAAAACTGTGAAGAGCGCGGGGCTGTCTTCTACGGATTTGAATGAATTTTTCGCTACTGGTTCGAGCTTCACTTGTGGCAGAGCTATTTCGACCGTCTTGTCGGTCGAGTTGATTACTCGAGTAATCGCTATCCCTTCGTTAACTCTAACCAGTGCATTGCCGAAAAATATTCCGGGCGCGATGTCTAATCTGGGGATTATTCCCTGGGATATTCCAGAATTAATTATTCTGACTTTAACCCCGATGTTCATGCGCGGCGGAATAGAGACCCTTTCATCGGTCTTTAGAAAATCGTTCACAGGTATATCGACCTTTCCCGAGGTCTTCGGCTTTTGTTTCTGCGGCTTGCTCGTCGTCGGATTGACCTTGTCGAATGTTATAGAAGGATTGCCTTTAGGCGGAATAACTTGATCGGTTTCGATATTTGAAATTTCGCGACGAAATGGAATTGTTTTCCCGTGCCACTTGATCTGGCATTTCGGGAACGATATTTCGGCATCCGCGCAAAATCCGGATCCTAGAATCCCATCCGGACCGAGGGGAAAATTATCGTTTACCACGTTGAATGGTACCACGCGATCGAATAAAACTATATTCACGGTACCGACGGTCGACGTTTTCCCATTGGTTACACCCGTTATAACGACTGTTTCGGCGGTGTCGATTCGTGCGACGGAAGATAACGCGGAGCGTTTAATTATATTTATTTCGGCGCCCGTGTCTATCATAAACTCGGTAGGTTGAATTAACGCGACCGATTCTAATACGACACTAGGCGTGTTGGTTTTGCCGGTTAAGTTTACTGCGGCATCGTATCGTCGATTTCCGCGGTTTGGTCGTTCAGTGCGAGAGATCGAATTTGCTGGTTGGCCTCGCGTCCTGTCTCGCGGCGCGGAAGGAGGCCACTCCCGTTTCCCGATGCCCGAATATTATTGTAGTATTGCCGTTTTCGGCATTCCTCGATTTCGTGACCCGGCGTTTTGCAATACCGACAATATTTTTCACGGGGTGTGGTCGGGCGCGGTTGATCGTATGCGGCCCTGGGAGCCGGAGTGTCGCGTGAAATAACGGGACGGTGCAAATTAGGCGCTTGTCGTGGCGGAATTGACCTGCGGCAATCTCTCGCGTAATGGCTTGTGTTATGGCAATTCGAGCAAACTATTTCGTTTCGCCTTGCACGAATTTCAGTTGTAGGTCGAGAATTTACTAAACGTTCGCGATCTAACTCGTATCTCTTGTATAGGTCCCTAGCGCGTGCGAATGCCTCTTGATGCGAATGAATCGTGTGAACGGGAATTTGGACGCGTATTTCCGGGATAAGCCCGTCCGTGAAACAACGTAATGTTAATTCATCTACGTTAGACGTCCCGCGTTCGGAAGCGTAAGGCGTTAATCTTTCGCAATCTATGATCGCTGTTCGTAAATCCTTTACACGGCTGATGTAGTCGAGGATGTGTTCTCCCGACTTCATGTAGATATTAGTGAGCTCCCCGCGATAATGGTCCGCGGATCTAATTGCACCGAAAGAGCTTCGTAATATATCCGTCAATTCTAATATAGATTGACACGGTTCGTCTTCTAAGGCTAAGTACGCGCGGCCCTTCAATTTGCTCTTGATTAATCGCGTGAAAGTGCGTTCACAACCGTTTGGGATCAATTCGTAAGCACGCTTACATGCACGAGTGAATTGCAATACGGGCATGTTCTGCCCATCGTAATGCGGTACTGCCTCCAATGCTTGTTTCAATGATAACTCGTCATGCTGCGAGTTTGCGATTTCCGTGTTCGAATTTTGTAGCGGCGATACGTTTCGTTGTGCGAAATCTAAAGGAACGGTATCGGATCTAGTAGCGTCTTGTGATCGTCGAAGTGATTCTAATTCGCGGCGCATTTCCTCTATCTGCTGCATTAATTGAACGGTATTGTCGGCCGGTCTACTAATATCTACGGTTTCAGCGGTTCGCGGAACTGGATCGGCAAGAGCGTCCTGGTAATCGATATTCCTAACGGCTCTCTTATCGCGGTCCGCGTCGGTACCTGCGGCGGCGGCTCGGATCGGTTGATGACGCGTTTTGGTAGGCGTTCGTGTCGCCATGGCTGGTCGCGTTTCTTCGTAGCCGAATTTCTAGAATTAACGCGAATCTATCCCACCGCTGTCACCAAATTTCGTGTCACGTCGCGAGGGTGGAAAATTTCCGTTTTATTCGCGGATGACACGCAGCCAGAAAACGGACTCGGCACGCTTAATTGCGACGGGTTCCGGGTTCCTTTCGTGGGACAACGAACACTTTCAAAACGCGATCGCGGTAAATAGGAAAGATCCTACCCTTGCTGTCTTGAATCGTTGTTAATTTAGTATCCCTTCCTGAGATACTGTTGCTGTCGAGGATCGCTTTCCGGAATCGTCCCTGCGTAAGGGCTGCGAGGCTGGATCGTAAGAGGGATGAGTCTCCAACGTAGCGGGTTTCCTGTGCTGATCGGCTTGCCTTGGCCGGAAGAAGGCGACGGAGCAGGTTGTTGAAGAGCCACTGGAACGGTGGTGTTCGAACGAAGAGACGAAAGGGCTTCGATGCCCAAGTAATCGCGCATAAGTCGGCGTAGGTAATTCTTCCGTCCCGCACGTCGAGCTTTACGTTTCGGATTGAGACACATTCGCGTCTAGTTCCAGCAATCCGGATACGAATCGGATAAGCGGCGGTCCGCTCTAACCTATCGGTCCAGAAGGGTGAAACGTCGACTATATCCGCACGTAGTTTCCGCTGTGGATCGGCGAAGTTAAGCGGCGGTCCGCTCTAACCAGCCGGTTACCAAGGTCAACTAGCGATTGGATTCGAATGATGGATATCCACGCGATAGCTCGTGGAAGAATTCGTAGATAATAATGAAATTAGAGGATAATAATCAAATTTAAACTTGTACGTGTAAGGTAAAATAAAATATATTCTAATATAAACCTAAGCTTACACTGACTTCCCTAAGGCTAAGTTAAAGATAGACTTAACGTTTAGAATTGGAATGAATTGACTTGAACTAGAATTGAAGTAGAATTAGAAACACCTCCGATTGAGGCATTGAGAGCGAGATTGGAACTCCTCGGTTCGAAGGACTGATCGGAACTGATCTTCAGCTCGCGTGTCCGCGACCTCCTCGAGTCGCGTGGCGTGCGAGTCGCTGGACCCCGGAGTGGGGTGGCCGCTCGGCCCGCGAAGTGGGGCGGCCGGTCGGAGTGGGGCGCGGCTCGCGTTAAGCGTGAGCCGCGCGCGTCGGACGGTTGCTTGGGCGTATCGAAACTTATGACTATGAGAATTCGCAGATATATTAGGAACTATGTGTGTGTTGTTTGCGTATGTACATTAGTTGTGTCGTGTACTTAATTCTAGGACGTTCTTATGAATACACATTATCAAAATAAGAATAATGGGAGGATGGCGTAGGCGAATCGGTGAGATGCTCGGTGATCTGTTCGTGCGGCTGAATGCTGCATGTCTCCCAACTCTGGCGATAGCGCGCATCGTCGCGCGGTCGTACGGTCGATCTCCTGGGTGCTCGTGGATATCTGGCTGCCTTAGCTCGGCGTTCGGTCTGCTTTCCCGTGTATGAAGGCGCTCTTTCCACGCATTTGGATGCGGCTGGCGGTAGATGCGTCGCTGCCGGATGCTGTGGGCGGCGCTGGGGGGTGGAAGGCGGCACGCCGGACGTTACACCATAGATTTCTAATGCTTCTTAAAACGCGATATCGCATCCCACTTCTATGTTTGGTGATAAGATATAATATTCATTGCGAAGTGTCATGTGTACCTTGTATTCACTTCATAAGGATGTAAATGCGACTATTGCTTGCTAGGAAATAGCGTTTGCAGATGCCTACGTATCGCAAAAATAGAGTTGTAGTGCTTCTCAAAACGCGATATCGCATCTCATTTCTATGTTTCGTGATAAGGTTATAATATTCATTCCGAAGTGTCATGTATACCTCGAATTCACTTCAAAAGAATGTAAGTGCGACACTTCCATGTTAGGAAATAGAGTTTGCAGATATCTCCGCATCGAGGCAATTGGGTTCAATGCTTCTTAAAACGCGATATCGCATCTCACTTCTATGTTACATGATAAGATATAATGTTCATTGCGAAGTGTCATGTATACCTCGTATTCACTTCAAAAGAATGTAAATGCGAATCTTCCTTGCTAGGAAATAGCGTTTGCAGATGTCTACGTATCGTAGCAATAGAGTTCTAATGCTACTTAAATCGCGATATCGCATCTCATTTCTATGCTTCGTGATAAGATGTAATATTCATTCCGAAGTGTCATGTATACCTCGAATTCACTTCAAAAGAATGTAAATGCGACATTTCCATGCTAGGAAATAGCGTTTGCTGATATCTCCGCATCGAGGAAATAGGGTTCTAATGATTCTTAAAACGCGATATCGCATCTCACCTCTATGTTACATGATAAGATATAATGTTCATTGCGAAGTGTCATGTATACCTCGTATTCACTTCAAAAGAATGTAAATACGAAACCTCCTTGCTAGGAAATAGCGTTTGCAGATGTCTACGTATCGTAGCAATAGAGTTCTAATGCTACACAAATGCGATTCCGCATCTCATTTCTATGTTTCGTGATAAGATATAATATTCATTGCGCAGTGTCATGTATACCTCGTATTCACTACAAAAGAATGTAAATGCGACTATTGTTTGCTAGGAAATAGCGTTTGCAGATGTCTGCGTATCGTAGCGATAGCGTTCTAATGCTACTTAAATCGCGGTATCGCATCTCATTTATATGTTTCGTGATAAGATATAATATTCATTGCGAAGTGTCATGTATACCTCGCATTCACTTCAGAAGAATGGTAAGCGCGACACTTCCATGCTAGGAAATAGCGTCTGCAGATGTCTCCGCATCGAGGCCATAGAGTTCTAATGCTTCTTTAAACGCGATATCGCATCTCTCTCCTATGTTGCATGATAAGATATAATATTCATTACGAAGTGTCATGTATACCTTGTATTCACTTCAAAAGAATGTAAATGCGACTATTCCTTCCTAGGAAATAGCGTTTGCAGATGTCAACGTATCGTAGCAATTGAGTTCTAATGCTACTTAAATCGCGATATCGCATCACACTTCTGTGTATCGTGATAAGATGTAATATTCAATGCGAAGTGTCATGTACACCTCGTATTCTCTTCAAAAGAATGTAAATGCGACACTTCCTTGCTAGAAATAGCGTCTGCAGATGTCTAGGTATCGTAACAATAGCGTTCTAATGCTTCTTAAAAAGCGATATCACATCTCATTTCTATGTTTCATGGTAAGATATAATATGATTTGCGAAGTGTTATGTATTCCTCGTCTACACTTCAAATGAATGTAAATGCGACACTTCCTTGTAAGGAAATAGCTTTTGCAGATGTCTACCTATCGTAGCAATAGAGTTCTAATGCTTCTTAAAACGCGATATCGCATCTCATTTCTATGCTTCATGGTAAGATATAATGCGATTTGCGAAGTGTCATGTATTCCTCGTCTACACTTCAAATGAATGTAAATGCGACACTTCCTTGCTAGGAAATAGCGTCTGCAGATGTCTAGGTGTCGTAACAATAGCGTTCTAATGCTTCTTAAAACGCGATATCGCATTTCATGTCTATGTTTCATGGTAAGGTATAATATGATTTGCGAAGTGTTCATGTATTCCTCGTCTACACGTCAAATTAATGTAAATGCGACACTTCCATGCAAGGAAATAGCGTCTGCAGATGTCTAGGTATCGTAGCAATAGAGTTCAAATGCTTCTTAAAACGAGATATTGCATCTCATATCTATGTTTCATGGTAAGATATAATATGATTCGCGAAGTGTTATGTATTCCTCGTCTACACTTCAAATGAATGTAAATGCGACACTTCCTTGCAAGGAAATAGCGTTGCAGATGTCTACGTATCGTAGCAATAGTGTTCTTATGATTCTTAAAACGCGATATCGCATCTCATTTCTATGTTTCATGGTAAGATATAATATGCTTTGCGAAAAGTTATGTATTCCTCGTCTACACTTCAAATGAATGTAAACGCGACACTTCCTTGCAAGGCAATAGCGTTTGCAGATGTCTACGTATCGTAGCAATAGAGTTCTTATGATTCTTAAAACGCGATATCGCATCTCATTTCTATGTTTCATGGTAAGGTATAATATGATTTGCGAAGTGTCATGTATTCCTCGTCTACACGTCAAATGAATGTAAATGCGACACTTCCATGCAAGGAAATAGCGTTTGCAGATGTCTACGTATCGTAGCAATCGAGTTCTTATGATCCATAAAATGCGATATCGCATCTCATTTCTATGTTTCATGGTAAGATATAATATGATTTGCGAAGTGTTATGTATTCCTCGTCTACACTTCAGATGAATGTAAATGCGACACTTCCTTGTAAGGAAATAGCGTTTGCAGATGTCTACCTATCGTAGCAATAGAGTTCTAATGCTTCTTAAAAAACGATATCGCATCTCATTTCTATGTTTCATGGTAAGATATAATATGATTTGCGAAGTGTTATGTATTCCTCACCTACACTTCAAATGAATGTAAATGCGACATTTCCTTGCTAGGAAATAACGTCTGTAGATGTCTAGGTATCGTAGCAATAGAGTTCTAATGCTTCTTAAAACGTGATATCGCATCTCATTTCTATGTTTCATGGTAAGATGTAATATGATTTGCGAAGTGTTATGTATTCCTCGTCTACACTTCAAATGAATGTAAATGCGACACTTCCTTGCTAGGAAATAGCGTCTGCAGATGTCTAGGTATCGTTACAATAGCGTTCTAATGCTTCTTAAAACGCGATATCGCATCTCATGTCTATGTTTCATGGTAAGATATAATATGATTTGCGAAGTGTCATGTATTCCTCGTCTACACTTCAAATGAATGTAAATGCGACACTTCCTTGCAAGGAAATAGCGTTTGCAAACATCTACCTATCGTAGCAATAGAGTTCTAATGCTTCTTAAAACGCGATATCGCATCTCATTTCTATATTTCATGGTAAGATATAATATTCATTGCGAAGTGTTATGCATTCCTCGTCTACGATTCAAATGAATGTAAATGCGACACTTCCTTGTAAGGAAATAGCGTTTGCAGATGTCTACCTATCGTAGCAATAGAGTTCTTATGATTCTTAAAACGCGATATCGCATCTCATGTCTATGTTTCATGGTAAGGTATAATATGATTTGCGAAGTGTCATGTATTCCTCGTCTACAATTCAAATGAATGTAAATGCGACATTTCCTAGCTAGGAAATAACGTCTGTAGATGTCTAGGTATCGTAGCAATAGAGTTCTAATGCTTCTTAAAACGCGATATCGCATCTCATGTCTATGTTTCATGGTAAGGTATAATATGATTTGCGAAGTGTCATGTATTCCTCGTCTACACGTCAAATGAATGTAAATGCGACACTTCCATGCAAGGAAATAGCGTTTGCAGATGTGTACGTATCGTAGCAATAGAATTCTTATGATTCTTAAAACCCGATATCGCATCTCATTTCTATGTTTCGTGGTAAGATATAATATGATTTGCGAACTGTTATGTATTCCTCGTCTACACTTCAAATGAATGTAAATGCGATACTTCCTTGTAAGGAAATAGCTTTTGCAGATGTCTACCTATCGTAGCAATAGAGTTCTAATGCTTCTTAAAACGCGATATCGCATCTCATTTCTATGCTTCATGGTAAGATATAATATGATTTGCGAAGTGTTATGTATTCCTCGTCTACACTTCAAACGAATGTAAATGCAACACTTCCTTGCAAGGAAATAGCGTCTGCAGATGTCTACGTATCGTAGCAATAGAGTTCTTATGATTCTTAAAACGCGATATCGCATCTCATGTCTATGTTTCATGGTAAGGTATAATATGATTTGCGAAGTGTCATGTATTCCTCGTCTACACGTCAAACGAATGTAAATGCGACACTTCCATGCAAGGAAATAGCGTTTGCAGATGTCTACGTATCGTAGCAATAGAATTCTTATGATTCTTAAAACGCGATATCGCATCTCATTTCTATGTTTCATGGTAAGATATAATATGATTTGCGAACTGTTATGTATTCCTCGTCTACACTTCAAATGAATGTAAATGCGATACTTCCTTGTAAGGAAATAGCTTTTGCAGATGTCTACCTATCGTAGCAATAGAGTTCTAATGCTTCTTAAAACGCGATATCGCATCTCATTTCTATGCTTCATGGTAAGATATAATGCGATTTGCGAAGTGTCATGTATTCCTCGTCTACACTTCAAATGAATGTAACTGCGACACTTCCTTGCTAGTAAATAGCGTCTGCAGATGTCTAGGTATCGTAGCAATAGTGTTCTTATGATTCTTAAAAAACGATATCGCATCTCATTTCTATGCTTCATGGTAAGATATAATGCGATTTGCGAAGTGTCATGTATTCCTCGTCTACACTTCAAATGAATGTAAATGCGACACTTCCTTGCTAGGAAATAACGTCTGTAGATGTCTAGGTATCGTAGCAATAGAGTTCTACTGCTTCTTAAAACGCGATATCGCATTTCATTTCTATGTTTCACGGTAAGATATAATACGATTTGCGAAGTGTCATGTATTCCTCGTCTACACTTCAAATGAATGTAAATGCGACATTTCCTAGCTAGGAAATAACGTCTGTAGATGTCTAGGTATCGTAGCAATAGAGTTCTAATGCTTCTTAAAACGCGATATCGCATCTCATGTCTATGTTTCATGGTAAGGTATAATATGATTTGCGAAGTGTCATGTATTCCTCGTCTACACGTCAAATGAATGTAAATGCGACACTTCCATGCAAGGAAATAGCGTTTGCAGATGTCTACGTATCGTAGCAACAGAATTCTTATGATTCTTAAAACGCGATATCGCATCTCATTTCTATGTTTCGTGGTAAGATATAATATGATTTGCGAACTGTTATGTATTCCTCGTCTACACTTCAAATGAATGTAAATGCGATACTTCCTTGTAAGGAAATAGCTTTTGCAGATGTCTACCTATCGTAGCAATAGAGTTCTAATGCTTCTTAAAACGCGATATCGCATCTCATTTCTATGCTTCATGGTAAGATATAATGCGATTTGCGAAGTGTCATGTATTCCTCGTCTACACTTCAAATGAATGTAAATGCGACACTTCCTTGCTAGTAAATAGCGTCTGCAGATGTCTAGGTATCGTAGCAATAGTGTTCTTATGATTCTTAAAAAACGATATCGCATCTCATTTCATTGTTTCATGGTAAGATGTAATATGATTTGCGAAGTGTTATGTATTCCTCGTCTACACTTCAAATGAATGTAAATGCGACACTTCCTTGCTAGGAAATAGCGTCTGCAGATGTCTAGGTATCGTAACAATAGCGTTCTAATGCTTCTTAAAACGCGATATCGCAACTCATGTCTATGTTTCATGGTAAGGTATAATATGATTTGCGAAGTGTCATGTATTCCTCGTCTACACGTCAAATGAATGTAAATGCGACACTTCCATGCAAGGAAATAGCGTCTGCAGATGTCTAGGTATCGTAGCAATAGAGTTCAAATGCTTCTTAAAACGAGATATTGCATCTCATATCTATGTTTCATGGTAAGATATAATATGATTTGCGAAGTGTCATGTATTCCTCGTCTACACTTCAAATGAATGTAAATGCGACATTTCCTAGCTAGGAAATAACGTCTGTAGATGTCTAGGTATCGTAGCAATAGAGTTCTAATGCTTCTTAAAACGCGATATCGCATCTCATGTCTATGTTTCATGGTAAGGTATAATATGATTTGCGAAGTGTCATGTATTCCTCGTCTACACGTCAAATGAATGTAAATGCGACACTTCCATGCAAGGAAATAGCGTTTGCAGATGTGTACGTATCGTAGCAATAGAATTCTTATGATTCTTAAAACCCGATATCGCATCTCATTTCTATGTTTCGTGGTAAGATATAATATGATTTGCGAACTGTTATGTATTCCTCGTCTACACTTCAAATGAATGTAAATGCGATACTTCCTTGTAAGGAAATAGCTTTTGCAGATGTCTACCTATCGTAGCAATAGAGTTCTAATGCTTCTTAAAACGCGATATCGCATCTCATTTCTATGCTTCATGGTAAGATATAATGCGATTTGCGAAGTGTCATGTATTCCTCGTCTACACTTCAAATGAATGTAAATGCGACACTTCCTTGCTAGTAAATAGCGTCTGCAGATGTCTAGGTATCGTAGCAATAGTGTTCTTATGATTCTTAAAAAACGATATCGCATCTCATTTCTATGCTTCATGGTAAGATATAATGCGATTTGCGAAGTGTCATGTATTCCTCGTCTACACTTCAAATGAATGTAAATGCGACACTTCCTTGCTAGGAAATAACGTCTGTAGATGTCTAGGTATCGTAGCAATAGAGTTCTACTGCTTCTTAAAACGCGATATCGCATTTCATTTCTATGTTTCACGGTAAGATATAATACGATTTGCGAAGTGTCATGTATTCCTCGTCTACACTTCAAATGAATGTAAATGCGACATTTCCTTGCTAGGAAATAACGTCTGTAGATGTCTAGGTATCGTAGCAATAGAGTTCTAATGCTTCTTAAAACGAGAAATCGCATCTCATTTCTATGTTTCATGGTAAGATGTAATATGATTTGCGAAGTGTTATGTATTCCTCGTCTACACTTCAAATGAATGTAAATGCGACACTTCCTTGCTAGGAAATAGCGTCTGCAGATGTCTAGGTATCGTAACAATAGCGTTCTAATGCTTCTTAAAACGCGATATCGCATCTCATGTCTATGTTTCATGGTAAGGTATAATATGATTTGCGAAGTGTCATGTATTCCTCGTCTACACGTCAAATGAATGTAAATGCGACACTTCCATGCAAGGAAATAGCGTCTGCAGATGTCTAGGTATCGTAGCAATAGAGTTCAAATGCTTCTTAAAACGAGATATTGCATCTCATATCTATGTTTCATGGTAAGATATAATATGATTTGCGAAGTGTCATGTATTCCTCGTCTACACTTCAAATGAATGTAAATGCGACATTTCCTTGCTAGGAAATAGCGTTTGCAGATGTCTACCTATCGTAGCAATAGAGTTCTAATGCTTCTTAAAACGCGATATCGCATCTCATTACTATGTTTCATGGTAAGATATAATATGATTTGCGAAGTGTCATGTATTCCTCGTCTACACTTCAAATGAATGTAAATGCGACACTTCCTTGCAAGGAAATAGCGTTTGCAGATGTCTACGTATCGTAGCAATAGAGTTCTTATGATTCTTAAAACGCGATATCGCATCTCATGTCTATGTTTCATGGTAAGGTATAATATGATTTGCGAAGTGTCATGTATTCCTCGTCTACACGTCAAATGAATGTAAATGCGACACTTCCATGCAAGGAAATAGCGTCTGCAGATGTCTAGGTATCGTAGCAATAGAGTTCAAATGCTTCTTAAAACGAGATATTGCATCTCATATCTATATTTCATGGTAAGATATAATATGATTTGCGAAGTGTTATGTATTCCTCGTCTACACTTTAAATGAATGTAAATGCGACACTTCCTTGCAAGGAAATAGCGTTTGCAGATGTCTACGTATCGTAGCAATAGAATTCTTATGATTCTTAAAACGCGATATCGCATCTCATTTCTATGTTTCATGGTAAGGTATAATATGATTTGCGAAGTGTTATGTATTCTTCGTCTACACTTCAAACGAATGCAAATGCAACACTTTCTTGCAAGGAAATAGCGTCTGCAGATGTCTACGTATCGTAGCAATAGAGTTCTTATGATTCTTAAAACGCGATATCGCATCTCATTTCTATGTTTCATGGTAAGGTATACTATGATTTGCGAAGTGTCATGTATTCCTCGTCTACACGTCAAATGAATGTAAATGCGACACTTCCATGCAAGGAAATAGCGTTTGCAGATGTCTACGTATCGTAGCAATAGAATTCTTATGATTCTTAAAACGCGATATCGCATCTCATTTCTATGTTTCATGGTAAGGTATAATATGATTTGCGAAGCGTTATGTATTCCTCGTCTACACTTCAAATGAATGTAAATGCGACACTTCCTTGCAAGGAAATTGCGTTTGCAGATGTCTACGTATCGTAGCAATAGAGTTCATATGATTCTTAAAACGCGATATCGCATCTCATGTCTATGTTTCATGGTAAGGTATAATATGATTTGCGAAGTGTCATGTATTCCTCGTCTACACTTCAAATGAATGTAAATGCGACACTTCCTTGCTAGGAAATAGCGTCTGCAGATGTCTAGGTATCGTGGCAATAGAGTTCTAATGCTTCTCAAAACGCGATATCGCATTTCATTTCTATGTTTCATGGTAAGATATAATACGATTTGCGAAGTGTCATGTATTCCTCGTCTACACTTCAAATGAATGTAAATGCGACACTTCCTTGCTAGGAAATAACGTCTGTAGATGTCTAGGTATCGTAGCAATAGAGTTCTACTGCTTCTTAAAACGCGATATCGCATTTCATTTCTATGTTTCACGGTAAGATATAATACGATTTGCGAAGTGTCATGTATTCCTCGTCTACACTTCAAATGAATGTAAATGCGACACTTCCTTGCTAGGAAATAACGTCTGTAGATGTCTAGGTATCGTAGCAATAGAGCTCTACTGCTTCTTAAAACGCGATATCGCATTTCATTTCTATGTTTCACGGTAAGATATAATACGATTTGCGAAGTGTCATGTATTCTCGTCTACACTTCAAATGAATGTAAATGCGACATTTCCTTGCTAGGAAATAACGTCTGTAGATGTCTAGGTATCGCAGCAATAGAGTTCTAATGCTTCTTAAAACGAGATATCGCATCTCATTTCTATGTTTCATGGTAAGATGTAATATGATTTGCGAAGTGTTATGTATTCCTCGTCTACACTTCAAATGAATGTAAATGCGACACTTCCTTGCTAGGAAATAGCGTCTGCAGATGTCTAGTTATCGTAACAATAGCGTTCTAATGCTTCTTAAAACGCGATATCGCATCTCATGTCTATGTTTCATGGTAAGGTATAATATGATTTGCGAAGTGTCATGTATTCCTCGTCTACACGTCAAATGAATGTAAATGCGACACTTCCATGCAAGGAAATAGCGTCTGCAGATGTCTAGGTATCGTAGCAATAGAGTTCAAATGCTTCTTAAAACGAGATATTGCATCTCATATCTATGTTTCATGGTAAGATATAATATGATTTGCGAACTGTTATGTATTCCTCGTCTATACTTCAAATGAATGTAAATGCGACACTTCCTTGTAAGGAAATAGCGTTTGCAGATGTCTACCTATCGTAGCAATAGAGTTCTAATGCTTCTTAAAACGCGATATCGCATCTCATTACTATGTTTCATGGTAAGATATAATATGATTTGCGAAGTGTCATGTGTAACGTCCGGCGTGCCGCCTTCCACCCCCCAGCGCCGCCCACAGCATCCGGCAGCGACGCATCTACCGCCAGCCGCATCCAAATGCGTGGAAAGAGCGCCTTCATACACGGGAAAGCAGACCGAACGCCGAGCTAAGGCAGCCAGATATCCACGAGCACCCAGGAGATCGACCGTACGACCGCGCGACGATGCGCGCTATCGCCAGAGTTGGGAGACATGCAGCCTTCAGCCGCACGAACAGATCACCGAGCATCTCACCGATTCGCCTACGCCATCCTCCCATTATTCTTATTTTGATAATGTGTATTCATAAGAACGTCCTAGAATTAAGTACACGACACAACTAATGTACATACGCAAACAACACACACATAGTTCCTAATATATCTGCGAATTCTCATAGTCATAAGTTTCGATACGCCCAAGCAACCGTCCGACGCGCGCGGCTCACGCTTAACGCGAGCCGCGCCCCACTCCGACCGGCCGCCCCACTTCGCGGGCCGAGCGGCCACCCCACTCCGGGGTCCAGCGACTCGCACGCCACGCGACTCGAGGAGGTCGCGGGACACGCGAGCTGAAGATCAGTTCCGATCAGTCCTTCGAACCGAGGAGTTCCAATCTCGCTCTCAATGCCTCAATCGGAGGTGTTTCTAATTCTACTTCAATTCTAGTTCAAGTCAATTCATTCCAATTCTAAACGTTAAGTCTATCTTTAACTTAGCCTTAGGGAAGTCAGTGTAAGCTTAGGTTTATATTAGAATATATTTTTATTTACCTTACACGTACAAGTTTAAATTTGATTATTATCCTCTAATTTCATTATTATCTACGAATTCTTCCACGAGCTATCGCGTGGATATCCATCATTCGAATCCAATCGCTAGTTGACCTTGGTAACCGGCTGGTTAGAGCGGACCGCCGCTTAACTTCGCCGATCCACAGCGGAAACTACGTGCGGATATAGTCGACGTTTCACCCTTCTGGACCGATAGGTTAGAGCGGACCGCCGCTTATCCGATTCGTATCCGGATTGCTGGAACTAGACGCGAATGTGTCTCAATCCGAAACGTAAAGCTCGACGTGCGGGACGGAAGAATTACCTACGCCGACTTATGCGCGATTACTTGGGCATCGAAGCCCTTTCGTCTCTTCGTTCGAACACCACCGTTCCAGTGGCTCTTCAACAACCTGCTCCGTCGCCTTCTTCCGGCCAAGGCAAGCCGATCAGCACAGGAAACCCGCTACGTTGGAGACTCATCCCTCTTACGATCCAGCCTCGCAGCCCTTACGCAGGGACGATTCCGGAAAGCGATCCTCGACAGCAACAGTATCTCAGGAAGGGATACTAAATTAACAACGATTCAAGACAGCAAGGGTAGGATCTTTCCTATTTACCGCGATCGCGTTTTGAAAGTGTTCGTTGTCCCACGAAAGGAACCCGGAACCCGTCGCAATTAAGCGTGCCGAGTCGTTTTCTGGCTGCGTGTCATCCGCGAATAAAACGGAAATTTTCCACCCTCGCGACGTGACACGAAATTTGGTGACAGCGGTGGGATAGATTCGCGTTAATTCTAGAAATTCGGCTACGAAGAAACGCGACCAGCCATGGCGACACGAACGCCTACCAAAACGCGTCATCAACCGATCCGAGCCGCCGCCGCAGGTACCGACGCGGACCGCGATAAGAGAGCCGTTAGGAATATCGATTACCAGGACGCTCTTGCCGATCCAGTTCCGCGAACCGCTGAAACCGTAGATATTAGTAGGACCGGCCGACAATACCGTTCAATTAATGCAGCAGATAGAGGAAATGCGCCGCGAATTAGAATCACTTCGACGATCACAAGACGCTACTGGATCCGATACCGTTCCTTTAGATTTCGCACAACGAAACGTATCGCCGCTACAAAATTCGAACACGGAAATCGCAAACTCGCAGCATGACGAGTTATCATTGAAACAAGCATTGGAGGCAGTACCGCATTACGATGGGCAGAACATGCCCGTATTGCAATTCACTCGTGCATGTAAGCGTGCTTACGAATTGATCCCAAACGGTTGTGAACGCACTTTCACGCGATTAATCAAGAGCAAATTGAAGGGCCGCGCGTACTTAGCCTTAGAAGACGAACCGTGTCAATCTATATTAGAATTGACGGATATATTACGAAGCTCTTTCGGTGCAATTAGATCCGCGGACCATTATCGCGGGGAGCTCACTAATATCTACATGAAGTCGGGGAGAACACATCCTCGACTACATCAGCCGTGTAAAGGATTTACGAACAGCGATCATAGATTGCGAAAGATTAACGCCTTACGCTTCCGAACGCGGGACGTCTAACGTAGATGAATTAACATTACGTTGTTTCACGGACGGGCTTATCCCGGAAATACGCGTCCAAATTCCGTTCACACGATTCATTCGCATCAAGAGGCATTCGCACGCGCTAGGGACCTATACAAGAGATACGAGTTAGATCGCGAACGTTTAGTAAATTCTCGACCTACAACTGAAATTCGTGCAAGGCGAAACGAAATAGTTTGCTCGAATTGCCATAACACAAGCCATTACGCGAGGGATTGCCGCAGGTCAATTCCGCCACGACAAGCGCCTAATTTGCACCGTCCCGTTATTTCACGCGACACTCCGGCTCCCAGGGCCGCATACGATCAACCGCGCCCGACCACACCCCGTGAAAAATATTGTCGGTATTGCAAAACGCCGGGTCACGAAATCGAGGAATGCCGAAACGGCAATACTACAATAATATTCGGGCATCGGGAAACGGGAGTGGCCTCCTTCCGCGCCGCGAGACAGGACGCGAGGCCAACCAGCAAATTCGATCTCTCGCACTGAACGACCAAACCGCGGAAATCGACGATACGATGCCGCAGTAAACTTAACCGGCAAAACCAACACGCCTAGTGTCGTATTAGAATCGGTCGCGTTAATTCAACCTACCGAGTTTATGATAGACACGGGCGCCGAAATAAATATAATTAAACGCTCCGCGTTATCTTCCGTCGCACGAATCGACACCGCCGAAACAGTCGTTATAACGGGTGTAACCAATGGGAAAACGTCGACCGTCGGTACCGTGAATATAGTTTTATTCGATCGCGTGGTACCATTCAACGTGGTAAACGATAATTTTCCCCTCGGTCCGGATGGGATTCTAGGATCCGGATTTTGCGCGGATGCCGAAATATCGTTCCCGAAATGCCAGATCAAGTGGCACGGGAAAACAATTCCATTTCGTCGCGAAATTTCAAATATCGAAACCGATCAAGTTATTCCGCCTAAAGGCAATCCTTCTATAACATTCGACAAGGTCATCCGACGACGAGCAAGCCGCAGAAACAAAAGCCGAAGACCTCGGGAAAGGTCGATATACCTGTGAACGATTTTCTAAAGACCGATGAAAGGGTCTCTATTCCGCCGCGCATGAACATCGGGGTTAAAGTCAGAATAATTAATTCTGGAATATCCCAGGGAATAATCCCCAGATTAGACATCGCGCCCGGAATATTTTTCGGCAATGCACTGGTTAGAGTTAACGAAGGGATAGCGATTACTCGAGTAATCAACTCGACCGACAAGACGGTCGAAATAGCTCTGCCACAAGTGAAGCTCGAACCAGTAGCGAAAAATTCATTCAAATCCGTAGAAGACAGCCCCGCGCTCTTCACAGTTTTTACTAAATCCGACGAATCCAGTTCAAATCCAAAATCACGGTCAGAATCCGTAAACGTTTCCGCCGCTCCGACCGGCATATCCAAAGATGGGAAATCAATTAATTCAGTTTCGCGTTCAAATGCAAATTCTATGTACGAAACTCCTCTTAGTGTCAGGACGAAACCGACATACGCTCAGGTAGCCAGTTCAGTTGTAAAACCCAGGTCAACACAACCCTCCGTAAATGCGCCGAAATCTCGCCTCGAAAAAGTAATAGAAATGTTACGATTAGATCACCTCAACCAAGAAGAAAAGCAGCACGTTTTAAAATTGGTAGATAAAACTCAAGATTTATTTTATGTAGAAGGCGATACTCTAGGTCATACAAGCGCGGCTACACACAAGATCCCTACGGTCGACGACAGACCTATTAATGTAAAACAATATAGATTCCCTCCCATACACAAAGAGGAGATTCGGGACCAAATCGAAAAACTTTTACAAAACGGCATTATCCGCGATTCTAAATCGCCCTACAACTCACCGTTATGGGTTGTTCCGAAGAAAGCTGATTCGCAAGGGAACAAGCGTTGGCGAGTGGTTATTGATTATAGAGCCTTGAACGAGAAATCAATCGCCGACGCTTATCCTTTGCCATGCATCACGGAAATCCTGGATCAGTTAGGCAGCGCTAAATATTTTAGCACATTTGACTTAGCCAGCGGTTTCCATCAGATTCCGATGGAACCCGCTGATGCACATAAAACAGCTTTTTCCACGCCGAATGGACATTATGAATTTACCCGAATGCCTTTTGGTTTAAAAAACGCGCCCGCAACGTTTCAGCGACTGATGGATAGTGTGCTCGCGGGGCTTCAAGGTAACGAGCTCTTCGTATATCTTGATGATATAGTTTTATACGCTAGCTCTCTTCAAGAGCACGCCATAAAATATGAGAAATTAACGCGCAGACTGAGAGAGGCTAATTTGGTACTCCAGCCTGACAAATGTGAATTTTTAAGACGCGAAGTAAGCTACCTCGGGCACATTATCAGCGAAAGCGGGGTGAAACCCGATCCGTCGAAAGTCAGAGCCGTTCGAGAATTTCCTCGCCCGACAAATTGTAAACAGATCAAGCAGTTCCTGGGACTCGCAGGTTATTACAGACGGTTTATCTCAAATTTCTCCAACGTCGCTAAGCCATTAACAAACCTCTTGAAAAAGGACACTCCGTTCGTGTGGCGTAATGAGCAACAGAACGCCTTTGTGAAGCTACGAGACGCCTTATGTGAAGCACCGATACTCCAGTATCCTAACTTTAAGCTGCCTTTTATAATAACTACAGACGCATCAGCGGATGCCATAGGTGCGGTGCTCAGTCAGGGCCCGATAGGCCGCGACTTACCAATTGCTTACACATCAAGACTCTTGAATTCTGCAGAACGAAACTATTCGACTATCGAGAAAGAATGTCTAGCTATCGTGTACGCGGTGCATCACTTTAGGCCTTATATATATGGTAATCAGTTCAAGTTAGTCACAGACCACCGTCCACTGGTGTGGATGAATTCCGTTAAAGATCCATCCAGCCGTCTTGTGCGGTGGAGGCTGAAGCTCGCGGAATACAATTACGAAATGATTTATAAAACGGGAAAAACCAATCTTAATGCAGATGCCCTATCACGGAATCCAGTCAAAGTTCTTCCAATCACACAGTCGTCCTCATCCGATGAAAATATTTTTGAACCGTATCCTAAATCCCGTCAACAAAAGAAATCCGTTGTTCCACCTCCACCTCCGCCTTCACCTAGCTCAGACGACCATGGCGCACCAGAAACGTTACCACGCGAAACATTAAAATTACCGACATTACCGACGTTACCGACACCACGTACAGCGACCGATAAAGAAGAAATTTATACACCATTACCAAACGAACATGTCAGGTTAGAGCCATTATTTAAGTTCACAAGGGACACGATAGCAACCAGACGAGATAACAACGTTATTTTCATTACAAAATCAGGTCATTCCTATGACGCAGGCGCGAAGGAAATGGAAAAAGCCGGAAAATTTTTCTTCAGTAAAAATGACGTAGTTCTCACTAAAGCCAGAGTCATTAAAATCGACGATTTCTATCAAGTTCAACTTCCAATAATTGAACATGAAAGCCGCGCTATTGACTATCAAATCGTAATAGAATCTTTACGATCATTATTCGACGTAGTCAGTGAACTGCAGTTGCAAACAATTAGTATCGCACAGACAGCCTTAGATTCAATTCCATGGTCACAAATACAAAAAGCTTTACAAGATTTATTTTATGAAATGCCAATTCAAATTACTGTCTGTCAAGGACTTATTCACATTCCACCGGTAGAACATAGAACAAAAATAATTCAAGAAAATCACGATACACCAATAGGAGGCCACAAGGGAGTAAACAAGACATACTCTCGCATTCGGGAAAAATACTTCTGGCCTAACATGAAAACCGAAATCCAAAATTATATAAGCAAATGTAGGAGTTGCCAACGCGAAAAATTAGTTAGAGTAAAAACACGACAACCATTGACTTTAACAGACACACCAGGATGCGCTTTTGATAAGATCTCAATGGACGTCATGGGCCCCCTTCCAATAACCCCGGATGAATATACACATATCCTCACTATCCAGGACCTTCTAACTAAATATTCCGTCGCTATTCCTCTCAAACAAACTACAGCCGTCGATATAGCAGATGCACTCATCACAGAATTTATTTGTAAATTTGGATGTCCGAAAGGCATCTTGACCGACCAGGGGTCGAATTTCATCAATAGTCTTATTAAAGCCATAGCCGTTAAATTCAGAATAAAACAATACAAATCCACAGCCTTCCACCCACAAACGAATGGTTCGGTGGAGAGATCACACCATGTTCTTGCTGAGTATTTAAAACATTACATCGACACCAGTGGCGATTGGAAAAGATGGCTTCCTTATGCCATGTTTTCTTACAACACCAGTGTACACGAAGGCACCCTTTACACACCGCACGAACTCGTCTTCGGTCGAATAGCTAGGACACCATCCGAAACACCGTTCCAAGACAGTACCGAAAACGAAACATATTCCGACTACTTAATCATGTTAAACGAGAAAATCACCAGATCCCAGCGAATTGCGCGAGAAAACCTCGACAATGCGAAACGTCGAGCAAAATATTATTACGATAAAAAGACCAATACTCAAAAATTCGAAGCTGGGCAATGGGTCTTCCTACTTAGGGAACCCAACAGACATAAGTTTGAGTCCCAATACGTAGGCCCATACAGGATCGTCGAAATTTTGAGTAATAATAATGTCAAGTTAGCAATTAAGGATCGTAATAAAATAGTTCATAGTAATAAGTTAAAGTTATGTAAAAGGATGAGTGGAGTGAGAGAAACAAAGACTGAATGCAAAATAGTGCAAAGTGAGACAACTTCCACAAACTCAAGTGAAAACAGTGAAAGTTTAAGTGCCGGTGAATCTAGTGGCATCAAACATCATTTGGAAGGTTATTCCGCAGAGGTGAAGCGAGCCCGCCATAGTTCATCCGGCCGGCACTCCTATGTACATCGGCAGCCAACCGGCAGGACGACGAATCTGCAACCCTCAAACAATCCGCACGTACCAGACAGGAGATCTTGGCATTGCCAAGATTCCTTTTGTATGGGGGGAGGTGTAACGTCCGGCGTGCCGCCTTCCACCCCCCAGCGCCGCCCACAGCATCCGGCAGCGACGCATCTACCGCCAGCCGCATCCAAATGCGTGGAAAGAGCGCCTTCATACACGGGAAAGCAGACCGAACGCCGAGCTAAGGCAGCCAGATATCCACGAGCACCCAGGAGATCGACCGTACGACCGCGCGACGATGCGCGCTATCGCCAGAGTTGGGAGACATGCAGCCTTCAGCCGCACGAACAGATCACCGAGCATCTCACCGATTCGCCTACGCCATCCTCCCATTATTCTTATTTTGATAATGTGTATTCATAAGAACGTCCTAGAATTAAGTACACGACACAACTAATGTACATACGCAAACAACACACACATAGTTCCTAATATATCTGCGAATTCTCATAGTCATAAGTTTCGATACGCCCAAGCAACCGTCCGACGCGCGCGGCTCACGCTTAACGCGAGCCGCGCCCCACTCCGACCGGCCGCCCCACTTCGCGGGCCGAGCGGCCACCCCACTCCGGGGTCCAGCGACTCGCACGCCACGCGACTCGAGGAGGTCGCGGACACGCGAGCTGAAGATCAGTTCCGATCAGTCCTTCGAACCGAGGAGTTCCAATCTCGCTCTCAATGCCTCAATCGGAGGTGTTTCTAATTCTACTTCAATTCTAGTTCAAGTCAATTCATTCCAATTCTAAACGTTAAGTCTATCTTTAACTTAGCCTTAGGGAAGTCAGTGTAAGCTTAGGTTTATATTAGAATATATTTTATTTTACCTTACACGTACAAGTTTAAATTTGATTATTATCCTCTAATTTCATTATTATCTACGAATTCTTCCACGAGCTATCGCGTGGATATCCATCATTCGAATCCAATCGCTAGTTAACCTTGGTAACCGGCTGGTTAGAGCGGACCGCCGCTTAACTTCGCCGATCCACAGCGGAAACTACGTGCGGATATAGTCGACGTTTCACCCTTCTGGACCGATAGGTTAGAGCGGACCGCCGCTTATCCGATTCGTATCCGGATTGCTGGAACTAGACGCGAATGTGTCTCAATCCGAAACGTAAAGCTCGACGTGCGGGACGGAAGAATTACCTACGCCGACTTATGCGCGATTACTTGGGCATCGAAGCCCTTTCGTCTCTTCGTTCGAACACCACCGTTCCAGTGGCTCTTCAACAACCTGCTCCGTCGCCTTCTTCCGGCCAAGGCAAGCCGATCAGCACAGGAAACCCGCTACGTTGGAGACTCATCCCTCTTACGATCCAGCCTCGCAGCCCTTACGCAGGGACGATTCCGGAAAGCGATCCTCGACAGCAACAGTATCTCAGGAAGGGATACTAAATTAACAACGATTCAAGACAGCAAGGGTAGGATCTTTCCTATTTACCGCGATCGCGTTTTGAAAGTGTTCGTTGTCCCACGAAAGGAACCCGGAACCCGTCGCAATTAAGCGTGCCGAGTCCGTTTTCTGGCTGCGTGTCATCCGCGAATAAAACGGAAATTTTCCACCCTCGCGACGTGACACATGTATTCCTCGTCTACACTTCAAATGAATGTAAATGCGACACTTCCTTGCAAGGAAATAGCGTTTGCAGATGTCTACGTATCGTAGCAATAGAGTTCTTATGATTCTTAAAACGCGATATCGCATCTCATGTCTATGTTTCATGGTAAGGTATAATATGATTTGCGAAGTGTCATGTATTCCTCGTCTACACGTCAAATGAATGTAAATGCGACACTTCCATGCAAGGAAATAGCGTCTGCAGATGTCTAGGTATCGTAGCAATAGAGTTCAAATGCTTCTTAAAACGAGATATTGCATCTCATATCTATGTTTCATGGTAAGATATAATATGATTTGCGAAGTGTTATGCATTCCTCGTCTACGATTCAAATGAATGTAAATGCGACACTTCCTTGCAAGGAAATAGCGTTTGCAGATGTCTACGTATCGTAGCAATAGAGTTCTTATGATTCTTAAAACGCGATATCGCATCTCATTTCTATGTTTCATGGTAAGGTATAATATGATTTGCGAAGTGTTATGTATTCTTCGTCTACACTTCAAACGAATGTAAATGCAACACTTCCTTGCAAGGAAATAGCGTCTGCAGATGTCTACGTATCGTAGCAATAGAGTTCTTATGATTCTTAAAACGCGATATCGCATCTCATGTCTATGTTTCATGGTAAGGTATACTATGATTTGCGAAGTGTCATGTATTCCTCGTCTACACGTCAAATGAATGTAAATGCGACACTTCCATGCAAGGAAATAGCGTTTGCAGATGTCTACGTATCGTAGCAATAGAATTCTTATGATTCTTAAAACGCGATATCGCATCTCATTTCTATGTTTCATGGTAAGATATAATATGATTTGCGAACTGTTATGTATTCCTCGTCTACACTTCAAATGAATGTAAATGCGATACTTCCTTGTGAGGAAATAGCTTTTGCAGATGTCTACCTATCGTAGCAATAGAGTTCTAATGCTTCTTAAAACGCGATATCGCATCTCATTTCTATGCTTCATGGTAAGATATAATGCGATTTGCGAAGTGTCATGTATTCCTCGTCTACACTTCAAATGAATGTAAATGCGACACTTCCTTGCTAGGAAATAACGTCTGTAGATGTCTAGGTATCGTAGCAATAGAGTTCTACTGCTTCTTAAAACGCGATATCGCATTTCATTTCTATGTTTCACGGTAAGATATAATACTATTTGCGAAGTGTCATGTATTCCTCGTCTACACTTCAAATGAATATAAATGCGACATTTCCTTGCTAGGAAATAACGTCTGTAGATGTCTAGGTATCGTAGCAATAGAGTTCTAATGCTTCTTAAAACGAGATATCGCATCTCATTTCTATGTTTCATGGTAAGATGTAATATGATTTGCGAAGTGTTATGTATTCCTCGTCGACACTTCAAATGAATGTAAATGCGACACTTCCTTGCTAGGAAATAGCGTCTGCAGATGTCTAGGTATCGTAACAATAGCGTTCTAATGCTTCTTAAAACGCGATATCGCATCTCATGTCTATGTTTCATGGTAAGGTATAATATGATTTGCGAAGTGTCATGTATTCCTCGTCTACACGTCAAATGAATGTAAATGCGACACTTCCATGCAAGGAAATAGCGTCTGCAGATGTCTAGGTATCGTAGCAATAGAGTTCAGATGCTTCTTAAAACGAGATATCGCATCTCATTTCTATGTTTCATGGTAAGATATAATATGATTTGCGAACTGTTATGTATTCCTCGTCTACACTTCAAATGAATGTAAATGCGATACTTCCTTGTAAGGAAATAGCTTTTGCAGATGTCTAGGTATCGTAGCAATAGAGTTCTAATGCTTCTTAAAACGCGATATCGCATCTCATTTCTATGTTTCATGGTAAGATATAATATGCTTTGCGAAAAGTTATGTATTCCTCGTCTACACTTCAAATGAATGTAAACGCGGCACTTCCTTGCAAGGCAATAGCGTTTGCAGATGTCTACGTATCGTAGCAATAGAGTTCTTATGATTCTTAAAACGCGATATCGCATCTCATTTCTATGTTTCATGGTAAGGTATAATATGATTTGCGAGGTGTCATGTATTCCTCGTCTACACTTCAAATGAATGTAAATGCGACACTTCCTTGCAAGGAAATAGCGTTTGCAGATCTCTACGTATCGTAGCAATAGAGTTCTTATGATTCTTAAAACGCGATATCGCATCTCATTTCTATGTTTCATATTAAGGTATAATATGATTTGCGAAGTGTCATGTATTCCTCGTCTACACGTCAAATGAATGTAAATGCGACACTTCCATGCAAGGAAATAGCGTTTGCAAACATCTACCTATCGTAGCAATAGAGTTCTAATGCTTCTTAAAACGCGATATCGCATATCATTTCTATATTTCATGGTAAGATATAATATTCATTGCGAAGTGTTATGCATTCCTCGTCTACGATTCAAATGAATGTAAATGCGACACTTCCTTGTAAGGAAATAGCGTTTGCAGATGTCTACATATCGTAGCAATAGAGTTCTAATGCTTCTTAAAACGCGATATCGCACCTCATTTCTATGTTTCGTGGTAAGATATAATATGATTTGCGAAGTGTTATGCATTCCTCGTCTACGATTCAAATGAATGTAAATGCGACACTTCCTTGCAAGGAAATAGCGTCTGCAGATGTCTAGGTATCGTAGCAATAGAGTTCTAATGCTTCTTAAAACGCGATATCGCATCTCATTTCTATGTTTCATGGTAAGATATAATATGCTTTGCGAAAAGTTATGTATTCCTCGTCTACACTTCAAATGAATGTAAACGCGGCACTTCCTTGCAAGGCAATAGCGTTTGCAGATGTCTACGTATCGTAGCAATAGAGTTCTTATGATTCTTAAAACGCGATATCGCATCTCATTTCTATGTTTCATGGTAAGGTATAATATGATTTGCGAAGTGTCATGTATTCCTCGTCTACACTTCAAATGAATGTAAATGCGACACTTCCATGCAAGGAAATAGCGTTTGCAGATGTCTACGTATCGTAGCAATAGAGTTCTTATGATCCTTAAAATGCGATATCGCATCTCATTTCTATGTTTCATGGTAAGATATAATATGATTTGCGAAGTGTTATGTATTCCTCGTCTACACTTCAAATGAATGTAAATGCGACACTTCCATGCAAGGAAATAGCGTTTGCAGATGTCTACGTATCGTAGCAATAGAGTTCTTATGATCCTTAAAATGCGATATCGCATCTCATTTCTATGTTTCATGGTAAGATATAATATGATTTGCGAAGTGTTATGTATTCCTCGTCTACACTTCAAATGAATGTAAATGCGACACTTCCTTGTAAGGAAATAGCGTTTGCAGATGTCTACCTATCGTAGCAATAGAGTTCTAATGCTTCTTAAAAAACGATATCGCATCTCATTTCTATGTTTCATGGTAAGATATAATATGATTTGCGAAGTGTTATGTATTCCTCACCTACACCTCAAATGAATGTAAATGCGACACTTCCTTGCAAGGAAATAGCGTTTGCAAACGTCTAGGTATCGTAGCAATAGAGTTCTAATGCTTCTAAAAACGCGATATCGCATTTCATTTCTATGTTTCATGGTAAGATATAATACGATTTGCGAAGTGTCATGTATTCCTCGTCTACACTTCAAATGAATGTAAATGCGACACTTCCTTGCTAGGAAATAACGTCTGTAGATGTCTAGGTATCGTAGCTATAGAGTTCTACTGCTTCTTAAAACGCGATATCGCATTTCATTTCTATGTTTCACGGTAAGATATAATACGATTTGCGAAGTGTCATGTATTCCTCATCTACACTTCAAATGAATGTAAATGCGACACTTCCATGCAAGGAAATAGCGTCTGCAGATGTCTAGGTATCGTAGCAATAGAGTTCAAATGCTTCTTAAAACGAGATATTGCATCTCATATCTATGTTTCATGGTAAGATATAATATGATTTGCGAAGTGTTATGTATTCCTCGTCTACACTTCAAATGAATGTAAATGCGACACTTCCTTGCAAGGAAATAGCGTTTGCAGATGTCTACGTATCGTAGCAATAGAATTCTTATGATTCTTAAAACGCGATATCGCATCTCATTTCTATGTTTCATGGTAAGGTATATTATGATTTGCGAAGTGTCATGTATTCCTCGTCTACACGTCAAATGAATGTAAATGCGACACTTCCATGCAAGGAAATAGCGTTTGCAGATGTCTACGTATCGTAGCAATAGAATTCTTATGATTCTTAAAACGCGATATCGCATCTTATTTCTATGTTTCATGGTAAGATATAATATGATTTGCGAACTGTTATGTATTCCACGTCTACACTTCAAATGAATGTAAATGCGATACTTCCTTGTAAGGAAATAGCTTTTGCAGATGTCTATCTATCGTAGCAATATAGTTCTAATGCTTCTTAAAACGAGATATTGCATCTCATATCTATGTTTCATGGTAAGATATAATATGATTTGCGAAGTGTTATGTATTCCTCGTCTACACTTCAAATGAATGTAAATGCGACACTTCCTTGCAAGGAAATAGCGTTTGCAGATCTCTACGTATCGTAGCAATAGAGTTCTTATGATTCTTAAAACGCGATATCGCATCTCATTTCTATGTTTCATATTAAGGTATAATATGATTTGCGAAGTGTTATGTAATCCTCGTCTACACTTCAAACGAATGTAAATGCAACACTTCCTTGCAAGGAAATAGCGTCTGCAGATGTCTACGTATCGTAGCAATAGAGTTCTTATGATTCTTAAAACGCGATATCGCATCTCATTTCTATGTTTCATGGTAAGGTATAATATGATTTGCGAAGTGTCATGTATTCCTCGTCTACACTTCAAATGAATATAAATACGACACTTCCTAGCAAGGAAATAGCGTTTGCAGACGTCTATGTATCGTAGCAATAGATTTCTAATGCTTCTTAAAACGTGATATCGCATCTCATTTCTATGTTTCATGGTAAGATATAATATGATTTGCGAAGTGTTATGTATTCCTCGTCTACACTTCAAATGAATGTAAATGCGACACTTCCTTGTAAGGAAATAGCGTTTGCAGATGTCTACCTATCGTAGCAATAGAGTTCTAATGCTTCTTAAAACGCGATATCGCATCTCATTTCTATGTTTCATGGTAAGATATAATATGATTTGCGAAGTGTTATGTATTCCTCGTCTACACTTCAAATGAATATAAATACGACACTTCCTAGCAAGGAAATAGCGTTTGCAGATGTCTATGTATCGTAGCACTAGATTTCTAATGCTTCTTAAAACGTGATATCGCATCTCATTTCTATGTTTCATGGTAAGATATAATATGATTTGCGAAGTGTCATGTATTCCTCGTCTACACGTCAAATGAATGTAAATGCGACACTTCCATGCAAGGAAATAGTGTTTGCAGATGTCTACGTATCGTAGCAATAGAGTTCTTGTGATTCTTAAAACGCGATATCGCATCTCATTTCTATGTTTCATGGTAAGGTATAATATGATTTGCGAAGTGTCATGTATTCCTCGTCTACACGTCAAATGAATGTAAATGCGACACTTCCATGCAAGGAAATAGCGTTTGCAGATGTCTACGTATCGTAGCAATAGAATTCTTATGATTCTTAAAACGCGATATCGCATCTCATGTCTATGTTTCATGGTAAGGTATAATATGATTTGCGAAGTGTCATGTATTCCTCGTCTACACTTCAAATGAATGTAAATGCGACACTTCCTTGCCAGGAAATAACGTCTGTAGATGTCTAGGTATCGTAGCAATAGAGTTCTACTGCTTCTTAAAACGCGATATCGCATTTCATTTCTATGTTTCACGGAAAGATATAATACGATTTGCGAAGTGTCATGTATTCCTCATCTACACTTCAAATGAATGTAAATGCGACACTTCCTTGCTAGGAAATAACGTCTGTAGATGTCTAGGTATCGTAGCAATAGAGTTCTACTGCTTCTTAAAACGCGATATCGCATTTCATTTCTATGTTTCACGGTAAGATATAATACGATTTGCGAAGTGTCATGTATTCCTCGTCTACACGTCAAATGAATGTAAATGAGACACTTCCATGCAAGGAAATAGCGTCTGCAGATGTCTAGGTATCGTAGCAATAGAGTACAAATGCTTCTTAAAACGAGATATTGCATCTCATATCTATGTTTCATGGTAAGATATAATATGATTTGCGAACTGTTATGTATTCCTCGTCTACACTTCAAATGAATGTAAATGCGACACTTCCTTGTAAGGAAATAGCGTTTGCAGATGTCTACCTATCGTAGCAATAGAGTTCTAATGCTTCTTAAAACGCGATATCGCATCTCATTACTATGTTTCATGGTAAGATATAATATGATTTGCGAAGTGTCATGTATTCCTCGTCTACACTTCAAATGAATATAAATACGACACTTCCTAGCAAGGAAATAGCGTTTGCAGATGTCTATGTATCGTAGCACTAGATTTCTAATGCTTCTTAAAACGTGATATCGCATCTCATTTCTATGTTTCATGGTAAGATATAATATGATTTGCGAAGTGTCATGTATTCCTCGTCTACACGTCAAATGAATGTAAATGCGACACTTCCATGCAAGGAAATAGTGTTTGCAGATGTCTACGTATCGTAGCAATAGAGTTCTTGTGATTCTTAAAACGCGATATCGCATCTCATTTCTATGTTTCATGGTAAGGTATAATATGATTTGCGAAGTGTCATGTATTCCTCGTCTACACGTCAAATGAATGTAAATGCGACACTTCCATGCAAGGAAATAGCGTTTGCAGATGTCTACGTATCGTAGCAATAGAATTCTTATGATTCTTAAAACGCGATATCGCATCTCATGTCTATGTTTCATGGTAAGGTATAATATGATTTGCGAAGTGTCATGTATTCCTCGTCTACACTTCAAATGAATGTAAATGCGACACTTCCTTGCCAGGAAATAACGTCTGTAGATGTCTAGGTATCGTAGCAATAGAGTTCTACTGCTTCTTAAAACGCGATATCGCATTTCATTTCTATGTTTCACGGAAAGATATAATACGATTTGCGAAGTGTCATGTATTCCTCATCTACACTTCAAATGAATGTAAATGCGACACTTCCTTGCTAGGAAATAACGTCTGTAGATGTCTAGGTATCGTAGCAATAGAGTTCTACTGCTTCTTAAAACGCGATATCGCATTTCATTTCTATGTTTCACGGTAAGATATAATACGATTTGCGAAGTGTCATGTATTCCTCGTCTACACGTCAAATGAATGTAAATGAGACACTTCCATGCAAGGAAATAGCGTCTGCAGATGTCTAGGTATCGTAGCAATAGAGTACAAATGCTTCTTAAAACGAGATATTGCATCTCATATCTATGTTTCATGGTAAGATATAATATGATTTGCGAACTGTTATGTATTCCTCGTCTACACTTCAAATGAATGTAAATGCGACACTTCCTTGTAAGGAAATAGCGTTTGCAGATGTCTACCTATCGTAGCAATAGAGTTCTAATGCTTCTTAAAACGCGATATCGCATCTCATTACTATGTTTCATGGTAAGATATAATATGATTTGCGAAGTGTCATGTATTCCTCGTCTACACTTCAAATGAATGTAAATGCGACACTTCCTTGCAAGGAAATAGCGTTTGCAAACATCTACCTATCGTAGCAATAGAGTTCTAATGCTTCTTAAATCGCGATATCGCATCTCATTTCTATATTTCATGGTAAGATATAATATTCATTGCGAAGTGTTATGCATTCCTCGTCTACGATTCAAATGAATGTAAATGCGACACTTCCTTGTAAGGAAATAGCGTTTGCAGATGTCTACCTATCGTAGCAATAGAGTTCAAATGCTTCTTAAAACGAGATATTGCATCTCATATCTATGTTTCATGGTAAGATATAATATGATTTGCGAAGTGTTATGTATTCCTCGTCTACACTTCAAATGAATGTAAATGCGACACTTCCTTGCAAGGAAATAGCGTTTGCAGATGTCTACGTATCGTAGCAATAGAGTTCTTGTGATTCTTAAAACGCGATATCGCATCTCATTTCTATGTTTCATGGTAAGGTATAATATGATTTGCGAAGTGTCATGTATTCCTCGTCTACACGTCAAATGAATGTAAATGCGACACTTCCATGCAAGGAAATAGCGTTTATAGATGTCTACGTATCGTAGCAATAGAATTCTTATGATTCTTAAAACGCGATATCGCATCTCATTTCTATGTTTCATGGTAAGATATAATATGATTTGCGAACTGTTATGTATTCCTCGTCTACACCTCAAATGAATGTAAATGCGACACTTCCTTGTAAGGAAATAGCTTTTGCAGATGTCTACCTATCGTAGCAATAGAGTTCTAATGCTTCTTAAAACGCGATATCGCATCTCATTTCTATGTATCATGGTAAGATATAATATGATTTGCGAAGTGTTATGTATTCCTCGTCTACACTTCAAATGAATGTAAATGCGACACTTCCTTGCAAGGAAATAGCGTTTGCAGATGTCTACGTATCGTAGCAATAGAGTTCTTATGATTCTTAAAACGCGATATCGCATCTCATTTCTATGTTTCATGGTACGGTATAATATGATTTGCGAAGCGTTATGTATTCCTCGTCTACACTTCAAATGAATGTAAATGCGACACTTCCTTGCTAGGAAATAGCGTCTGCAGATGTCTAGGTATCGTAGCAATAGAGTTCTAATGCTTCTTAAAACGCGATATCGCATTTCATTTCTATGTTTCATGGTAAGATATAATACGATTTGTGAAGTGTCATGTATTCCTCGTCTACACTTCAAATGAATGTAAATGCGACACTTCCTTGCTAGGAGATAACGTCTGTAGATGTCTAGGTATCGTAGCAATAGAGTTCTACTGCTTCTTAAAACGCGATATCGCATTTCATTTCTATGTTTCACGGTAAGATATAATACGATTTGCGAAGTGTCATGTATTCCTCGTCTACACGTCAAATGAATGTAAATGAGACACTTCCATGCAAGGAAATAGCGTCTGCAGATGTCTAGGTATCGTAGCAATAGAGTTCAAATGCTTCTTAAAACGAGATATTGCATCTCATATCTATGTTTCATGGTAAGATATAATATGATTTGCGAACTGTTATGTATTCCTCGTCTACACTTCAAATGAATGTAAATGCGACACTTCCTTGTAAGGAAATAGCGTTTGCAGATGTCTACCTTTCGTAGCAATAGAGTTCTAATGCTTCTTAAAACGCGATATCGCATCTCATTACTATGTTTCATGGTAAGATATAATATGATTTGCGAAGTGTCATGTATTCCTCGTTTACACTTCAAATGAATGTAAATGCGACACTTCCTTGCAAGGAAATAGCGTTTGCAAACATCTACCTATCGTAGCAATAGAGTTCTAATGCTTCTTAAAACGCGATATCGCATCTCATTTCTATATTTCATGGTAAGATATAATATTCATTGCGAAGTGTTATGCATTCCTCGTCTACGATTCAAATGAATGTAAATGCGACACTTCCTTGTAAGGAAATAGCGTTTGCAGATGTCTACCTATCGTAGCAATAGAGTTCTAATGCTTCTTAAAACGCGATATCGCATCTCATTACTATGTTTCATGGTAAGATATAATATGATTTGCGAAGTGTTATGCATTCCTCGTCTACGATTCAAATGAATGTAAATGCGACACTTCCTTGCAAGGAAATAGCGTCTGCAGATGTCTAGGTATCGTAGCAATAGAGTTCAAATGCTTCTTAAAACGAGATATTGCATCTCATATCTATGTTTCATGGTAAGATATAATATGATTTGCGAAGTGTTATGTATTCCTCGTCTACACTTCAAATGAATGTAAATGCGACACTTCCTTGCAAGGAAATAGCGTTAGCAGATGTCTACGTATCGTAGCAATACAGTTCTTGTGATTCTTAAAACGCGATATCGCATTTTATTTCTATGTTTCATGGTAAGATATAATACGATTTGCGAAGTGTCATGTATTCCTCGTCTACACTTCAAATGAATGGTAATGCGACACTTCCTTGCTAGGAAATAACGTCTGTAAATGTCTAGGTATCGTAGCAATAGAGTTCTACTGCTTCTTAAAACGCGATATCGCATTTCATTTCTATGTTTCACGGTAAGATATAATACGATTTGCGAAGTGTCATGTATTCCTCGTCTACACTTCAAATGAATGTAAATGCGACACTTCCTTGCTAGGAAATAACGTCTGTAGATGTCTAGGTATCGTAGCAATAGAGTTCTACTGCTTCTTAAAACGCGATATCGCATTTCATTTCTATGTTTCACGGTAAGATATAATACGATTTGCGAAGTGTCATGTATTCCTCGTCTACACGTCAAATGAATGTAAATGAGACACTTCTATGCAAGGAAATAGCGTCTGCAGATGTCTAGGTATCGTAGCAATAGAGTTCAAATGCTTCTTAAAACGAGATATTGCATCTCATATCTATGTTTCATGGTAAGATATAATATGATTTGCGAACTGTTATGTATTCCTCGTCTACACTTCAAATGAATGTAAATGAGACACTTCTATGCAAGGAAATAGCGTCTGCAGATGTCTAGGTATCGTAGCAATAGAGTTCAAATGCTTCTTAAAACGAGATATTGCATCTCATATCTATGTTTCATGGTAAGATATAATATGATTTGCGAACTGTTATGTATTCCTCGTCTACACTTCAAATGAATGTAAATGCGACACTTCCTTGTAAGGAAATAGCGTTTGCAGATGTCTACCTATCGTAGCAATAGAGTTCTAATGCTTCTTAAAACGCGATATCGCATCTCATTACTATGTTTCATGGTAAGATATAATATGATTTGCGAAGTGTCATGTATTCCTCGTCTACACTTCAAATGAATGTAAATGCGACACTTCCTTGCAAGGAAATAGCGTTTGCAAACATCTACCTATCGTAGCAATAGAGTTCTAATGCTTCTTAAAACGCGATATCGCATCTCATTTCTATATTTCATGGTAAGATATAATATTCATTACGAAGTGTTATGCATTCCCTCGTCTACGATTCAAATGAATGTAAATGCGACACTTCCTTGTAAGGAAATAGCGTTTGCAGATGTCTACCTATCGTAGCAATAGATTTCTAATGCTTCTTAAAACGGGATATCGCATCTCATTACTATGTTTCATGGTAAGATATAATATGATTTGCGAAGTGTTATGCATTCCTCGTCTACGATTCAAATGAATGTAAATGCGACACTTCCTTGCAAGGAAATAGCGTCTGCAGATGTCTAGGTATCGTAGCAATAGAGTTCAAATGCTTCTTAAAACGAGATATTGCATCTCATATCTATGTTTCATGGTAAGATATAATATGATTTGCGAAGTGTTATGTATTCCTCGTCTACACTTCAAATGAATGTAAATGCGACACTTCCTTGCAAGGAAATAGCGTTTGCAGATGTCTACGTATCGTAGCAATAGAGTTCTTATGATTCTTAAAACGCGATATCGCATCTCATTTCTATGTTTCATGGTAAGATATAATATTCATTACGAAGTGTTATGCATTCCTCGTCTACGATTCAAATGAATGTAAATGCGACACTTCCTTGTAAGGAAATAGCGTTTGCAGATGTCTACATATCGTAGCAATAGAGTTCTAATGCTTCTTAAAACGCGATATCGCACCTCATTTCTATGTTTCGTGGTAAGATATAATATGATTTGCGAAGTGTCATGTATTCCTCGTCTACACGTCAAATGAATGTAAATGCGACACTTCCATGCAAGGAAATAGCGTTTGCAGATGTCTACGTATCGTAGCATAGAATTCTTATGATTCTTAAAACGCGATATCGCATCTCATTTCTATGTTTCATGGTAAGATATAATATGATTTGCGAACTGTTATGTATTCCTCGTCTACACCTCAAATGAATGTAAATGCGACACTTCCTTGTAAGGAAATAGCTTTTGCAGATGTCTAGGTATCGTAGCAATAGAGTTCTAATGCTTCTTAAAACGCGATATCGCATCTCATTTCTATGTTTCATGGTAAGATATAATATGATTTGCGAAGTGTTATGTATTCCTCGTCTACACTTCAAATGAATGTAAAT
Source organism: Xylocopa sonorina (assembly GCF_050948175.1). NCBI lineage: Eukaryota > Metazoa > Arthropoda > Insecta > Hymenoptera > Apidae > Xylocopa > Xylocopa sonorina. The sequence continues at coordinate 5,430 of NW_027490192.1, read as the reverse complement.
GCGACACTTCTTGCAAGGAAATAGCGTTTGCAGATGTCTACGTATCGCAGCAATAGAGTTTTTATGATTCTTAAAACGTGATATCGCATCTCATTTCTATGTTTCATGGTAAGGTATAATATGATTTGCGAAGCGTTATGTATTCCTCGTCTACACTTCAAATGAATGTAAATGCGACACTTCCTTGCAAGGAAATGCGTTTGCAGATGTCTACGTATCGTAACAATAGATTTCATATGATTCTTAAGACGCGATATCGCATCTCATGTCTATGTTTCATGGTAAGGTATAATATGATTTGCGAACTGTTATGTATTCCTCGTCTACACTTCAAATGAATGTAAATGCGACACTTCCTTGTAAGGAAATAGCGTTTGCAGATGTCTACCTATCGTAGCAATAGAGTTCTAATGCTTCTTAAAACGCGATATCGCATCTCATTACTATGTTTCATGGTAAGATATAATATGATTTGCGAAGTGTCATGTATTCCTCGTCTACACTTCAAATGAATGTAAATGCGACACTTCCTTGCAAGGAAATAGCGTTTGCAAACATCTACCTATCGTAGCAATAGAGTTCTAATGCTTCTTAAAACGCGATATCGCATCTCATTTCTATATTTCATGGTAAGATATAATATTCATTGCGAATTGTTATGCATTCCTCGTCTACGATTCAAATGAATGTAAGTGCGACACTTCCTTCTAAGGAAATAGCGTTTGCAGATGTCTACCTATCGTAGCAATAGAGTTCTAATGCTTCTTAAAACGCGATATCGCATCTCATTACTATGTTTCATGGTAAGATATAATATGATTTGCGAAGTGTTATGCATTCCTCGTCTACGATTCAAATGAATGTAAATGCGACACTTCCTTGCAAGGAAATAGCGTCTGCAGATGTCTGGGTATCGTAGGAATAGAGTTCTAATGCTTCTTAAAACGCGATATCGCATCTCATTTCTATGTTTCATGGTAAGATGTAATATTCATTGCGAAGTGTTATGCATTCCTCGTCTACGATTCAAATGAATGTAAATGTGACACTTCCTTGCAAGGAAATAGCTTATGCAGATGTCTAGGTATCGTAGCAATAGAGTTCTAATGCTTCTTAAAACGCGATATCGCATCTCATTACTATGTTTCATGGTAAGATATAATATGATTTGCGAAGTGTCATGTATTCCTCGTCTACACTTCAAATGAATGTAAATGCGACACTTCCTTGCAAGGAAATAGCGTTTGCAAACATCTAACCTATCGTAGCAATAGAGTTCTAATGCTTCTTAAACGCGATATCGCATCTCATTTCTATATTTCATGGTAAGATATAATATTCATTGCGAAGTGTTATGCATTCCTCGTCTACGATTCAAATGAATGTAAATGCGACACTTCCTTGCAAGGAAATAGCGTGTGCAGATGTCTATGTATCGTAGCAATAGATTTCTAATGCTTCTTAAAACGTGATATCGCATCTCATTTCTATGTTTCATGGTAAGATATAATATGATTTGCGAAGTGTCATGTATTCCTCGTCTGCACTTCAAATGAATGTAAATGCAACATTTTCTTGCTAGGAAGTAACGTCTGTAGATGTCTAGGTATCGTAGCAATAGAGTTCTAATGCTTCTTAAAACGCGATATCGCATCTCATTTCTATGTTTCATGGTAAGATATAATATGTTTTGCGAAGTCTTATGTATTCCTCGTCTACACTTCAAATGAATGTAAATGCGACACTTCCTTGTAAGGAAATAGCGTTTGCAGATGTCTACCTATCGTAGCAATAGTGTTCTATTGCTTCTTAAAACGCGATATCGCTTCTCATTTCTATGTTTCATGGTAAGATATAATATGATTTGCGAAGTGTCATGTATTCCTCGTCTACACTTCAAATGTATGTAAGTGCGACACTTCCTTGCTAGGAAATAGCGTCTGCAGATGTCTAGGTATCGTAGCAATAGAGTTCTAATGCTTCTTCAAACGCGATATCGCATCTCATTTCTATGTTTCATGGTAACATATATGATTTGCGAAGTGTTATGCATTCCTCGTCTACGATTCAAATGAATGTAAATGCGACACTTCCTTGCTAGGAAATAGCGTCTGCAGATGTCTACGTATCGTAGCAATGGATTTCTGCTGCTTCTTAGAACGCGATATCGCATCTCATTTCTATGTTTCATGGTAAGATATAATATGATTTGCGAAGTGTCATGTATTCCTCGACTACACTTCAAATGAATGTAAATGCGACACTTCCTTGCAAGGAATTAGCGTTTGCAGATGTCTAGGTATCGTAGCAATAGAGTTCTACTGCTTCTTAAAACGCGATATCGCATTTCATTTCTATGTTTCACGGTAAGATATAATACGATTTGCGAAGTGTCATGTATTCCTCGTCTACACTTCAAATGAATGTAAATGCGACATTTCCTTGCTAGGAAATAACGTCTGTAGATGTCTAGGTATCGTAGCAATAGAGTTCTAATGCTTCTTAAAACGAGATATCGCATCTCATTTCTATGTTTCATGGTAAGATGTAATATGATTTGCGAAGTGTTATGCATTCCTCGTCTACGATTCAAATGAAAGTAAATGCGACACTTCCTTGCAAGGAAATAGCGTTTGCAGATGTCTACGTATCGTAGCAATAGATTTCTAATGCTTCTTAAAACGCGATATCGCATCTCATTTCTATGTTTCATGGTAAGATATAATATGATTTGCGAAGTGTTATGTATTCCTCGTCTACACTTCAAATGAATGTAAATGCGACACTTCCTTGTAAGGAAATAGCGTTTGCAGATGTCTACCTATCGTAGCAATAGAGTTCTAATGCTTCTTAAACGCGATATCGCATCTCATTACTATGTTTCATGGTAAGATATAATATGATTTGCGAAGTGTCATGTATTCCTCGTCTACACTTCAAATGAATGTAAATGCGACACTTCCTTGCAAGGAAATAGCGTTTGCAAACATCTACCTATCGTAGCAATAGAGTTCTAATGCTTCTTAAAACGCGATATCGCATCTCATTCCTATATTTCATGGTAAGTTATAATATTCATTGCGAAGTGTTATGCATTCCTCGTCTATGATTCAAATGAATGTAAATGCGACACTTCCTTGTAAGGAAATAGCGTTTGCAGATGTCTACCTATCGTAGCAATAGAGTTCTAATGCTTCTTAAAACGCGATATCGCATCTCATTACTATGTTTCATGGTAAGATATAATATGATTTGCGAAGTGTTATGCATTCCTCGCCTACGATTCAATGAATGTAAATGCGACACTTCCTTGCAAGGAAATAGCGTCTGCAGATTTCTAGGAATCGTAGGAATAGAGTTCTAATGCTTCTTAAAACGCGATATCGCATCTCATTTCTATGTTTCATGGTAAGATGTAATATTCATTGCGAAGTGTTATGCATTCCTCGTCTACGTTTCAAATGAATGTAAATGTGACACTTCCTTGCAAGGAAATAGCTTATGCAGATGTCTAGGTATCGTAGCAATAGAGTTCTATTGCTTCTTAAAACGCGATATCGCATCTCATTACTATGTTTCATGGTAAGATATAATATGATTTGCGAAGTGTTATGCATTCCTCGTCTACGATTCAAATGAATGTAAATGCGACACTTCCTTGCAAGGAAATAGCGTCTGCAGATGTCTAGGTATCGTAGGAATAGAGTTCTAATGCTTCTCAAAACGCGATATCGCATCTTATTTCTATGTTTCATGGTAAGATATAATATGATTTGCGAAGTGTTATGCATTCCTCGTCTACGATTCAAATGAATGTAAATGCGACACTTCCTTGCAAGGAAATAGCGTCTGCAGATGTCTAGGTATCGTAGGAATAGAGTTCTAATGCTTCTTAAAACGCGATATCGCATCTCATTTCTATGTTTCATGGTAAGATGTAATATGATTTGCGAAGTGTCATGTATTCCTCGTCTACACTTCAAATGAATGTAAATGCGACACTTCCTTGCAAGGAAATAGCGTTTGCGGATGTCTACGTATCGAAGCAATAGAGTTCAAATGCTTCTTAAAACGAGATATTGCATCTCATATCTATGTTTCGTGATAAGATATAATATTCATTGCGAAGTGATATGCATTCCTCGTCTACGATTCAAATGAATGTAAATGCGACACTTCCTTGCAAGGAAATAGCGTTTTCAGATGTCTATGTATCGTAGCAATAGATTTCTAATGCTTCTTAAAACGTGATATCGCATCTCATTTCTATGTTTCATGGTAAGATGTAATATGATTTGCGAAGTGTCATGTATTCCTCGTCTGCACTTCAAATGAATGTAAATGCAACATTTTCTTGCTAGGAAGTAACGTCTGTAGATGTCTAGGTATCGTAGCAATAGAGTTCTAATGCTTCTTAAAACGCGATATCGCATCTCATTTCTATGTTTCATGGTAAGATATAATATGTTTTGCGAAGTCTTATGTATTCCTCGTCTACACTTCAAATGAATGTAAATGCGACACTTCCTTGTAAGGAAATAGCGTTTGCAGATGTCTACCTATCGTAGCAATAGTGTTCTATTGCTTCTTAAAACGCGATATCGCTTCTCATTTCTATGTTTCATGGTAAGATATAATATGATTTGCGAAGTGTCATGTATTCCTCGTCTACACTTCAAATGTATGTAAGTGCGACACTTCCTTGCTAGGAAATAGCGTCTGCAGATGTCTAGGTATCGTAGCAATAGAGTTCTAATGCTTCTTCAAACGCGATATCGCATCTCATTTCTATGTTTCATGGTAACATATAATATGATTTGCGAAGTGTTATGCATTCCTCGTCTACGATTCAAATGAATGTAAATGCGACACTTCCTTGCTAGGAAATAGCGTCTGCAGATGTCTACGTATCGTAGCAATGGATTTCTGCTGCTTCTTAGAACGCGATATCGCATCTCATTTCTATGTTTCATGGTAAGATATAATATGATTTGCGAAGTGTCATGTATTCCTCGACTACACTTCAAATGAATGTAAATGCGACACTTCCTTGCAAGGAATTAGCGTTTGCAGATGTCTAGGTATCGTAGCAATAGAGTTCTACTGCTTCTTAAAACGCGATATCGCATTTCATTTCTATGTTTCACGGTAAGATATAATACGATTTGCGAAGTGTCATGTATTCCTCGTCTACACTTCAAATGAATGTAAATGCGACATTTCCTTGCTAGGAAATAACGTCTGTAGATGTCTAGGTATCGTAGCAATAGAGTTCTAATGCTTCTTAAAACGAGATATCGCATCTCATTTCTATGTTTCATGGTAAGATGTAATATGATTTGCGAAGTGTTATGTATTCCTCGTTTACACTTCAAATGAATGTAAATGCGAACTTCCTTGCTAGGAAATAGCGTCTGCAGATGTCTAGGT